>NW_012116977.1:273196-277424 GCF_000951035.1 Colobus angolensis palliatus
AAATGAAGTTGCAGGTTGTAAAGGCATTCAGGATTTGAGACAAGTTTCCTGAGAAACAACAGATGGGGGGAATGAGGATGATGTTGCCTTCCTTGTCTTCAAATCAGTTAGTGAGTTTGTAAGCCTTGCACTACAAGAGGTTAATGAGAAAGCAATATCCACCTCAAAACAGATTGGAGTTTAATGCAGAGTAATAGTACTTGTGACTTAGACTGATAGTGAAAATACTCAGTTCCATTGAGGGAGAAGGAAAGGAAAATGTTCGAATTCTCTTTTGATGAAATTTTTAATCTTGGAAAATGATCAGAGTTCACGTCTCTAAACATTAATTTCCGTCCATACTTACTTTAATTTTTACTCTTTTTTTCATGAAATATCTATAATCTATTTTATCACTTCAACTATTGATCTATATTAAATTTGTTCCTTGCTAATTTAAGATCTCCTAGAAATAAATGAAGTATCTTAGTCAATGTTTTATCCACCAGGTATATGAGCAGCATTGGTTCAATATTTTTGTTTGGTATTTTGAACATGGAAATTGCAAGAATATTATCTAACAAGTGTATTCTGAAATATGTACAAATAAAAATAGATGATAAATGTATTTTGTCATTACACATCACATAAGAGATGTTATATTGGCAAGAATAAAGAAATGTAGAACAATTATTTAAAGTTAAAATGGAACTATTGATAACATATTCCAAACATGTAAACATTTCTCTTCCTATTTTACAACATAGAAATCAAATGGCCTGAGTAATAATCTACTGTATTTGTTTATAGAATAATAATCTTAGTTTGCCAAGTTGTAGAATCTTGTAAGGAATAATTACTGAGTAAAACAAAACAGAAAACTCTCATCAAAGCTCCAGAAATATTGACTCAAACTTTGTAAAACTCCTTTGTTCACATAAAATTCATTTTACTGTTATTTACCCATTTACTTGAATTTGTGAATCTAAAACAATGTACATTATTTATATTATTACAACTTTATATTATTAATACCTAAAATTGAATAAAAAATGACCTTGTTACCCAAGGCCCCCATGGGCCTCTGCTCCCTGCACTCCACGGCAGCACCCCTCAGCCACCTCAACTGCAGTTCAAGAGGCCCAAGGTGCCACTTGACCTACCTCTCCAAGAGGTACCAGCCATAAATCTTGAAGGTGTCTACATGGTGTTGATTCTGCAGCCCCGCAGAATGCCAGAGCTATGGAGGAATGGCAGCTTCTGCCTATATTTCAAACGATGTATTGAACAGGTTGTGGGCCCAGGCAAAGACGCGTTGTTGGGGTGGAGCCCCCACGGAGAACCGTTGCCAGGGCAATGTTGAGTGGAGCTGCAGAGCCTGGACCACCACCAAGAACTCAGAACTGTAGCATTACAAAGGTACAGTGCTAATCTGGGAAAGTTGAGGCATGAGCTAAACTCAGGAAAACTGTGGTGGTGGGGCTGCCTCAGGCCTTCGGGGCCCAAATGCTTCACCAGTGTGTGGAGGATGCTGGATATGGAACCAAGAAAGATCACTCTCCAGCTTTAAGATTTAGTGTCTGCCTTCAGGATTTGGACTTTCTTGGGACCTTGAACCTCTTTCTTTAGGCCCATTTCTCCCTTTTTGAATGGGAAGATCTACTCTATGCTTATCCTGCCACTGTGTCTTAAAAGGGGATAACTTGCTTTGATTTCACATATAGGACTCTGGAGTTTAGACCACTGAGTTGATGCTGGAATGAGTTAAAACTTTAGGCCTACGGGAATATAAATAAAAATAAATAAATACCTTTGTATGTGAGAAGGACATAAGTTTTCAAGGACCAAGGGCTGACTGTTATGATTTGAATGATTGGCCCCTCCAAAACTCCTGTTGAAACTTAATCCCCAATGTACCATCATTGAGAGGTGAGACCTTTAAGAGGTGATTGGGTCGTGAAGGCTCTGGCCTCATAAATACATTAATCCAATCATGGATTGGTGGAATAATGGGTTAATGCACAAATGGAATATCATGGCTGTATGACTGGTGGCTTTATTCAAAGTGGGAAGAGACTGCAGTGAGCAGTGATCTCCCCACTGCACTCCATGCTGGGAGACAGAACAAGGTCCTGTCTCAAAAAAAAAAAAAAAAATTAAGAGACAGAAATAGAAAGGGAAACCTGAGCTATCACACTCAGTCCCTTTCCATGTGTTATTCTATGCCATCTTTAGACTCTCAAGAGAGATACCCCAGCAAGAAATCTCTCAGCAGATGTGGCTCCTCAACCTTGGACTATTCAACCTCCAGAACAGTAAAAGGTAAATTCATTTTCTTTACAAATTATGCGATTTTAGGTATTCTGTTACAAGTAACAGAAAATGGATTAAGAAAGTTGGTAAACATTTTCCTTAGGGATACATAGTAAATATTTTAAGATTTATAGTCTGTGTTTCAATAACTTTACTTTTCCATTGTAGTGTGAAAGAAACAGTAGACAATACATATGCTAATGGGTGGCCCTGTTTTCCTATAAAACTTTGAATTTGGCCCCCAAGACATCATTTTACAACCTATGCTCATAGTTTAAGGGAATCATTTTATTGTTGTATTTTTTGTTTGTTTATATTTACATCATAAGTATTACTACCTTACTTCAGATAAATTTCATGTAACATTTATCGCTTTGTGACTGTTAAGAGTGTTATTAAACAAAATGGACTCACTGCCCAAGGCACCAAATGCCAACACTATGCCACCAGGTTTTTTGAGAAAAGAAACACTTTAGTTGAAAGTCGATTCACAAAGAGAAGGAGTCAAACTCAAATCTGTCTCCTTGGGCTAGGTTCATGGCAGTACTTTTATTATAAAAGGTTCAGCTAGTGGGTTCTGAGATGAGTAGGTGATTAAGAGAAGGAAAGGAGAGGTCTGGAAAGTCCTTGGGCATGGGCAGTTATTTCTTCATACCACCTCATGGATTGCTTGTCCAAATTTGAGGGGAATTAATATGAAACATGCAGTGGAAATCAGACTGTGACATCAGCAAGCTCATTCTGTGCAAAATCTTGTTGGCTATCTTTGTTCCAACCATTTTTCTTTTGATCTCACAAGCAGAGGAAGTTTTAACAGTTCTGCAAGTTGTTTATTGTCTGCTATCTTGCACACTCAAGAATTTCTGCTAGTTACTGGTTTCTTACTCTTTGGGGCACAATTTCAGTGTCAGCTTTTCAGCAAGTTGTTTCTTTCTTACCTCCTATCATACAAACCCCAAAATTTAGTCATTGGCTTCTTTAACTCTGAGATATGTATCCAAGAATATCATAACTGATCTGCCTAATTTATAGTCTGTATTTTATTGAGACAAAGATACATTTAAACCTATCATACAAACCCCAAAATTTAGTCATTGGCTTCTTTAACTCTGAGATATGTATCCAAGAATATCATAACTGATCTGCCTAATTTATAGTCTGTATTTTATTGAGACAAAGATGCATTTAAATATAAAGAGCTGATCAAGTCATCTTCCAGTATCTACCATAATATAAACTTAAAAAAAATCTTGAATCTGGGGAAGGGCGGAGCAAGATGGTCGGATAGGAACAGCTTCAGTCTCCAACTCCCAGCACGAGCGACACAGAAGACTGGTGAATTCTACATTTTCAACTGAGGTACTGGGTTCATCTCACTAGGGAGTGCTGGACAATCGGTGCTGGTCAGCCGCTGAAGCCCAACCAGAGAGAGCTGAAGCAGGGTGAGGCATCACCTCACCTGGGAAGCACAAGGGGGAAGGGAATCCCTTTTCCCAGCCAGGGGAAGTAAGACACACAACACCTGGAAAATCGGGTAATACCCACCCCAATACTGAACTTTAAGCAAACGGGCACACCAGGATATTATATCTCACACCTGGCCGGGAGGGGCCCACGCCCGCCAAGCCTCCCTCAGTGCTAGCACAGCAGTCTGTGATCTAACCACAATGCAGCAGTGAGGATGGGGGAGGGGCACCGCCATTGCTGAGGCTTAAGTAGGTAAACAAAGCTTCTGGGAAGCTCGAACTGGGTGGAGCTCATAGCAGCTCAAGGAAGCCTGCCTTTCTCTGTAGACTCCACATCTGGGAACAGGGCACAGCTAAACAACAACAACAGCAACAAAAAAAGCAGCAGAAACCTCTGCAGACGCAAACGACTCTGTCTGACAGCTTTGAAGAGAGCGGTGGATCTCCCAACACGGAGGTTGAGATCTGAG
>NW_012116977.1:277474-277783 GCF_000951035.1 Colobus angolensis palliatus
CAACATGGCACAAGTATACATATGTAACAAACCTGCACATTATGCACATGTACCCTAGAACTTAAAGTATAATAATTAAAAAAAAAAATCTTCCCTTACTCATAATGTCCACTTTATCTGTTTTTTTCTATCCCTTCTATCCCTCTCCAACCCCTATTTAGCTTTAAATTTGACCATATCCCTTTTCCTGTCATGTCCCAATCATTAAAATTTTTTTTATTTTCTTTCAATATTACCGTGTTCCTTTTTGATTCTGCACATTTATAAGCGAAGTTCTCTCTGCTTAAGACACGTTTTTCCTCTCCTTTT
>NW_012116977.1:277833-278163 GCF_000951035.1 Colobus angolensis palliatus
GATCTGAGAAGGGACAGACTGCCTGCTCAAGTGGGTCCCTGACCCCTGAGTAGCCTAACTAGGAGACATCCCCCACTAGGGGCAGAATGACACCCTACACCTCACAGGGTGGAGTACATCCCTGAGAGGAAGCTTCCAAAGTAAGAATCAGACAGGTACACTCACTGTTCAGCAATATTCTCTTCTGCAGCCTCTGCTACTGATACTCAGGCAAGCAGGGTCTGGAGTGGACCTCAAGCAATCTCCAACAGACCTACAGCTGAGAGTCCTGACTGTTAGAAGGAAAACTATCAAACAGGAAGGACATCTACACCAAAACCCCATCAGTAC
>NW_012116977.1:288008-336061 GCF_000951035.1 Colobus angolensis palliatus
ATTTGACCACATCCCTTTTCCTATCATGTCCCAATCATTAAAAATTGTTTTATTTTCTTTCAATATTACCGTGTTCCTTTTTGATTCTGCACATTTATAAGCGAAGTTCTCTCTGCTTAAGACACGTTTTTCCTCTCCTTTTCACTTGGTTAAGTGCTACTACACTTTCAATTCTCAATTTAAAAGCTAGTTTCTTTTTTCTCAGAAGGCCCTTCCCTCATAGCCTATGCTGGCAGTATTGGCTTGTTCTTCCCAAATCCTGTGTGTCCTTTATTGTATTCATTTCGATGCTTATTTGTTTTCTGCATTCTGTTTTAAGCTCTATGATGGAGGATCTGCATCACTGGTCCTCTAATACCTAAAGTATTTTTAATACAAATGATAGGAATAGAATATTTTCATAATGAATATTTGCTAAATAATGAATTGATTAATAAGTGGATGAAAAATTTGTGTGGAATAAAGGAGCTGAAGAACACTGTAAATTATTGTATGGGATATAAAGAAAAAAATTAAATCTAAGATGACAGGCAGAAGAGTGATAGCATATAAAAACAGGGAGGTGAGGGAAAAAATTTATAGGAAAACATAGTTATTCCAGTTTAAGAATAGGACAATGCTTAACCGTACAATTGAAATTGAAATTGAAATTAAAATGGTATGGTTAAGTGTAAATACTCATCAAAACTTAGGAATGCAGAATTAGAACATAGAGTATGGAAGCCTGGATAAATAGACAATTCTAGAAGCAAATATTATTACAAAGTTAAAGTGTAATATAGAGGGTATAAAGAGAAAAAATTCTCTTTTTTGAGTGGTATGAGAACATTCTGACTAATAATTATGGGATTAGAAAGTAGTACTAACTCAATCATCATTCGAATTACCGTTTTGTATCTTCTTTGCTTTTTAAAGTAATTGTCATGTAAACATACAAGGTAGCAGAAGAAAATAATATTAGAGACAGCTAAAAATTAAAATGAGAGACATTGATGAAGCAACAAGCAGAAGAATAACTTAGAACATCTAAGTATAGTACCAAAAGGCAATCAGTCAGTAGATGGGACCAGAGTTCAAGCCCAGGCAGCTGTCCAACTCCAAGGCATGCACTTTTTACACAATATTGAACATTTATAAAAGAGAAGTATGCTGAGTACTTTTATAAGATCCAGCTGGGATAGTATAACGAAAATCTATAGTGACTTATATCAGGATAACCTAGGAATTGTATAAGATAAAGAGAATTCAGTCAAGTGATTTGAGAAATACATTGATGGAGGCTAAAGGAGTTTTGGAATTTGAAGTAACAGAAAAAAATAACATCTAAGAAAATGAAGCAAAGTGATTTGGATGGGGAACGTGAGAGAATTGGAAAAAGTAAGTTAAAGAAGTTAAGGAAGTTAAGAAACTTAAAGGTCAATCTTTTGAAGGTAAGTTTAATCTAGATGTTTTAGAGCTGGTTGATGACTGCTATGACAGAAAATTGACCTTGAGAAAACCAGAAAAAAGTCCTAATTTCTTGCTCAAAAATTGATCTTTACATTAATGTTGTCATGAATAAAATCATAGAAGCCAAACTGTGCTCATCATAGAATTTCTAATAGGTGATAGATGTTATTGTCAATGGTTGAAAGTTAGCAGTGCACACTCAGCTGAAGGAAATTCTGCAGTAACTAGAGAAATTTTGTATATGCTTGAATCTAAATCTCACTTTCAGGAATTTACCCCAAAGATACAATACCAAAAACATAAAATGAGGTTGTAATTAATGGCCTAATTGCTCACATAACAATATTGTAAACATACAAAAGTAGAGAATTTAATAAATATATTATGATATATTTACCAAGCAAGTATTTAAGAAAAAAAGAATGAGGGTAATCTTCTATTCTGTTAGGTAGTTTCACAACATAAGTTAGCAAAAAAAAAAAAAGTTAGTAAAAATATATATTGCCAAGGAGAGTTTATAGCATACTACATCATATCTTCTAAAGAGAGGTATAATCAAACATATTTGTTTAGATATGATCTCAAAAGGAAACTGTGGAAAGGTAAAGCAGAAATTAATTTAAAATTGTAATAAATTTTCTATTTATAAATAGAATAAATGTATGCTATAGAGCATAAAAGAGAAAATAACGTGGAGGTAGAAATGATCAGAAACCTTTTTCAACTATGGTAAAATGAAATATATATATATCTAATTCTTTTCCCACCAAGAAAAACCCTACAACATGACTAAAATACAACAGCATCTATCTATCTATCTATCTATCTATCTATCTATCTATCTATCTATCTATCTATCTATCTATCTGCCTATCTCTCATTTATCTTTACATGCACATGCATACACACATATAAATGTAATTAATCCATTTTTCATATAAAATGAGATATCTCTAGCCAGCAAATATATGAGTGTTATCAAAGAGTTGTGGTACATGCAATTACATGTACCGTTTCTACTTGGTATCATAATGTTACATTTGTAATATAGCATGTCTGTAATGGTCATCAATAATTTTATTTTTCAAGGGCAGAAAAAATTACAACTTAAAAAAAGAAAATTTCCTGTAGTAAATTTTAGTCTGTTAATGAAAGATATATGGTATCTCTCAAGTAAAATGTAATAATGCATAATACAATTCAGGCACTCTTATAAATTGTAAGTAGTTTGATTGGCTGCTCCTTTTTGGCTTCATTGTCATCTCACATTCTGATGAGACAAATTCAGTAGTTGTTACTTTTTAGAGATGAGCTTTTCTGAACCTGTCTACATCTTTTTATCAACTTTTTTTAACCTAAAACAACACTTTTATCCCTGTGTTTGCCATCTTTTTAGGGTCTTGGAAATGGAGATAGGGCACAGGAATCATTTCCTCTATAGAGCGTTTATTATCTGTGGAGAAAACTTTTGCTGAGCCTTTCCAATAAACCCTAGAGATTTATTTACAAGTCAAACCTTTTCCCAAGACCCACAGTGGCACTTTTTTTGGCCCACACATATAGGAAGATAGCATCTTAGTGATAAGCAAATGTGCCTTACCTTTCGGGTCCATGGATTATAATACCATATTCAGAATAAGAAAATATATACAAAATTATAACTATTCTGAATGAAACTGGCCATGTGTTCAAGAGAATTGCCAATGTTGAGCAAGGCCTTTATTTATTTATGTTTTTAATCATTTTTTTTGTGTAACAACACACTATGAAGGAAATAAACACCATTTTACATAGACAAGAAAAACCTCTTTCCTCACCCAGGCTTTGGAATTTAACCTCAAAATAATTGGCAATTTTTGTTTGGTCATTTCTTTCACAATCTAGGCACTTTTATAATAATTGTGTTAGTAATTTTAGCTTAATGTCTTAAATTAACCTTGAACATTAATGTCAGCCTGTCCTTTGACGATTTGAGACAAAGTGTTTCTTCTCCTTTAATACGAATGCACCATATGGACAGTGCTGCTAAAACAATCTTATTTCATCTACATAAATTGTGTTTATTAGTGTTGTCTCATTCATCAAAATGATCTTATAAACAAGACGGCTATATTCAACTGCTTCAGTGTCAATTATGTTGCTCCCTCTGCCATTTGTATGTGATGGAGCATGACAGGACTCTTGAATCTGTCAAAGCATGTAAGGTTTGCTTTTATTATCAACTTCTTTGCTGACTCATGACTCTACTCCACAGGCTGCATCTTCAGTTTCAAACAAGGACATGTCCATAAACTGTATCAACATAGTGAAGAAAGGGTTGTCGCCATCACAGAGATTTCCTAAATCTGCCTACTGAAAAATCTTATGAGCTATTCCAACCCAAAAGAGACAGGAAACAACTTTCCTCAGATATTTCTTAGTACCATTTTCCACCAGAAACAATACCTGATTCTAGGTTTGGATCAGAACAGTTGCACAATGAAAGCTGAACAAGACTAATGGAATTGCATCCATGGTACCCAGGAGCCAAATTTAAGTGGCTTCTATTAGATAAAAGATGAGATAGTCTGGACACTAAAAATTGTTAAGACTGTAATTGTTTAAAGTACTTGAAAATGTAAAAAGATTGATCTGTCTATTATATTCAGGTACAATAACAACAAAAAAACCTTGTGGGTCATAATGATAATTGCTCCAACTCCATTAGTTGGAGCACAAATGAATCATTCTGAAAATTGTCAGATAATGGTTACAAAAGCAAATAATAAAAACTGAACACGTAATAAAGAAACAGCATGTGCTAGAATTTTGAAAAACAGAAACAAAATGATTTTTCATTAGAATAGAAGTCAGTTAAGAAAACTGGAAAAAAATCTTCTTTTCTCAGTTTCCAAATACTTATATAAATATCACATGGTATGTATACCTTTTATAACTTCTTAAGGACAATATAAAGATCTTATGCTTTTCAATTTGTCTGCTACATTCATAAGTATCTCCACTGATGTCTAAGAAAACTATGCATGGATACTAAGTAACATCCTAAAGCTAACTCTAATCTGTGAAGCAGTATAACTCATTTTCCAAGTCACTACAAAAGTATTTTTTGATATTTTATAGACTAGAAACAATGTTTAATAATTACATCATAGATAAATACTTTTAATGTATTTAAGGAATCCAAAAGTGAAATGCAATGGGCCTCTTCATTTCAATGACCTTTGATGTTTTAGAGCCCAAGAATCTTCATGAAATTTTAAACAGAGACAAATTTCACTTTATGTATTTGGGCTGCTTCAAAGTCTATCTTTACCCCTGTGAAGGAAATAGTGTTCCCTCTCTGAAAGTAACATTTGTAACCTAACTTTCATTATCATGTTTAGAAATAGTTCCTCCCACTTGTCCTCGTGGAATAAACGTTTCAGATCAAACAAGGAACAGTGATATTTATGCCAGAGGCCTTAAAAACAGAGACTGAAAAAAGTAAAATAAAGAAGTATTGCTCCCAGATATTTGCTATTAACACAGGATATTTGTTATTAACATAGAATCTAAGGGGATGGCTGAAATCCAGTTGCCTGAATACAGCACAAGCAGAGGAATACGATCTATAATCCACCCTAGTATTGACAAGAACAGAAAGACAACGTTGATTTACAATAGAATTATTTTATGTCATGTTGACTACAGTTAATAAGAGTATACAGTTCACTTGAAAATTGCTAAGAGAACAGATTTTAAATATTCTCACCACAAAAAAGGATACATATATGAGATAATGCATATGTCAAATGGCTTGATTTAGCCATTCCACAATGTCTACATATATTAAACTATTATGTTTTCTAACGTAATTAGGATTTGTATTTCTCGATTAAAAATAAAGCATACAATCTCAATTTAACACAATTTCATTAAAAATACTGTTTAAGTATTGTACTTAGCATTGGGTTTTTAATAGTTTAATATATTTGGAGGTATGATTCCTGCCCTCAGAAGATTAACAAATATATTGCAATGTGGGAAGTCCAAGGACATTGTGGTGAAACATATGGCAGCAGGAACTAGAGCTATTATATCAACAATCTGAAATTCCTGGTGATAACTTTCCAAGAGAAAAGATTTCCATGAAAGTTGGTTAGTATAGGATAGAGAACATTAATTAGGAAGAATAGCTGCCAATATGTCCTTGAGTACTATCTGCAATATTCAAAATGTCTTTCAATGGAAAAAGAGATCTCATAATTTGGAAGCAAAAGCAGAACAAGAAAAGATACTATTGTGACTTAATGTGAACCTCTTTTATCCATCCAAATATCTTCAGGCTATCAGAGCTTGGAGAAACTTGAGTTTATCTCTACTATAAGATCTTTATAAAGTTCACTTGACACACTCAAAATTGATACATAAACCTAACTCACCATATGTTTTCCATATTCCTTGTGTGTTTCCAAGATACTGTGGGTGTAGCCCTAACTCAGGCAATAGTCATGAGTAAAAGGAGCTAAATACTCTGTTTAGGAGCTAAATATTCTCCTTTATATATAAAATAAATGCTGAATGTCTATTTCAGTTGGTAGGTTTGAAACTATGTGATATTAGACGTAAGAAGGGGAGCTGTAAATGAAGTAGAAGGTGACTCAAAATTTTATCTCAAGCTTGAAGTACTGCACGATTTTGGCTATGCTCACTTGATATGTTTGATTAAACCCTTATATACCTTATCTTTACAGGCAGACTGAAAATTTGTTTCTTCACTTTGAGGGCTGAATTGAGCTATTACCACATATGTCTGGAATCTAATAGAGTCCGATGAGCATAATGACTCCAGAATATTGTGTCAATGATCTGTGACCAGAAAAATTATCTAAGTATTTTGACAACATAGATCCAGTGAATAATTTCTTTTAAAATCATTTTTTCTTAAAAGATAAAGAATGGAAAAAAATGAAACATCTTTTTAAAGGCTCACTAACACTGTAATTACTGGATAGGCAGTAAAATAAACAATTACTCACTGTACTGGAAGTCACTAGGTAATAATTGTTTGATGATACACAAATTAATTTCAGGTCATGTAGCACACCAAACTGTTAATTTCCTAGGCTTTAGAAAGGGATAAAAATGTAACACGCCTACCTGCAGGTGTATAAAAAAGACATTATTCAAGGACTGAGAAAATAAATAGTAAATCAATTCTTCTGTTAATTATAGAGTTTTACTGGGGCATTGCCTTTTCACTAAAACAGATTATTTGAAAAAACATTGTTTAAGGGACATCAAGAATATGCTTGACAGTTTATTTCTTGTTCTCCAAAGGTCATCAGTGTTGTTGATTGGATAGAAAGACAAAAGTCAATTAACTGATAATCAATAAAGGTCGTTTCTGATCTAGATGAGGTGTTTACCCAGAATATTTCTAAATGTATTTTTACCAACTCATAATTTTTTTTGACATTGAATATAATGTGATTAGGGTGTATTTGAAACCTCAAATTATATGGAAGACTCTCATAGAAAAACTAAATGTTTATTACTTGAAAAACCTGGATGGTGATATAATAGGCAGAGTATCTAAGTTCAGTAATCATCCCAAAAATAACTGCTTAATTTTTCAAGGAATACACATAATTAATATTATGAAACCAAATGTCTATAAGGCATAAGTATCTTTCTTTTTTTTATTTTATTTTATTATACTTTAAGTTCTAGGGTACATGTGCACAACGTGCAGGTTTGTTACATATGTATACATGTGCCATGTTGGTGTGCTGTACCCATCAATTCATCAGCACCCATCAACTCGTCATTTACATCAGGTATAACTCTAAATTCCATCGCTCCCCCCTCCCCCTCCCCACAATAGGCCCCAGTGTGTGATGTTCCCCTTCCAGAGTCCACGTGATCTCATTGTTCAATTCCCACCTATGAGTCAGAACATGCGGTGTTTGGTTTTCTGTGTCACATTTTCTTAATCTAGTCTGCCACTGATGGACATTTGGGTTGATTCCAAGTCTTTGCTATTGTGAATAGTGCAGCAATAAACATACGTGTGCATGTGTCTTTATAGCAGCATGATTTATAATCCTTTGGGTATATACCCAGTAATGGGATGGCTGGGTCATATGGTATTTCTAGTTATAAATCCTTGAGGAATCGCCATACTGTTTTCCACAATGGTTGAACTAGTTTACAATCCCACCAACAGTGTAAAAGTGTTCCTATTTCTCCACATCCTCTCCAACACCTGTTGTTTCCTGACTTTTTAATGATTGCCATTCTAACTGGTGTGAGATAGTATCTCACTGTGGTTTTGATTTGCATTTCTCTGATGGCCAGTGGTGATGAGCATTTTTTCATGTGTCTGTTCGCTGTATGAGTGTCTTCTTTTGAGAAATGTCTGTTCATATCCTTTGCCCACTTTTTGATGTGGTTGTTTGTTTTTTTTCTTGTAAATTTGTTTGAGTTCTTTGTAGGTTCTGGATATTAGCCTTTTGTCAGATGAGTAGATTGCAAACATTTTCTCCCATTCTGTAGGTTGCCTGTTCACTCTGATGGTAGTTTCTTTTGCTGTGCAGAAGCTCTTTAGTTTAATTAGATTCCGTTTGTCAATTTTGGCTTTTGTTGCCATTGCTTTTGGTGTTTTAGACATGAAGTCCTTGCCCATGCCTATGTCCTGAATGATATTACCTAGGTTTTCTTCTAGGGTTTTTATGGTTTTAGCTCTAACATTTAAGTCTCTAATCCATCTTGAATTAATTTTTGTATGAGGAGTCATGAGTATCTTTCAATTATCTTCATGATTATAACAGAAGTGCTTACTACATGCAAGACACTGTGCTAGGATCTTTAAATATCTCTTTTATTGGCCCCCAAAAATGTATATTATTATTATTGTCATATCATTATCATCATCACTATTATTCCTGTCACAGGTAGTATGCCATGTGACCAAATAATAGCAACAACAATAATAAATGTCTCCTATGATTTTAATTCTTCATACCATTATGAATCCTGATCTCTGCAAAGTGAATAAAAATATTTATTTTTTAATATTATTCTCTTCAGTGACAGTTTACACATTTGACCAAATTCAAGAGGATATTACTGATTATCAGAATAAGGTGAAATATCTGCTATCCTTACTACTATTCAACATTTTGCTAGAAAACCCAGCCAATGAAATTATAGAGAAAATATTAGAAAAAGGAGGAGACAAATTAATGGGTGATGGCATGTGTTTAGTAGAAGTTTAGTCTCAATTACCTTTGCCACTTTTTAATGACGTTGTGAATATGTTATATTACATGATGTGAGGGA
Organism: Colobus angolensis palliatus; assembly: GCF_000951035.1. NCBI lineage: Eukaryota > Metazoa > Chordata > Mammalia > Primates > Cercopithecidae > Colobus > Colobus angolensis. The sequence goes on from NW_012116977.1 coordinate 296,781, forward strand.
CTTTATTGATGTAGTTAAGGTTACTTATCACCAGTTCTTATATAGGGAGTTTATAATAGATTATTTTACTGGGTCCAATATAATCACATAAACCTTTAAAAGCAGATGAAGAGTCAGAAAGGTTAAAAAATGATTAGGGTTCAACATGCTAACACTGGCTTGAGCATGAAGGATCCCATGAGCCATGGAATGTAAGTAGCCTTTAAAACCTAAGAACAACCCCTGGTTTAAAGCCACCATGGAAATCTCAGACCTACAACCACAGGTATTGAATTCTGTCAATACCTAAAGAAGTTGGGTGGTCAATTCTTCCATTGGGATTTCCAGGTCAGAGTCTGGATCATTCTCTGAACCATTATTTCATCCTTGTGAGACTCTAAGCAAAACACACAGCCAGACCACTAGATTTATGACCTGTAGAACTGTGAGATTTCTTTTTTAAATGAGGAGTGCTGTTTTAAGTCACTAACTTTGTGGTAATTTGTTACAGCAGCAATAGAAAACAAATTCATGGAACTATTATCTATATTGATTGTAGTGATGTTATACAAGTTTTTGCTTTTGTAAAAACTCATGGTACTGGATATCAAAAAGAGTGAATTATACTGTAGATAAATTTAAATATTAATTTAAAATATCTTGTTGCCATATTCCAAGCATATATATATGTATGTATATATGTATGTGTGTGTGTGTGTGTGTGTGTGTGTGTGTGTGTATGTGTGTGTGTGTATAAAATTGTCGCTGTTCTGAAGCTGCTTCTTGATACTCAGATTTTTTAGTCTGGCAACTGACCATAAGCACTCACAAAGGAAGTGGTTCAACACTCAATTCCTCTGCATAAAAACTCCACGTCTGTAGGAATATGCTTACCAGAAATAAGAAACAAAATTTTGGAAAGATGGTATTTCTTTTACTTTGTCTTCCATTTATAGTTGACCAAATTTAATTTCCTCCAAAGTCTTTACCTGTCAGAGTGCCTGGGATATGTACTTTCAGCTTTCTAGCCTAAGTAATACACTAGAAGAATGTTAGAAGCTCTGCTGAAGGAATTCTATAGTAATCATTACCAATAATTCATTAAAGTGATTTTCAATAGCTACAAAATTTTAAGGAGATCCCGAGAAACATTTTAAAGAGTTATACAAAAACAAACACTATTAAACATCCTATTTTTATTCTGGTTTTTTTAAGATGCCACTGTATCAGTTATAATTTCTTTTGCTAGATACTTATAATCTTCCAAGAGCAACTTTGTTCAGCCCATCTCCCCTTTCCTAGCTAGGCAGTATCAGTCTCTGACAGCCAATGGGTCTACACTTGGATTGTTTAAGCCTCATTGAATCGGGCTAAACTGACACATGGCTAAACCCTGTAAAGCATAAAAGAACTGCTGAAATCTTTACCTTGGGTTAAGACCATGATGAGAAATTTCACTCTGGTGCGATTATATGTGGTAAGCAATGTGATTTATGTTTCTAAACAATAATTATTTTTATTAATATAGTTATGACTATGATAGGTGCAAAATACATCAATGTTGTTATTATAAAATATAACTTCTCTTCCCTGTCAGTTGCTAACCTTTCAGAGATAAGAAACTGCTGGTAGCAAGTTAAGAATATGTTAATCGGTTAGCATTTAAAAATGGGGTTTTTTCCTCACCTACTCAAAGTCTTGTCCACACAGTGTCAATTCAGCGCATATTGGATAAAGTTTAAAGGAAATTAGATAAGTTGGCATTAGTTCAGTTAGTTTTTTGGGCAAATGCTTTGTAAATCCTAGGTTCCTCGATTGGCTAGAAATAGGTCATGAAAGGGAGTAGCTCAGAAAGGTAGATATAAGTATATGTGTCCTTTTTCTATTTCAAACTACTTAGTAGAAATTCTAAACACCATTCTGTTATTTTTGTTATTATTACATTTAGTTTTACTTATAGTCATTAGACTGTATATGTCTATTTAGAAATCATTCATTAGACTCTTTGTCTGATAGGAGCTCCTTGTACTAAGACACTACACAAAGAGTAAAGCTCTGCACCAGGGTAATCTCAGCACTCTGAGAAGCTGAGGTGGGAGGATCCCTGGTAACCAGGAGTTTGAGACTAGCCTGGGCAACATGGCAAAACCCTGTTTCAAATACAAAAAATTAGTCTGGTGTGGTGGCACGTGCCTGTGGTCCCAGCTACTAGAGAGGCTGAAATGAGAGGGTTGCTTGAGCTGGAGAGGTCAAAGCTGCACTGAGCCGTGATCGTCCCACTGCACTCCAGTTTGGGTGACAGAGTGATACTCTGTCTCAAAAACAACAACAAAAACTGCATCACTTGACTATTAAAATCCTCTATCCTCTAGATATGCCTGGGCCTTTTTTTTTTTGCTACTGCTGTTATTATTTTGCTCTGAAAGAAAAATTACATCAGAAACTGTGGGAGGGATTGATTGTGAGAGGTAATATTTCTACTGAAATATTACTCAAGGAATTTTGGTAAATAAAAGGAGACAACAAGTTTCAATGGGGAAAGCAATAAGCTTTGTGACAAGGCAGACCTAACTTTAAACACTGACTCTTCCAATTAGGGTAATGAGTTGCTTAAAGACAGGGATACATTTTGAGAAATGCATTGTCTAGTAATTTTGTTATTATGTAAATATCATAGAGTATACTTACACAAACCTAGATGGTATAACCTACTATACACCTAGCCTATATTGCATAGCCTAATGCTCCTAGGCTACAAACCTGTGCAACATGTTACTGTATTGAATACCACAGGCAACTGTAACACAAAGACAAGTATTCCTGTGTCTAAACATATCTAAACATAAAAAAGGTACAGTAAAAGTATGGTATAAAATATTAAAACTGTATGGAACACTTAACATGAATGAAGCTTGCAGGATTGTTCGTGGGTGAGTCAGTAAGTAAGCAGTTAGTGAATGTAAGGTCACCAGAAATTACTGTACGCCACTGTAGACTTTTATAAGTACTGTACACTTAGGCTACAGAAACTGCATAAAACTATTTTCTTTCAATAATAAGTCAACCCTGTTTATGCTAATTATTTTTACTTTGAACATACTTTATTTTTTTAAACCTTTTGATTTTTTGTAATAACACTTGGCTTAAAACACAAACACATTGTACAGCTGCACAGAAATATTTTCTTTCTTTCAATCCTTATTCTACAGGTTTCTTAGATTTTTTAAATTTTGAATCTTTTCTTTCTTTTTATATTTTCTACAAGTGAAGACACAAACACTCATTAGCCTAGGCCTACACAGGGTCAAGATTATCAATATGAATCTTCCACCTCCATATCTTGTCTAACTGGAAGGTCTTCATAGGCAATAACATGTGATAATAATGATAATAATGCCATTTTCTGGAATATCTTCTGGAGGACCTACCTAAGATAGTTTTACAGTTAACTTTTAAAAAATAAGTAGAAAGAATACAATCCAAGATAATAAAAGCTATAATAAACACATAAACCAGCAACATAATAATTTGTTATCATTATCAAGTATTATGTACTATACAGGAGTGTACGTACTATACTTTTATAAAACTGGCAATGCAGTAGGTTTGTTTACAACAGTAGTACCACCAACACGTGAGTCATGCATTGCCCAGCATTATGATGGCTACAACATCACTATGCAATAGAAAATTTTCATTATATTTTCATGATAGCACTCTCTTGTATGTAGGGCCCACTGTTGACAGAAATGTAGTCATGCAGTGAATAAGTATAATAGATACGTGGCCTTGGGAAAATCATTTAACCACTGTGAGATATAGTATTTGTACCCTCAGAAAAGGTAATAAATTCACCAGGTCCTAGATATGGATGTAGGAGCTCAATGGTTCCTAGAACTAATATAAAACTAAAGTAAAACATGTAAAATACTGGAACTAGAGGAAAGTACTAAACCTCAAAATACCTCAAAATATGTGAGTATTCTCTTCCTTTCCTAAGTGTGTTGATGATATAATTATAATGATTATAAATTCCAACTTATTTTCTATTCTCTTCAAGAACAACAAAAAGACTGTAACATACGGTTGTTATAAAACCACATAGTCAAGGTACTACATGGGTCTCCTTGAATGGTTCAAAACTGTAGGCCTGACTTTTATTGTTATTGTGGTAACTAGATGATATGTGAGCACGCTTGTATTGTTCTGCTTTGTTTTGCTTCTTACTCTACATAGATTTTAAGACCACTTTTCCCAAGAAAAGGACTCCATCCATCTCTTTCATATATTTGTTAAAGTATGTACATCCACAGCGATTAGTTAATAATGTAATTACATATGAGAATAATTTGTGTGATAACTTAAATTCTAAGATTAAATTGAAATAACTGATAAGTATATATGACCAGTTATCCAAGCTGGATGTCCTTCTTCATCTCTAGTGCATCACTACACTTTTCAAAGTGTAGTAAACACTAGAAACATTAGAAAAAGTTGAGCTAAGTGTCCTGCCTTAGAAAAACTAAATGGAGATCTAATTTAGTTTTTACCATGTGACATACATTTAAGTAGATTTAATGCATTCAGGGAATTAAATACTAATTTATTTACAAGTTACTGAGTTTTTTTATATACCATATATACAATTTAATACTATATAGATTTTCCAAAAAAGAATATCAGTATAATTCCATTCTTTGAGAACAAAAGTTTAAAGTCTTTCAATTAACAATCTCCTAGATAATTACCATTATAATAGATACATGATAATTAGCATGCTAATTTTGGGCAATTAATTGATATCCAATCAACTTTCTATAGTTATTTTGTTAAATAGCAGTTAAATGTTCACATTCTTTACAAGTTTAATGTATTAAACACATTTGCTTTTTTCTTGTTGAGATAATTATATGGCAGCTAAATTAACTCACTCTTATTCATTTAAGTTTATTACAATATCATGTATTTAGTGTACAATAAATGTGTAATCTAATTTAAATACTGAGAAAGTGCTAAGGTTTATGTAATTCTAGACTATTTAAAGACAGTTCCGTAAAACCTTTCCTGAGAAGAATGGTATAAGCTGTTTGTGAAGCTGTTTGTGTGTGTGTGTGTGTGTGTGTGTGTGTGTGTGTGTGAGATTCTTATTCATTTATTAAGCATCTAAATTGTGGTTATGAATATGTATGTGTATCTCGATATAGATATACATATCTACAATGTTAAATAAATTTGGTAATATTTTGCATTTGAAATTACTTATAACTATTTTATTTATAAAGTAAATATATTTATCCTTTTAATATATGTTAGTAATTTTAGAAAAATCATTACCTACTAAATAAATATCTTCAAATTATTCATTACAATCTTTTATTTATCAGAAATAGTTAGAAATCAACCTGCATAAGCAACATATCTTTCTGAGATTATTAGGCATAAAAAAGTTTAATCAACTTAAAAGTTTACTTAGAAATCAAATACTCAGACATACTAAAAATGTACATTTTTTCCCTTAATTTGTAAACTTTTGCAATGTACCCTTAAAATAAGTAATGAGGCTTTTTGTCATTAAGTCTTTTTTTTCAATTAGTTATGCAGACACTTGTCTCATATTCCTATTACTGATATTTAAGGAAACATTAACATTTATTGTACAGCTTATTCATATTGACAATCTATTTTTTTTTCTGAACACAGACTACACAACAATGCTCACTTTGATCACGCAAATTATTGGCTTCTCTCCAGTCCAATCTCTTATTCTCCAAACAAGTCTATGCAAAGTTCCTCTCTTCAAGGTGTGTTGTGTGAGCAGGAAACAAATCTCATGGGAGAGTGAGCGTATCTCCCTTATAAGTATTTGGCATTTTTTATTTTTGTTTTTGGTCAGTTGTGTAAAGCATATTTCACCAACACTTTGTGTGTGCTTGTGTTTGTGTGTGTGTGTGAATTTAACTGTCTTTATTGTATAATACCCAGACCTGCATTGTTTCTCTTTACTGTTACAGAGTATATTCTGTTGGTATTCCACGTGCAGTTTACTTAAGTTTTGTAATAAAAATAAATGACTCAGCTTATCCCACTTTTTCTTGCAGTCTGTGAGTTCTTTCTGTAAACAGAGGCCATCATTTCCATAGTTATTAATGTATGCAGCCTCATGTGGAGCCTCATCTAGAGGTGCTCCATTTGCTGGGTGCTTCCCCAGGTAGTGATCTAAGCCCCCTCAGAGTAAGAAACACAAGCAGCTCAGTACAACTCAATCCTCATCATCTGGTCACTTCCAGAGAATGAGTTGGGGCCCATAAGGATAAATTAGAGTGAGTTATGGCCTGTGTGTTACAAGAAAGCATCTAAAATACAGTCAGAGGAGAACATAAGATGTCAAAATTTTGGATATTCAGAGTTTGAGACAAAGTCAAATTCAGATATTATTTTTATCAAGTTTCATGATGAGTGCAAATGTAGTTCTGGTTTTAGCAGAAAGTCAATAAAAATTCCAATGAAAGGGAATCATATCACAGTATAGTGAACCACAGCATAGAAACTGGTTTTGTATAAAACTCAGCCAATTTTCTTTTAGTATGCTATTGAAATCATAACAGAAAATAGTTTAGCACTATCTACCAAAAGATTCACTGTTAAGAATTGATTTGAAGTAAATTATTAACAACATTTGCCAAAACTTAAATGAAAACATGGTAGATACTTACGTAGATCCAAAAAGATGATGCTATGGTTTAAATTATTGTGTCCCTCCAAAATTCATGTTCAAACTTAATCCTCAGTGTACCAGTGTGTGTTGAAATGTGTGGCTTTTTGGGAAGTGGTTAACTCTACCCTCATTACTGGGCTTAGCATCCCTGTAAAATGGCTCAAGGTTGAAGAAAGTATTCTTTCTTGCCTTCCTTTCCACCACTTGAGGACAGAGCAATAAGGTACCATCTTGAAAACAGAGAGCAGCTTTCAACAAGCACCAATACCACCAGTGCCTTAATTTTGGATTTTCTCACCTCCAGAAATGTAAGAAATAAACTTCTGTTCTTTATAAATTACCCAGTCTCAGATATTTTGCCACAGTAGCACACATGGAGTGAGACAGATTAAATTTATAGAATAAAATTATGGTAAACATAACATCATTGTATGAAAGCAGATATTTGACATTGCGAGAAGTTTACAAACTGCTACTGGGTAAAAAAAGCCAAGCTCTAAATGTTATTGCATGTTCACACCTTTATACAAAGTGTATACATGTGTATTTGATGACACTATACCTAAATGTAAGTGTTAAAGAACTATAACAGCTCGTAATAGTAGTTGCCTATGGGTATTAGCATACTGTTTTTTTTAATTTCTCATATCCTTTTTGCAATAAATGTACATTTTAAGTATAATTATCGTTAATGTTATATTTTTATCTTTCGCTACATAGAAATAATAAGTAAGATGAAATGTTACATCGTTATTCCTTTTACAACTGAAAGAAGAAAGAGAAAGCAAGAGAAAAGGAAATCTTGCACATAGAAGAGATCAGAGTGTCTTATATATTATGGGTATTCAACACATGTATGTTCATCAAATTAAGCTTTTATTAGTCACTCACTAAATTTTTAGCCTCTTGTAGCTATATCTGTTTTAAAGGAAAATGATTGTAACACATGTAACACTGGGCAGCGCACATGACCAAAACATTTCATGTATAATTTCTAAGTATTAGAAGTACCGCAGTACCTATTACTGAAAACAATAAATAATATCTGTGTATATATATTTATTTCATGAGTTGTCAATTTTATTCCTTCCTAAATTCTCTTATACATCATTTTGAGGATGTCTAACTATGCATTAAAGGTACACATTTTTCTTTCTCTTGCATAATGATATTTTAGAGAGAGTTTGTGTCAGGTACCATATGTTGCATGTAAGAACAATATGTTCTTGGGATATAGACATGTCTTCAGCTAGAGCCTCAAAACTATGCATGCACATTAGTGCACACAGATGCACATAGCTTCTATTGTAGGCAGGTACACTTACTCTAGTAGGATTTTAATTTCCATCTCTTTTCCCACGTCTGCCTTTGCATTTTATAATTGTCATTTGCATCTTTTTATTTCATTACTTTCTCATTTTGCCTTATGAGGGCTAACAAACAGGACTAGAGACTACCTGCAAAGTGACACAGTCTAGGCTAGCAGGGGCATAATAGTGTTCCATTCTGTCGAATGACAGAGGTCAAACTATAATTAAGACTTAAGATTTTTTTTCTTAACTTCATTGATTATCCATTCCAAAACATAGATGCATTCTTTCTGAGTAACTTTGACCTTTCATTTTATAATTTAACCTTTACACCTTAGCGGTAGGTCTACAGAACTCTTCAGTTAAGTTATTCCAATTTTAGTATAAAAGGTATACAAATAAAAATATTCTAGTTGCATTGTGGATGCAGTTCATTGTGGATGCAACTTCAATGCAAAAGAGGTCATTCATCATTTGCATAACAGTTGACAAAGAAGGAAATGTAAAACTAGAAGTCATTAACTAAACCTGATTTTACTTGCCCAAGCCCAAGGTAATTAACCTTAAATATGCATATAGGCAAGAAAATAATACAGCATAATAAGTATAAACCAAATGGAATAGCTTAATATCATAATACCTGTGAAAAACTATACTGACCACATCTAAGGCAATTTTCCTTTTACTATGTAGAACCATGCCATTTTGTTACTGCAAGAGATTACAAGATAGTCTAGCAAAAATTTTGTCACTTAAAAATAAATAAGAAAGGAAATGGAATTGTAAAAAATTAGTTGATATAGCCTAAAGTCACAAGTGTGTTGGCATTAGAATTGTGACGCTAACTACACTTCCTGACTCAAAACCATTAAATAAATCTTTTATGTGACATATAAATTTCACATGATAAATTTTCAGAATTAGGTGTCATCCTTAATAGAGAATTCAAGATTAAATATGTTGATACATTTAAAAACATTTTGCCAAATGTTACAGCTACTTTTGATAATGAGAGGAAATCTGGGCAGATATGAAGCTGTACCACAGCGTTACCTCTCCAATGTCCACAATAAATTCTGTAATAAAGTATATTTTGTAATAAAAATAAAATAAAATAAACAAACTGTTAAACTAATTTTCACCAGTTATTAAGTGTTTGGACGAACGGAGGCAAGATGGTGCACTTCCGGGTTCTTCATCCCCCCTCCCAACTTTTCCCGCGCGCCCGAAAATGCAGCCAGTGACCCGGGAAGGTGCAGACCAACTGGGCATGCACCAGGTGACGTCAATCCGAAGAGACCAATATTTACCTGGTCGCACCTGCGGAACGCCCCCGACACGCCCGTGCCCCGCCTATTGCCCTCCCACTCCCTAGAAAAGCCGCTCTTGGCCCAGGTCCCACGCGGACTTCCCAGCTTCCCCACTGCGGTCGGGACTGTCGGAATTCCGTCCGAGAGCGTCACGGGCGACTCTGTGGGCCTCCTTTGCCGGAGGCCGACAGACTTCTCCCTACCCACCTTCTTCCCTTGAAGCTAGGTGACCAAAATAAACTTGCAGTTTTGCTCCTGACCTTTGCCTACTTGTTGGTTCTTTTGTGCTCACTCTGGTGGTCTTAGAAAAACAAGTCATTAAGTATCTTTTATTTTTTGTTTGTTTCATATTAATATTTTTAAATAATCCTAAAATACAAATAAAACTCCAGGAAGGGGAGCAAATGAGGAGGATAAAATAACAAACACTAAAATATTTTTCTAATGAATCTGTATGAACTATATAGGCAATATAATTTTAATGGATAACTTATGTGTTTACTAGAAAACCTAAAATTATAAACATAATTGTACTTTACCATTTTCTTCTCCATTTGCAATGTTGGTCTATTTAAATAATACCAAATAACAAAAAAGACAGCAGAAAAAGAAAACAAAAAGAAAAAGAAAAGGAAAAAGACAGAAACTTAAAGTTCTAGTAAATAGGTAAAAACAATCTTATATTCTTTCTCTCCTATTTGTAAACATAAAGTAAGGAAGTAAGCCACCAAATGTCATTACACTCTCAAAGTCTTACCTGCAATGTGACATAAGAATAAGGCCAAAATAATGCCACATATATTTATGTTCAATTTTGTGTTCTAAGCATTCTCCTCTCCCAGTACTATTAAATATAGGATAAAAATTAATTATAGCAACTTTTTATAGTAGTTTCTTCTTGGAATAAAGATAAGGGAATAAATATACAGAAAGCTGGCACTGCATTGAATTAACACTAAAAATACTGAAAATTTTTGGAGCTTCATTGACACATTGATTTATTGCTGAGGACTTTGTGTATTACAAAATGTAGTGAAAACATAATGTAAATAAAATACAGTTTCTGACTACAAGAAGATATAGACTGGAAGGGGAGGTAGGCAAATGAATAATATATTACACATTGATGGCCATAATTCTAGAGACAGATATGTATCACACTGTGTAAGGATAGAAAAAGAACACTTTAATTACAGGAGAGGATGAAATTAACAATTACACTGAGTCATTTCAAGAGAGATGATTCTTGAGTTGAATTTTCACTAATATCTAAGGCAGATACCTCCTTCAAAAGAAGCAGAATGTGTACAGTCTCAAAGGTACTTGGAATATTTTCTAAGTCATTTAGACAGCAATTAAAACTGAGTCTAAATAAAATGTATGAATAATAGGACAGATTTTTGTTGTATAGAAGTATATATTGTCCACGGTTATGAAACTGGACTTTTATGTTTAATAGACTTTGACTGAAAGGCATTTACCTAGACATTAGTTGCTGAGGATAGGCAAATTACACTTTGTTTCAGTCTTCTCTACTGTAAAACAGAAATAATAGTACATAGCTTACATGTTGGTGAAAGTATCCATTGTAATATCATTTAAAGCTGTAAATATTCTACCTACACAAACTTGTTGGCTGTAGCCAAGATTTCTGTATTTCCAAATGCAAAGGAAGACATCCAAAACTACCATTCTAAATCTCTCAAAAACATCTCATGTAATTGACCCTCCCTCATGAGGAAAGCAATTCTTCTTTCTAAGACTTCACCTTCCATTCTTCATATTTCTCTAATATTTCATGCTAGATGTCTTTACCGTCTTTACCTGGATTGATAGTAATATCTACTATTGAATAGTAACTAATGTTAGAAAAATATCAATTGAGGATACTCAGTTTAGACCTAGAGCTCAAAGGAGGTGTCTGAGCTTTTGAGTATAAAGCTGTAAAGCATGTGGATCACAGTTAAAGTCATGAGAATAAAAGAGATGGGTAAGACTGAAAATGTAAAGTTATAAGTGAAGAGAACACAAAGGGATTTTTTTTTTTTCAGAACAAGTTAAAAGCTAAGTCCCATGAACAGTAAATAGTTTTTAGACTATAAAGTATAAATAGTTTAAAAAGTTATTTAAAGTATTATTTCTCTGTTCAGAAGAAAAAAAAAAACTCCATCATCAATTTCACCACAGTATTTCTTTGTATACAAAAATGATAGAATAGGGAATAATTTGTACCACACATCTCTCACCTTCAACCACCACTATGGAAAGCTAAAGACAATGTCATCTTATCTCTCTAATCTCATTATTTGAAAAATCAATATTGCTGGGCAGTTTAGTTATCATCAGCAAGAGCTTGAGATATTTCTCCAAATAATATCAAATTGTAAGTGACAGGTTACTGTTCTTAAGACATTTGGTCTTTGTCAGGTTTCCAAGGGTCAAAGTTTTCTGGCATCAGATCATAGAGAACTTGCTTTATCAAATTTATAATAAGATCATTGTGATATTAATTTAGCATTTTTATTCAGATTCTTTTCATAAAAACAAAGTACTTCTGTTAAATCATCTTGATTTATTTTTTCAGATAAAATATAGTAATATATAATAGTTAAATAAGTTTTCATGATAGATTTTTTAAAGCTTTTTTCTCAGCAGATAAAAACATACAGCTCTAAATTCTAAAGTGATCAGTTTTACATAGAAGAGTCTCATAGTCTTGCTTAACAAATGGATTCTTGAATTAATTTTGGAAAAATAAGAGGCTTAAGAGAGGGGAGACTTTCTTGAATAGTACCAAGCAAGCTCTCCTAAACAGGAGATATGCTTTCCTGTGTCCATGTCTGTGTCTACTTTTACATCTGTCTCTATATATAAATATATATATACACACACATACATTATATATGTGTGTATATATATCCTTATATCTGTCTATATCAATATTTATTTTCTCTTCTTTGGAGAATCTTCAAAACCAGACAAGTAAAGGAACCTTGAGGAAATTGCAGTTATGAGGAAGTCTTATGCACTGTGATGTAAGGAGTCTTCCAAGAAAAAGTGCGTGCATGGGTTTTGTTAGTTTTTTGGTTTTTGTTTTGTTTGTTCATTTGTTTTTTTAGAAATGTGGATAATGGCGACTGAAGACAACGAGCAAAGAAGGGCTGTTCTCTAGTCATGAATGACAGTAAGCCCAGAAGAGGTATATAATAGTCAAGCAGAAGGGAAATAGACAAAATCTGTGTGCATATTTTCGCATATTATCATTATACTCATTGGTCTTTATTTTCTTGAGAAAATTAATAACAATATCAACAATAAAGTATTTATTTATTTTGCTGAAATTAGGCTTTTTAAAAACGAGTTTCTCTTTTGTTTTATATTTCAGCTTTCCTCAATTATTGCACATGTAAATACTGTTACTCAGAACATTTAACACAAAAAATTTGTTAAAATGACCTATCAAAATGAAATATAAAATTTTAAAGAATTACATTTTAAACATTTCAAATAACTCTGAAAATACAAAAAAAGGAAGTTACAAAGACAGAAAAATTATGATTAAAACTCAATTTTGAGGCTACACAATGTACAAAAGTGAACAGTACATAATCATAGTTGTTAATTCATTACAATAGCACTACCACATCCTTGATGGTGTTCTGGAAACGTCCTTGGTAATTATTCCATAAATTAAGTCAATTGATTTTTAAGATATTATCTCACTGGAATCTTTTCTATCATTTGTAAAAGTTGACAGTCTGTCTTCCTTGAATTCTTTATTTCATCTGTTTCCTCTCTAACATTCAAAGCATATGATTCTCAGATTTTGTTTTGTTTTAGACTTAAATAGTATGCCTCATATTCAACGCTGTTCTGCTTTGTTCTCAATGACTTTTCTTCCTACTTTAAATGTTCACTCTAGGAGCTATCATTAACTTATTTTGGTCGCTTGCATTTATAATCCAATGATTTTAAAATTATTTTCTGGGTCAAAAAATGATGAACTCTGCTCTCTTTGTCTCTTTCTCCCTCATTCTCTCTCCTTCTCTGTTTCTCCTGCTTCTCATTACTAAGTTTGTCCATCTGAATGTACTGAAAGCAGCTCAAAGACAATGCACCAATAATTTGTTCTCCATACACTTTGTTTGTCCTATAATCATTGTATTTATGAATTACAGCTTTATTTCTTGAGTCACCCAAACCAGAAATATAAGAGTACCTGTTGAGTTGAGAGTTTGCACTGCCATCTCCTCATGCCAATGGTGAAAAAATTCTGCATGAATGTTCTTTGTAATATCTCATATGATCCTTTTATTTTCTCTGTTTATCATATCTCCACCTTAGTTAAACTCTAATCATTACACATTCTATTACCATAGTTTCCAAATAGCTTCCCAAAGTCTACTATTACCTCTACTATAATCCAGTCTTCACAGACAAGTAGAATTTAAAAAGATCTACCTAGTTTCAAATTTTCCTGTTTGGTCTGTTAGTTGACAGATCCTGAGTAAATTACTTAGTTTATTTAAGATTTGGATTGTTAGTATGAGACACAGTAACAGCTACCTTAAAACCATTACTAAGACTATATGTAATTAAGGTTGAAAAACCTATATTTATTTTGTATCCATCACTGCAGAATGTGGTATGAATAAAATGGTGAACAGTCTAAATATGACTCATGCTATTATGCATAATATAGTCTAAGAGGGAATAACAGAAGGGAATAAATACTATCTTGTGTGAGGGATACTTAAGAAGAATATCTACGAAAGGAACAAAGGAAGACACCTAAGGTAAGTTTGGTGGCAGATAAGAGAAGCTTTCCAACAGAACTGAAGTCTGTGCTGATGACAGAAGAGTAACTGGACACTGGGATTGAAGAGAGATGAAGAAAGCTTGTGTCAGAGGTGTGAGACCATATGTCCCTATCATGATCTGACAGTAGTTTTGAATGCCTGCATCACAGAGCATGAAGGTGGGAAAATGGCAAAGACTGGATTAGTGCAAAGCTGATACATACAGTTCAATAAATTACAGCATTTTTAAAGTTTTCTGATATACAAATCCTTTCATTATCCTTACCAAGTTTAATTTATTTTACTGTCCTGTATTGTCAAGAGGAAAATGTTTTGAGGTCTTAATCTGTCATGAAAAGTCCTCCATTCTCTCAGTCATGAATGGATTTCCAGTTTTTCTTCTCACTCCATTCCTTTCTCTCTCTGCTGTCTTCAAGGGTGGCACTAAAGGTCAGCACTGTTCAACATAAAGTTCTGAGGTGATGAAAATCTATATCTGCACTTTCCACTTGTAGGTGGCTGTTTAACCATTAAGCATTTGGAATGTGGCTAGGGCAGCTGAAAAAATGAATCCTTATGTTAATTTAATTTACATTTAGAGAGCCACATGTAGCTAGTAACTACTCATTTGAATGGCACAGATCTAGCAATTGTATTTGGTAGAACATCTACTTTGGTGAATAACGCAATTGAAACTTAAACAATATGCAACTTCCATTTAATCTCTCCCTTCAGATAAAGTATAATTTTTGTATTTTTATTCAATTTATTTTACTTTATCACATGATATTCTCATAATTTTAAAAACTTATTCAGAATATTTTAAATAGCTATAAAGGGTATAAAATGTGCTTTTATACCCTGTATTATAAAATAATTTTACTTTTTACTTAATCCAATAATTTTTGTTTGTTTTGTTTTGTGTAAGAATACTTTTTTTTTTTCTTTTTGGTGGAAGGTGTTGCATTCAAAGAAGACAACGTATTACTGAAATTTATCTCTTCTTTAGCTGACCAAACTTGTGCTATTTTATCTTCATCCTTTAAATCTGACAGTTTGTATTTAATTTTTATCAGTTTTGTCATTCCCATTCTTTTAGCTATATGGCAGCCTAAATATCTTTCCAGGGTGTATTGATTTTAGTCCTCATTTAAATATTGTAAAAATTGCTATCGATTGTTTCAAGAATGATTTTTATGTACTCCCCACCCCCAACCATCTCTTTCATTACCAGCCACTTCATGCTAATGATGTGAGGGTGACTTTGACTGGGCGAGAGCTAAATTAAACCAGGGTCATGCTTGTCACTGTGTCCTTGGAATGCTTTTATTTTGGCAGAAGCAATTCTATTTGTTTCCTTTGCCCTTCCTGCAGTTTTGTGCAACAACTTGTTCAAATACGCAACTATAGTACTGGGTCCAGCTTTGTATCCATGGCAGTAATTTCTGCCCTAGTTTTATCTGGCTTTTCATTTAATTCTTCTGAAAGGGAATTCATCCCTTTGTAGAGGAAACTAATGAGACACCGGTACCAGAGCCCTGGTTCCTATGTGCCAAAAACAGCATCTTGCAAAGCTGCAAGACATATGACCTTGGGGAGTAAGTCTCATTGAGTAAATTTTGCATTTCAAACATCTTCAGATATCGTCCTCCCATATTAAAGTTTTGCAGGAATCAAAAATAGAAGTGGATGAATAGGTATTCATTGAAGTATTTTTTCACTATTAGAAAAAAGCTCCTTTTTCCTTCTTTACACATATTTGAGTATTATTGAGTAATTTTTTTTGAGAAACTCATCATGTGCAACTTCTATAATACTAGATGTAGTGTGCTGATGACAATTTGGTAGTTATGATCAAGAAAATCTAGGGTTATTTTATAAATTCTAATAGAATGTCATAGTTCATTCTATGTTTAATTTTTATTAATCATAACTAAGTAAAATCAATTCTAAAAATTTAATATTTGAAAAAAATTGTTATAGAAAATTCATGTAGTAAGGTGTTAAACATAAACAAAAGTTATGAAAACGGTTGATGAGTTCATGTTTTTATTATTCCATGTCCAGCACCTATGCTCTAAACTAGTCAGCTCAGCTTACGTGTTTGTGGAAAAAAAAAGAGGTAATAACAGAAGTCCAATTATACTTTTTCCTTTATATTTTCCTGCAAGTTAGTCAAATTAAGCTAAATAAAGTACCTTTTAATCTTTGGATCAGAACTCTCAAGAACTATATTTTAAAAGTTGTAACAAGCATATAAAGTAATTCAGAAATTTTCCAATCACTACATTGCCCAAGACGAAAAATCACACATACTTTTTTTTTTTTTTTTTTGAGACGGAGTCTTGCTCTGTCGCCCGGGCTGGAGTGCAGTGGCCGGATCTCAGCTCACTGCAAGCTCCGCCTCCCGAGTTTACGCCACTCTCCTGCCTCAGCCTCCCGAGTAGCTGGGACTACAGGCGCCCGCCACCTCGCCCGGCTAGTTTTTTTTGTATTTTTAGTAGAGACGGGGTTTCACCGTGTTAGCCAGAATGGTCTCGATCTTCTGACCTCGTGATCCGCCCATCTCGGCCTCCCAAAGTGCTGGGATTACAGGCTTGAGCCACCGCGCCCGGCCAATTACACATACTTTTATGCACTCCATATGAGCATAAGTTCAGATGTTTATACATATATACACAGACACAGAAAATGTGTGTCTAAAGCACAATTTGTGTTGTCTTTTATTTTGTTCATGACATTTTTTGTGATTAGAGTTTCTTCCTATATTTTTGAAAATCCCATTACATTTTGCATATAATGTCTTACCATTAAAATTTTTAAAAAATGCATAATGACATAACCTTAAATACACAAAAACTATTTAACAGTAGTTTATTATTGGCACTAACTGATATAGTTGGACTTACATCAGTTATAATTTTGAGAAATCCACTACTACTGCCATCCAACATAGTTGTATAAAGCCTGAATTTTTAAAAAGTCTACTTAAAAATTTAAGACATGTATAAAATATACACACCTATTTTAAAAGCAGCTTTCACTTAGAATGCATAACACTGTGCTTAGTAATGTTTGTTCTTAATTTAAGTAATAAAAACAACATTAAAGCCAAGTTCTATTTTTTGAATAGCAACCAGAGGTAATATGAGAAAAGAAAATGTCACTAAATTAAGCTCCTAGGGGAGAAATTTAGATTTTAATGAGAATAGAAAATGTTTGTTTCATTTAAATGATATTTTAAGAATCATAATCTCATATTTTTTATTAAATACTAAGGAGGAAGCTGGGCTTGTGTGCTTAATAATGAGATTTGTCAGAAATTTATTAGGTGGTAATATCTTTAGCAGAATACATTTAAAGAGTATTTTTAACCTAATTATGCATTGATGTATTAATGCTAACTAGCAACCAGAAAAGAAGGAAAAAAATAGTTATAAGAAAAGACTACATTCTAACAGAAAGTTATAAAGGATTAGACTTCAACAAAAGGTAATTGTCATTCTGAAAGAGGAAAAATTCCTTTACAAAACTCTGGACAAGATAAGTAAAACTTACAGCATTCAAGGTAAGTAATAAAAACTATAATTTTTACATGAGATAATTTTATGGAGAATGGATGTGATATGACAGAAATCCTCCTGTCTTTACTGATAATCTGGATGAATACCGGTATTCATGGTAAGTCCAGAGGAACTTTTTAAACATACTTCTGATGTTTTTAACCTCATTAAATTAATATTTAATTGAAATTACTTGCCTTCACTTCTCCTTTTCAAATCACAGATACCTCACCAAGCATCACTGGTATTCCTCTGAGGTTTATCAAAGACTTTTCAAGGAAGCATCATTCCAAACCACCGAAACAGTGAAACTGGAGGCTTTAACACATTACCAATGTAAAACAGAACCTCCTCAGTAATTCCTGAGCCTTTCTCCATTTTTTCCCAGTTTTTTTTAAACACCATTTCATCTTCACATCTCTCATTTCCTGCCTGTCAGTGTGTCACCTTAGTGTACAGATTAGTTTCTTCAAATTTATTTAAACAATATTATTAAATGTTATGCATATTCTGGGCTAACCAGTCCCTTTAAAAATAGGTGCTACTTTAAAATCAGCAAACATTTAATATTATATTCCCTTAAACTTTCTTTAGATTATGAATACAGAAGGTGGAATTTATGGTTGGAAAAGTAATGTGATTTTTAAAATGCAACAGCAGATTACTAGGTCTACATGTACCAAGTTTTTATATTATCTAGAAATCACAATTTATATTCAATGCAGTTATATCCCTCTTCATTTTAAAATAATTGACACATCACATTAACTCCCTAATCACTCCCTAATATTCTCTATGCCTAATTTTTCCTAAATATTCTCCATGCATGCTTATGCAATTTCTAACATCTAGCTAATTTTAAATACTTCCATTAGACATCATTAGATATCAACATGCTTTTCTTCTGAAAGTTACGTCTACATTTTCATTGCTTATAATATCCTATGTGTAAATATACTATAGGCTAGTGCTGCTATAACCTGATAATGAATTATCCTAGTTTTTGTAGTTCTATTTGTCCTGCTTTTTCTCTTAAAATCAAATGTGCAGTTATAAAAAAAAAAAAGCCAAATAAAATATATTGGAGAAGATCCTTAAAAGGATATTTCAAAACTAAAATTCCTACAATGAGTTTACTGGACAACTAAAGTATTAGTTAACAAAACACAATCAAAATGTCTGAAAAAACAGGAAAATAAACTGTCTGAACTGCACAAAAACATGTCTTGAAACCCAGAGCAGTGAGTCTTTATCATTATGAACAATGAAGTATTTTGTTGAATTTTAAATGCCTCAACAATTCTATCTGTATTTTCTTTGTTTTAATTAAATTATTTCAGGAAATTCTGTATAATAATCAAATAATTTCTTAATAACTACTCATTTTTTCAATTCATCATAATCTCTGTTCTCATCGCTCACATTTTACTCTTTAAATTTTTCACACTATGATTTACTTTATGACTCTTCTCTCTGGGTGTTCTCTATATGTTCTCCACACTGTCAGTATGTTCTTTACAGAGAACAGAAGAACCATGCCCCAGCGCTGGTTTAATCCTGCATTATGATTTAAGTTCTTGTCTCCTGTTCTATGTCAAACTGTTGAATTTTGTATCATTTTATGATAAAATTAACATTTTGTTTATAGTTCTTCTGTGGTGGTGATCCATTCATTGTTTTGCATCTGAGTAGGTAGTCTCCTTCTGGCACAACATAGGCATGGATCTTAAATAATAATGTGCATAATTGAATAATTTAATTATATACATACTGAATACTGCTTGGCTAGAACACATTGTTGCAAATCTCTCTATTGCAAAAGAGGAGTCTGCTTAAAGTTCCAATTTAAAGTGTTTACTTCTTTCTTTACTAATGCATGTGCTAAAGCTGACTTAAGCACCCCTTTGCCCATTCTTTTAATCACTCTAGATCTCATTGAATCTTAAATCTTCTAGCATAGTATTTGCTCTTCCTCTCAATTTTGAATCATCTGCTCTTCAGTAGTCTGTCCAGATTGTTAATAAATATGTTAAATAGCTATGGGCCTGAAACTAATCCTTGAGGGCCTTTCTAGATGCTATTTCTTTGAAAGCCCAATACAGTCTATTAATAAAAACACCCATGCATTTAAATATGATTCCCCTTTTGATCTCCACCATACAATGCTGTACTGGAATAAATTTTAATAAAATATGCTTGATAATAGACTTCACAAATCTTCTATTTTAATGTTATTATTAAATTAAAATTGAAAGATAACCTTTTACATACAATAACAAATATAACCTTTATATAATTCCATATATATATTCATTTTAAGTAAGTATAATAAATGAAAACATTACGACAATACAGAATTATTCAGGAGAAAAAATTTGGGCTATACATAATCAATTACAGAAGTTTCTGAATCTTCCTAAGGGTTCCCCCGGTAAGCACAACAAGGGCTCTGAGTATTTGAGTTGATTGAGATTTACTCCTTGGTAAACTCAAAGTGTTTAACTGATATCAGAAGTGATTCACTTATTTAAAACCTATAGGAATTAATAAAAGCAATACTATTAAGGACAATTTCAGTAAAGACAGTCTCCTTGAAACTAAGCCTGCCTGTCATGGAAGATGTTGGCAATCATGGCGATCTTAATTTTCAGAAGCAATTAGGTACATTTAAGGAGCTGGGGATCACTGGAATTCAAGTCAGCTATAGTTGAAATAAGCTGTCTAGCAAAATTTTACCTGAGCATTTACACAAATAACTTCCTTTCCTTTCTTCTTTTCTTTTCTTTCCTATCGTTTTTCTCTTTTTGAGATCAGGTCTGGCTCTGTTGCCCAGACTGAAGTTTAGTGGCGCCATCTCAGCTTACTGCAACCTCTGCCTCCTTGGCTCAAGTCATCCTCCCGCCTCTGCCTCCCGGGTAGCTGGGACTACAGGCACAGACCACCATGTCCAGCTAATTTTCTTTATTTTTAATAGAGGCAGAGTTTCACCATACTGCCCAGGCCGGTCTGGAACAACTGAGCTCAAGCTATCTGCCCACCTTGGCCTCCCAAAGTGCTGGGATTACAGGTGTTGACCACTGCCTGTGACAACCTCTATCTCTTTCTTATAGGGTTCTTTCCTATGTATGTTTTTTTTAAAATATAAGCATACTTTATTTTTGTCTAATTAGCTTTTGCTTGTACTTTTGATATAAAGTCAAATATGTGATTATATCTCAATTATGTATTCTTTTGGGGAAGAAACATAGATCGATAATCTTCAAGAAGAAAAAATTTAAGACATTTATGTTGGATTTTAAAAAGTGATTTCTTATTTGTGTTTGCAATTTTGTTTACACTAAATTTTTCTGGATCACATATATTTCAAACCAAAATATGTAGTCATAACCAAAGTTAAACTTAAAAAGAGCCACCGGATTTCTTTATCTTTAGGTCCTGATATTTAACTATTTGCCAACATCTACTACCTAGGTAGAAGGATGCAATAATCATCATCCAAAATCAAAATGCAGCACTACTTTTATAATTCTTATATAAAATTGGAAAAATATATTCATATAATGTATGTATAATTCATATTTAGAGAGGGCATATTGTGGATATTTCCATAAAAATCAGCACTCCTACCCTGAATAAAAAAGAGAAAGATAACAACAGATAAACATAGAACTAGATAAGTTACAAAATAAAGACATACTGGATGACATTACACATGTAAAATAGAACCTCAAATGTAAAATGTTTCCTGGATAAGAAGGCAGGAAAGCAAGGACTGATTACAACCTGAGGTTTAACTACTGAAGGAGAAAAGTATCTGTAAGACATTGAATCAGAGCTGTTGATCTGTACCTGGTACAAGAAGACACATTGCTCATTCTGGTTAATAATAGTTGGCCCTGGGCCGGGCGCAGTGGCTCACGCCTGTAATCCCAGCACTTTGGGGGGCCGAGGCTGGCAGATCATGAGGTCAGGAAATTGAGACCATTCTGGTCAACATGGTGAAATCCCATCTCCACTAATATACAAAAAAAATTAGCCGGGCATGGCGGCACACGCCTGTAGTCCCAGCTATTTGGGAGGCTGAAGCAGGGGAACTACTTGAACCGGCAGGCAGAGGTTGCAATGAGCGGAGATCGCGCCACTGCACTCCAGCCTTGCGACAGAGCAAGACTCCATCTCTACATAAATAAATAAATAAATAAATAAATAAATAAATAAATAAATAAATAAATAAATAAATAAATAAAATAGCTGACCCTGTCACTGAAGAGATATTCTTTATTATGGGAGCACAGACTACATTATTTCCGGAAAAAAAATACCATTTATGGATACTGATCTCCCTTTCTTTGCTCCATACTTAATATAATAAATGTGCTCTACATGGGAAATTGAATTAACATATTTGGCTTGAATTTATGAAATATTTATATTTAATTTCACACACTAAAGACGTATTTTATCTCCAAAATATTTTTATTACTATTTCTATCTTATGATGTTTTAACCACCAAGATATTTTCAACCAAATATTGAATCTAATAGCTGTAGATCTCATTCTAACAGTGATTGACTTTATAGAACTTTATTACCTGTTCTTTTCTGACCCCAGAAGAGACTTAGATGTTGACTCTTAGTTAATGGATTTAGAGAACAGTATATTGGAAGACAGCAATGATCAAAGTAATAAAGAAATGAGATAAAAACATAATTTTCCTTTTCAAAATATTTATTTTTATTTTTAAAACTTTAAATTAGCTATATATGCATATTGATTGTTTGCTTAATATTCTGTTTTTCAGTTCTGTCTGTAGCAGCTTGAAGCCTAGAAGCACAATCCCTGGTTTGAATCTCTGCTCTGCCACTTACTGGTAAGCATACCACAAACAAGTTACTTAATATTTCTAAATTTTGGTTTGCTCATCATTCAATTAGGTAAAATAATTATAACACAATCCTGCCTTGGGTTGTGGCAAGGACAAAATTGTATGATCCCTGTAACTTTTGTATAGTGTCTAGGAAAAGAAATCTTAATTAACAAGCCATCAATTTATAGTCGATATGACCCATAGATAAATCCGTTGTTGTTGTTTTTGTTATATTTAACTGAGAAGATGCTTTATAGCTGAACAATAGTATTTAATGTCAAATTTCCTTTATCACAAGTTTAAAGAGGTACTGGCAGGGAAGTCTAGGTAGAGACAGTAGTTACCAAGAAGAGAAGACAAATGGTTCTGTTCACCAAAGAGGGCCAATGTATGTATGAATTTAACTGCTGAAATGGGCATTAGTAAGCTGAAGCATCATTGTTAAAGCAAAGTAAATTTTATCCATAGCCTCTAAAAATGTCTTCATAATTCTGGCCATTTTCAGTCTAATGGGAAAGGCAACATAGCCTGGAGAGTAATGCCTGGCCACACTGAAGAATTTTATCTAGTGAGCAAAGATTACAAGGAATTGTATGATTTACTATGAAAATAAAGTAGTTTTAAAAATGTAATCAGTACTACTCTATGATAATCTTTGCATTATGTATCATGGAGTACACAGAAATAACATATGGTTTGCTTTAATTTTACAAAATTTATTATTATTGTGGCTTTTTACCTTTTCCTCCAAATTCCTTCACAAAGTATAAATGTGAATACATGAATAATACTAAGAAATTTCATGGACATACAATTCACATTGGACCTTGAAGGATGTTACAATTTTTGCATTTGTATGAGAAATATTAAAAAGGCCTGGTATGGGTTGAATGCAACCTAAACATGGGCGAGGTACTGTTATTATCATTCACCATTATAAATGACATTCTTTCATGTTTTTATTATGGTTGGTTATGTAATTAATTAGAGTCCATAATGAATGTTGGGTCTAAATTACTCAAGTTGTAATTTAATAAACTAACATATCACTCAAGAAATATTATTGCACTTTGTTAGGCTAAAGTCAAGGCCTTCTTAAAAGCATTCTACTAAAAAACAAAACCAAAAACAGAAACAAAAACAAAACCAAAAACATTTCTTTTTGTTTTGGTTTTGGTTTTTGTTAGGGGGAGTCTTGAAATAAACTTATTTCTGTATAAAAACAAATAAAAATATTTTTAAGGCCTTCTTGCCAGGAAATCTATGTTGACTCTTTTGCTTAATAACACATATACTTTTTATGTATTAGCATTTTTTGTTTCCTCCTAGAATTGCTTGCTGAAAGTTAAAAGCACTTATGTCAAATTCATTTAATTCAGTCTCTTCTTTGAAAAGTTATCAAGCAGTACTAATTTTAAATGTTTCATTTACCTAGATATTTTGTCTCTTCATGTTTTCAATGTGTTTATGCTTCTATAAAAAATAGGATAGATGATTGATTGATTGATTGATAGATAGATAGACAGACAGAGAGACAGATACATAGAGACATAGAAAGACACATGGACAGATGATAGAAAGACAGCTATGTAGGTGGAGACCATTGTCAAAGTCCTAATTTATGCCATGTGAAAACTCATAATTTTGTTGAATAAATATATTTAACAGCATTATCAAAAATTTAGGTTTAGACATTGTCTAAAGTTATACAAATAGTTTATTGTTTTTACAACTACCTGTTTAATAATGGCTTTGACTATATGCAATATTATGTTTATGTTTTCAAGATAACAATTTTGTAATGTTATATTCAGATAATGTATATGTCTCTGAATACTTCTAATCTTCTTTTATCTCCCATGACTATTTAATCACCTTTTCGCGGTAGTATAATTTAATTGTAAAACACATAATCGGGCAACCTGAGTTTGAATTTCTCCTCCAACATTTCAACCTGTGATTTAAAATAAGTTATTTCTCTTTCTCTGTGCATGTTTTTCATAGGTAAAATTGCACAAAAATAGCAACTACCTCCTGGGAATTTTATATGATTGAATAGGATAATTTATAAAATGAGCTTGACAACTGAGTACTTAATGGATGTTAGCTATTATTCTCAAACCAACTGTAATTAGAAAGTTTTTTCTTACCTCCATATTTCAATTCAGAACCTCATTATTAGTTTCTCTGTTGTATTAGTCCATTTTATGTTGTTGTAACTGAATACCACAGACTGGCTAATTTATAAAGAGTAATTACTTGTGATCAGAGACTGTCTGCAAAGTGACACAAACAATGTTGGATCTAGGCCAGTGGGGGCCTGTAGTGTCCTATTCTGTCTTACGACAGACATCAAACTATAAAGACTTTTAAGATGTTTTCTCTAATTTTATAGATTATCCATTCCAAAACAAAGATGAATTCTTTTTGAGTAAGTTTGGCCTTCTATAATTTAACTTTATGATGTAACAGCAGGTTGACAGAACTATCCGTCTGTCATTCAATTCTTAATATAAGAAATGTAAAACATCTTAATATACATATATAACGTAAGGTGCATTAAAATATATATAAATAAAACTTCCCTTCCAACTAGTTCTGGAGGTTGGGAAGTCCAAGATCACAGCACTAGCATCTGGAGAAGGCCTTCTTGCTATATCACAACATGGTGACATGGTGGGAGTCCCATGACATGGCCAGACAGAGCAAGCCTGCTACCTGAATTGAGACAGGATCTCACTCTGTTTCCCAGGCTAGAGTTCTTATAAAGTCACCAGTTCCAAGCTAAGGACCCCACCTTGATGACCACATCTAATCCTACATACCTCCCAAAGGCCCCACCTTCAAATGCCATCAGCATATGTATTTGGAGATTACATTGCCAACACATGAAACTTGAGAGACACATTCAAATCATAGCACCCCTATTTTTTAAGTGTGGGTTACAGCCTATGAGCTGGCTGTGGAATCAATTAGCTGTGTCATAATAACCTTGTCTAATAATAAAAAAAAAAACAGAAAAATTCATCAGAGCTCATCAAATACAGTAAGGTTAAAAATTTTGTCATAAGACTTTTAGTTATACCTGTGTGCATATTAATATATATTTTTTATAATACTTTAAGTTCTAGGGTACATGTGCACAACGTGCAGGTTTGTTACATATGTACACATGTGCCATGTTGGTGTGCTGCACCCATTAACTCGTCATTTACATTAGGTATATCTCCTAATGCTATCCCTCCCCCAAACCCCTCCCCACAATAGGACCCTGTGTGTGATGATCCCCTTCCTGTGTCCAAGTGATCTCATTGTTCAATTCCAACCTATGAGTCAGAACATGCGGTGTTTGGTTTTCTGTTCTTGTGATAGTTTGCTGAAAATGATGGTTTTAAGTTGCATCTGTGTCCCTACAAGGGACATGAACACATCCTTTTTTATGGCTGCATAGTATTCCATGGTGTATATGTGCCACATTTTCTTAATCCAGTCTTTCACTGATGGACATTTGGATTGATTCCAAGTCTTTGCTATTGTGAATAGTGCAGCAATAAACATACGTGTGCATGTGTCTTTATAGCAGCATGACTTATAATCCTTTGGGCATATCCCCAGTAATGGGATGGCTGGGTCAAATGGTATTTCTACTTCTAGATCCTTGAGAAATCACCACACTGTCTTCCACAATGGTTGAACTAGTTTACAGTCCCACCAACAGTGTAAAAGTGTTCCTATTTCTCCACATCCTCTCCAGCACCTGTTGTATCCTGACATTTTAAGGATTGCCATTCTAACTGGTGTGAGATGGTATCTCATTGTGGTTTTGATTTGCATTTCTGTGAAGACGAGTGATGATGAGCCTTTTTTCATGTGTCTATTGGTTGTATGTACGTCTTCTTTTGAGAAGTGTCTGTTCATATCCTTCACCCACTTTTTGATGTGTTTTTTTGTTTTTTTTCTTGTAAATTTGATTGAGTTCTTTATAGGTTCTGGATATTAGCCCTTTGTCAGATGAGTAGATGGCAAAAATGTTCTCCAATTCTGTAGGGTGCCTATTCACTCTGATGGTAGATTCTTTTGCTGTGCAGAAGCTCTTTAGTTTAATTAGATCCCATTTGTCAATTTTGGCTTTTGTTGCCATTGCTTTTGGTGCTTTAGACATGAAGTCCTTGCCCATGCCTATGTCCTGAATGGTATTACCTAGGTTTTCTTCTAGGGTTTTTATGGTTTGAGGTTAACATTTAAGTCTCTAATCCATCTTGAATTAATTTTTGTATAAGGAGTAAGGAAAGGATCCAGTTTCAGCTTTCTACTTATGGCTAGCCAATTTTCCCAGCACCATTTATTAAATAGGGAATCCTTTCCCCATTTCTTGTTTTTGTCAGCTTTGTCAAAGATCAGATGGCTGTAGACATATGGTATTATTTCTGAGGGCTCTATTCTGTTCCATTGGTCCATATATCTGTTTTGGTACCAGTACCATGCTGTTTTGCTTACTGTAGCCTTGTAATAATAGTTTGAAGTCAGGTAGCGTGATGCCTCCAGCTTTGTTCTTTTGGCTTAGGATTGTCTTGGCAATGTGGGGTCTTTATTGGTTCCATGTGAACTTTAAAGCAGTTTTTTTCCAAATTCTGTGAAGAAAGTCACTGGTAGCTTGATGGGGATGGCATTGAATCTATAAATTACCTTGGGCAGTATGGCCATTTTCACAATATTGATTCTTCCTATCCATGAGTATGATATGTTCTTCCATTTGTTTGTGTCCTCTTTTATTTCGCTGAACAGTGGTTTGTAGTTCTCCTTGAAGAGGTCCTTTACATCTCTTGTAAGTTGGATTCCTAGGAATTTTGTTCTCTTTGAAGCTGTTGTGAATGGGAGTTTATTCATGATTTGGCTCTCTGTTTGTCTGTTACTGGTGTATATGAATGTTATAGTCTAAGTCATTTTATTTTTTTTTTTATTGGCTTCTTTTTTTTTTTAAGACAGGATCTCACTCCTGTTGACCAGGCTAAGTGCAGTGGTGCAATCTCAGCTCATTGCAGCCTCAACTTCCTACTTCCTGGGCTCAAGTGATCCTCCCATGTCAGCCTCCTGAGTAGCTGGGACCACAGGTGTGCACCACCACAGCACGCTAATTTTTGTGTTTGTTTTAGAGACAGGGTCTCACCATGTTGCAAAGTCTGGTCTTAAACTCCTGGGTTCAAGTGATCCACCCGCCTCCGCCTCCCCAACTGCTAGGATTATAGGCATGAGCAACCGTGCCTGGCTTAAATTTTTAAAACAGTACCATGTTAGTGTACTTACAGATTTCCCTGGGTACTTATGGAGCATTTAACATTTCCCCATAACTAAGAATCCTATCCTACTTCCCCCAGTTTCTATTTGCCTTCAGGCTGCCAGAAATAATTCTCTGAAAAATGAATCTTTATATTTTTCCAGTTTGCTGAGAGTTTTTATCATGAGGGTGGTCTACTTTACCAATAAAAACAAAATATAAAATCCTTTAAAATCCCCAAATAAATGTGTCATATAGGACTTCTTCGTAAATTACATCCTATTTCTCTTAGAAGTCTATGCTCAAGTCACACTGACATCCACATGATTTCTTAACGCTATGTACTCTTAGACAACTTAAAGATATTTTCCCTCCCAATTGTTTTCTTATATTTGTCCCTCAATATGCAGCTCAGATATCTTCTACTCAGGAGTGTCTCAACTAACTTAATGAGTAATTACTGGATTTCTCCTCATTTATCTCCCAACATTTTGTTCTTGTTGTATTAATTGTTTTTGTTTTTGTCTATTTAAAACAAACAGTAACATTAATTATTATGAACTAATATTATTAGTGTATTTCATTCCATTAAAATATTGTGTGCCTCAAATTTGATTTTCAACAATGACTTTATTACTTTTGATCTAGAAAATGACATTGTATTGACAGCATGTTATATTTTTCTCTCCTAAGTCAAATAATTTTAATAAACAGATTACTTGGGGAACTGAATTACTAAAAACCAATAGCATATGAATCATGTGATTGATATATCAATGAAATATTGTAGAGATATGGGCACACTGACACAGCCATACCATCCAGAATTCAGTATTCTCAAAAGTCCACTTAACTCATCTACTTTGGCAATCTTTCAACTCCCTTCCTTAAATGCAACTGAGTAATAGTTATTTGATTCCCTGTAATATTTTATGTTTTCTACATTTTGTTTTCAGAATTAACATCACTTGAAAACATACATTGTCTTGCTCTTCTTAATTTGCCCTATTTGTATATAGCAGGCATGTCTGTGCATACAGATTTTTGATTTTTGTTTGTTTTATTCTGTTTCTGATTTCAGAAACAGTTAAAACAAGTTTCATGTCACTTCCATGTTTAAGAGATAAATAGGATTTTTAAAACTAAATTACAGCAATAATGGAGAAAGTAGATACTTTATTCTCACTCTCCGTGAATAAGTAAACTTGAATTAAAGTGTTCCTGAGCCTTTGGACAGCAGTACACTCATATCTGAGAAGAGGTAAGATGAAAAATAGAACTCAAATAAAATACATGTCTTCTTTTGTTTGACATGAAATATTTAAATACCTGTACTTTGAGAGAGGATCTGAGAAATACCTTTTTCACTGAGTTGCACACAGAATCTAAATTATTCTGTTTGGAACCTTGGTGGGGGTACCCAGATTTTAAAAGTCATCATAAAATTCAAATGGCATTTCTTGAACTTGTCTGAAGAATCAGAACCAAAGGAAAAATATGTTTTATAGCTGGTATAATATGGACAATAATAAAACTTACATTGCAACAATGAAGGGAAGGCTAAAATTAACAAAATTAACCTACATAACAAACCTGCACATGTACCTCTGAATTTAAAAGTTCAATAAAATTAAAAAGAAATAAAAATAAATAAATCTAAATTTGTAATAATACATTTTATTGTTTTAAACTTTAAAAAGGTATATATTATAGTATTATTTTTACTAACAAAAATAGTTATTAATAGTTTAACATGCTTTTTTATCAATTTATATATTTACAAGACATGTATATTCACTCCCAATCTCAGTGTAGCAATGTAAATATTTTAGAAAGTTTTGAATTTCTCAATTTTATCATTTCATGGGTTTTTTAAGTAAAGTAATCTTTGTACCAATTGCAGAGTATAGTGCAGAAAATGCAAAATATATAACACATAATAATTCTATTTATATAACTCATAATATGGTTAGAAATAATAGCATTTCAAAGTGCAACAAGTAGGTGAGGATAGAAAGTAAACTCAAAATCCATAAAGTAGATTGTCATACAGAGGAGTGTAAAAATTTGAATTGCTGATGGATATTCTTAAGGTAATAATATTGAGAAAGTTTCCAAAAATGATTTAGACTCAAATAACTGGGCATAAATGTAAAGTGCACATGCAATGTAAATATTCAAATGACATTAATACATTCAATAGTTCAAAACAAATGGCAATTTACTAAAATGACTTAAGCTATTGGATACAATAATTTAATAATATACATACAATGTTAGAAGAAAATAAATAATTAAGACCAAATGTGTTTTTCGTAAGATTTGTTCACTTGAGAGAGAAATCATTGTGGATGTAACATGAAGGCTAGGGGTATCTTAATAGTATTGTTATTGAGTCAGTTATGACTTAAGTAGATATAGCGTGATTTGAGATTATTCCATGCAAAGAAAAGAACATACTTCAAATACTTCTAATGATGGTTTACTTACAGGCAGTGACTAGCTTGGATATATTCATGAATTACTATTATTTTTCAATAAATATAAAAAGATAAAATTGAAAATACTGAGTAGAGGCAGATTGTTGACAAATGCAAATGCCTATAAGATAAAATATAGTGACTCACGTTATTCATTGCAGTTTATTATCATCAGTCCTCAAGTGTACAACTTTGCAATGTCAATATATGCTCATACATATTATGTCAGTTAGTTGCCAAAATAATTCTTTGCACAAAGTAAGCCTTAAAGAGACTGCATTATATGCAAGTCAAGTCATACAGTTAGTAAGTGGAGGACCAAAGACCACAATGCAAGTATGTTTAGAGCCAAATCCAATGTATTAATGAAGATACTTTGAGTACAAATAACAGAAATCTGAATTTAACATGGCTTAAACAATAACAAAACCCATTAACTTTATAATAAGAAGTTCTGAAGTGTCGCAAGATACGGAGTTGGTTGTTTCATTACCACACTGATTTAATTCAGGTATTTTTTTCATCTATCTTGTTGTCTATTATTAGCCTTGTTGTCTATTATTAGCATTGAATGCAGCCTTAGAATGTTAGTATTTCTACACATCATATGAAAACCTGATGATGTTCAGAAGAGACGATACTCTAAACATAAGTAAATAAATGAATAAATAAGCTTACAAAGTGGAAATAAAATACAAAGAAGAAAGTTTGTGAATGTAAAGACATTACATTTATGAGAGCAGTTTTTTTTTTTTTTTTTTTTTTTACAAACACACACACAGGCACACATACATTTGCATGCCCCTTCAGTATCCTAATTACTGGATCATACAAGTGAGGGCATTGTTTTGCTTTTTGTCAAAACCAGCTGAAAGACATGGTAGATATACTGGGATCTTAGCAAGAAATTATAAAGATCAAAACAAAGTGGAGATTTGCCTAAGCTGATTCCTGAAGTCAGGACATAATATTTTACATTTTACTTCATAAAAGTTCATCACTTTAATAAATCATCATGGTATTCTTATTACAGTATATAAGGTATTTTTAGCTTTTATTTCTGATATAACCAGTACAGAACCACCCCCCACCCCAAACACAAACATACACTTACACACACCATAATTTTCCAAGTAGAGTTACATATGTTTATATCAAGTAATAATTATTTTCTCATCTCCGGTATTGTTCTAGTTTAACTTACCCCCATGGAAATTCTTATGGAGTTTATAATTTTTGATGTTGATTAATCAGTAATGTGAAAAGTTCTACTTAAAAACTACCATGAAACAAGTAACTCAGTCTAGATGATATCTCATCTTCATTTGATCAGTTGACAGGTGTTTGCATAACAGAATTCCATAAGAGTTCTTTCATAAATTATTTTAATACCTTGTGGTAGCTTTTTTTAGTTGGGTACATTTTTATTAGAGAAACTGTGTTGAAAGAAAGATCCACTGATTTTCATGTAGAGGTAAAAATGTATTAATTGTGACTGAAATTCAGCAGAAGTATTAGCTTTATATCTCTAGGCTTTAGTTTTCGAAGGACTTTTCTTACCAATAAGGACTTTCCCATTCTCTCTGACAGGCAAAATTTCTCTTGTCCTTCAAGACTCCAATGTGATTATTATTTTTAAAAAATAAGAAATGGCTCTTTCCATGTAATAATCTATCCAATAAATATTTTATATTCAAGTGTTTCCCTCATCTGTGAAAACTTTCTCAGAACTTCAAATAGAGCATTCCTCTCCCTGTGAAAAATCATAGTTGTTAGTGTTCATTTTCACAATACACCATAATGCTCTTTCAATTATTAGAACACTTATCATAGAACAATCTTTGAAACCTAAGCAAGTAAATCGTATCTATTGCCCGAAGATGCTAAATATTGAATAAATGAAAGTAATTCTATTAATTAGAACAAAAGCAATTTCTGAGAGGTTGAGTACTGGTTAAAAATATTATAAGATTATTATTACAAGACATAAGACTTCTGTCATTTTATTTATTGCTCCATAGTTTGAAGAAGCCATTGCAAATATATACTAGTATATGTCTCTGTGTATGTGAACACATAACTTACATTTCATAATATTGTTTTTGGATTGTTCTTGAAATTACCATTAACATTGATTAGCCATTATCTGTATTAAGAGGAGATGTGAAGGTTCTTCTCTTTGGGTGTACCTTATGCTCAGATAGAGGATTTAGGAAAAGTCAAATTTCAATTATTTTGGGTATAACATGTGTAAAATAATATTTCCAAAAAGCTTGTCTGAAATTTGCAAAAATAACAATTCACAGATAGCATGACATAACCATTATGATCATTTTTTGTGTAGTTTATGCTGCCTAAGGAAATTGTGTCCCAAATTGCTCTTCCATCAGGCATTACATTTTAGGATAAAATAAAGTTATCTAGATTTGAGGCTGCTTAAATGTGGTATGTAAGCACACAAAGTTGGAATAGAAGTGAAAATATATACAACAAAATAAATCCAGTCATTGTTTTAAATTTACTAAAGCTCTGGGTAAGTTTAATAAATATTTATCTGAGGTAAGTATCAGAACTTAAGATATTTTATTGTGGTCAGCTGTGAATACTCATTGAAATGATCACAGCCTATATTTCTTGAAGACCTATGATTATAATAGAAAGATATTTTAACATCTTCTTAGAAAATGCTACATATGCTATCTAAAATTTGCATATTTCTCCAGTCATTTAAATCTAATTCATTAAAAGTTGAATTACCGTTATATGAGGTTTTAAAATGGATCGATTAAGATAGCTGCATTATAAGAATGAAATTCCAGTAAAGCCCAGTAAATTGAACTATCTTTAACTGTGATTTTTTTTAAAAGTAATTTACTGAAATAATCACTTACATACCTACAGAGGAAATGTTGATTGTTTATAAATTAATAGTATATCAGAAAGATTTGGGTTTTAAAAATTCATCAATTATTTTTAATTATTTAATATTTTAAAATTTATTATATAATGCTGATAATATTGGGACAGAGTCTCACTTGTTTCACATAATTATTATAGTAGTGGGTAGAAAAATTGTGAGAATATACTCAAATACAAAATGTTATGTGGACATCTGATTCAGAAAATAGCCATTGTATTAAAATCATAGCATCAAAAAGAAGTGGGAATGAAAAGACATCCTTTTAATAATAATCAATTTAGTGAAAACATTGTGAAAATTTGTACACAACTAAGTCACAGTATTTTGACATTTACTATTTTTTTAATAATAAATTCCCTTCTCAAACAACTCTCTAAAACAAGCTCTTCTTTCTGACTTTGTTTCCATTTATTTCATCCAGTGAATAAAATGGAATCTCGGAGTCATTTTTACCTTTTTGCTTCTATTCTCCTATTTCCCTTTACTTTTTACATCACATGGATTTCCAAGGAGCTTTGAAAACAGCAAAGTAGAACATGGTAGGTTGGATGAAAGGAACCTGGAAATATGCAGGAAGTGAATATTTAACACCTCTGTACACTGAGACAAATTAGTTACAAGAAATATAAGAAAGCCCAGCCAGTTGTACAGCATGCAGTGCTCAGACAGTGCGGTAGCAGGATGTAACTGACAGTCCAGATGGGTTCCAGCAGGCAATCCATTCCAGCAGACAGCCTCAGAGCAGGGAATACTCAAAGATCCAAACCAGGACAAGGGCTTAGAGACAATAGGCATCAAAAGAGACAGGCAGCAGATGTCAAGCCCCATTTCAGCAGTGAAACAAAAGCAAGAGCCCAGAACCTAATAGAACTAATGACATTAATCTCAGTACCCATGATGCTCAAATACTCAGTTCTGTTGTTGTTGCTCTGAGCTACTTGACTTAATGCAGAATTGCTCAGGTGTCCATTTTAGAGACCTTAGCTTTTCTGTATAGATGAGACCTGTGTCATGCCCTATTTTTTTGAAAAGATATTCAGTCTTTTTATACTGTTCTTCTTCCATGTCTTCTGTTGAGAACTGTCAGTTCTGCTATTGTTGAATGTGTCTTAACAAAAATAAAAATTCTCAATTTATTCTTCTTCTGTATTAATAACCTCTTCAGTGATTGTTCTACTTGTACCCCTTTCCTCTTTAATCCAAACTAGGTGATGTTGCCTGTCTTCTGGAAAAAGTAAATTCAGTAACTTCCATGGCTCAGACTTGTGTACCAAATTAGATGTAAATGTTTCTTTGTAACATTCAGGTTCTTTAAAATAGAAACTCAATTTACTGCTTAAGCCCCATATCTCATTATTCCAGTATCATGTCTTACTCACCTTTCACATGTAAATTTGCTTCACCTATTCTGAAGAATTAGTATTTACTGGGTTTTTAAATATAGATTTTCTAAATTTATTTTTGTTTTCTTCTTTCTGCTGAAAATATAATCATAAACTTTAAAACTACTTTCTTCCAATAAAAGTTTAATCTCTCCATAAATGGTCACCTGCTAAACCAAGTTCTCCGGGTGTCCTTTCATTTGAGCAGTGTTGATATGGGGGTGAGGTTGTGAGCTACTTAAAGATTTTTCTCACATTTGCCTATAAACAGTATGGGCTGCTAACATAGGCAGAGCAGTTAGGGGGTAATGAGGATCGAGGGAGAAGAGAAAAACAGAACAAAATCTATACAACTTCTACTTAAAAAAAATTGCTGAAATTTCATTAATAATGCAGAAATTCAGGTCAACCAATGTGACCTGCAACAAAAATTCTTATGGACAGGTTTTGCTATGCTTGTTTGAAAGCAAACATATATTGCATATGTACATACATATATTCACATAGGCATCAGATTGGAGCTGCCTGCTTTGAATTTCTACAGCTCTGGGCTGGATTTGTTTCTATAATGACATCTGTAGTCAGATTTCTCAAGTTCAGTTGCTTTCCCAGAACTACTTGTTTATTTAATTTCAAATTTATACTCGTACTGCTTTATACTTAGATTTCCATATGTTGTGCCATTCTGTCACTGAGTACAGTATGTTGAGTACAAGGTGTCATATATTTATCTCATTTCCTCAATTTTTCTTATACTTTATTAGTCTGGATGCCTAAAGTTTGGGATTTCATGTAATTAAAATTGCAATAATTCTGGTAAATTAGAAACATGATTTAGAACTCTCAAAAAGTACATCCACTTCTAACTTTCACAAAAATTACGTATTTCAAAGTAAAGATTTTTCATAAAAGAGTTACGATATCTCAGTAGGGCAATTTTAATTAGTTAATGTTTAACTGACATTGAATTAATTAGTTAATGTTTAATTGTCACTGTAAAAAAAAATGTATTCTGAGAATAACATTCCCTCCTTCTCTAGGAGGTTCAAGACCTAAATTATAACGCATTAATATGTGGATTTTACTAAATGTTAAAGTATAGGGAGAATGGAAGCAAACGTTAAAATGCACAGAATAAAAGGTTAACTTCACTAAGGTTAACTGTCATTAATATAACATTTTGGTTTCATGGTGTTCTTCATTACCATATTTGTGCCATGCTGTGTGCTTTGCGTGTTTTAATTTTGAGTATATGCCAACATTGCTTCTGATCTTGGGTTTAAATTTCAATCCAAAGCTCTATGATGCAAATACCTTCAAGAACTTCTCAAACATAAATTCAGAAAGAAACTCCCTTTTAGTTTGAATGTAAACAAATGTTTTCAGGAAAAAAAAAGTTGATGCTATGACTATGATTATTCTTTCATAGAAATACACAAACTGTTTCATGATAAACAAACAAAAGTATATTAAAATAACAAAGCTAACTAGAGTTGGTCAACAAAGAAAAAATTGTTTTTACAAGTCGAATCTGCATTTCTGTAAGTTAAAATCCACCAGGAGGCTTTTAATCCAAGGAATTTTTTTTTAATTTAAATACATAGCAATGTTTGTCAAATTAGACAGTTTTAAACATTTAATCATAGTGTTTTTTTAACAGTCTTTATTTCCTAATTGTGAATGATAATGTTGATGAATTGCTACAATTAAATCTGTCTTGCTTACAAGAAAAACTCACCAATTTTTAAATTTAAATTTAATTTTTTTTTTTTTTTTTTACCTAGCAAAATACCAGAGGAAAAAAGGCTGATTTGAGAAAAGAGATTGCTTTCACAATAAAAATACAATCAGAATGCAAATCCCTGAGTCTGAAGTTGTAAAATGATGTGTGCATAATGGGCAAAAGAGACCTGGGAGAAATTGAGGGTTTCTAACAGCAATGCCTGACCTCAGTGGAGTGCTTTTTCACCTGCAAGGTGACACTCGCTTAATCCTCACTGCAGGAAAATTTCAGGGCACGTATCCTTCTCTGCTGACAATAGGGGACAATTTAAATCAAAAGCTTTCAAGTGTTCTACCTAAAGTCAGGGAGTGATTAAGGCATGGAATAAAAACAAAAACGAAGTTTCTAAAACGGCAAGACTGATATTATTTTCATTGCACAAAATATTTTCAACCCTGCATCTCTCTTCCAAAATGTGATAGAAGTAACTTCTTTCTAAATTTATTTCAGAGGTTTTAGGAGTACAAAGAATTTCTGAGAATAAAAGAAATAGCTTTGTAATTCAAATCTATTTTAGACATATTAGTTACCCTTTAATTTACCTTTTAATTAGAGGTTTACATTACTTCTTTAGGACAAAGAAAAATCTTTATATTTTCTTGCAAACTTTGGTTGGTTTGTCTTTACTACAATCATGGCATAATGGAAATGTATAATATTAGAATGTTTTCGTGACTGATAGACTGTGGAAATTCTTTTTTTATGCCTCAGTAGGTTTTAATTTCACTATTTCAATTTCCCAAATTGTATTTAGTTTAGAAATACACCATATTGTTTACTCTTCCAGCCTTCTATTAGTTTTTTCAGTGTTGTAACATTGATTGTTTTCTCAGCTCTCATTTAGCTAGCTTCATCCATGAAAAAGGAAATGCAGTTTCTGTTAATGCTATCCTAGGGTTATCAAAGTACTAAAAATTTCAAGTAAATATCACATTTTTAGACAATTTTTTAAAATAATAAAGCAATATGATAATCTCATGATAGTTTTTATTATCCAAAATTATATTTTTTACTTATATGTACCTTTCTGTGTTCTGCTAAACATAGAAAATGCTGTGTAGTTGTGTTAAAATTGATATTTAGTGACATATTTAACCATCTTGGGGTGCAGGAATGGAGTTGCCTTAGAACGCTTCCAGTTATCCATGCTGATTTCAAAAGATAAGTGGGTATTAGGCAGTGGAGGGGAGTGGATACTACATGCAGAGAAGCCAGTTGAACAAAAACACACACATGGAACTTACAATGAGTCTTGGGCTTTAAAGATCTGCAAAGTTATGTAAATGTTAAAAAAAAGAAACACATGTCTTTGTGCCTCAGTTTCCTCACCTGTAAAAGGGCAGAAATGAGAGTACCTAAGATGATTGCCATGAAGGGTAAGTACGCTATTATATGTAAACTACTTAGAACAATGATGGGTACATAATAAATACTAAATAATTATTAGCGCTTATGCTGTCAGATCATCTGTATACAGTTATTGCTGTAAGATCATATATGCATTACTAGAATATATTATGTGAAATTATGTGCCAAAAACAACACAGCTGATAGGAAAAATGGGGTTAGTGTTGAGCAATTCAATACATATAGACTTTAATAATGCCAATACTAACTAGCACAGTGAAAATCTCCACTGGTATTTGTATCTAACATTCTAATCAGTGGACTGTTGCAATCTTGAATCCTAGAGCTCTTGCTTCTTTCTTTAAGCATGCATTTGTTTCTTATAAAAACCAGTTTCAATAAAATTAAAAATCCATTTTTAAACTTAACTCTAGATACATGTGCAGGAAAGCAAATCACTCTCAGATACAGCAGATAATTTAATATAGCAGGAACTGAAACTGATCTTGTAGTCACCAAATTACACTAAAAAAACCCCACAATTTTACAGAATTTTCATCTTTTTTTAAAGGCCTGTATGTATTTGTAAGGTTTTTGTTTTAATTGTGGGAAAAAGCTACCCCTGAACACTGCAAACTACTAAGAGCTACAATAATTACATATGAATGAATATAAATTATAAATTCAACATCTAATATTTCACTTTTTGTCAACAGTGAGTTAATGTACATTAAAGAAATATACATTATGGAAGAATAGACTTTATTTCCAAACCTAGACATGTACTATCAACAGAGTTTTTTCTTAAATATTCAAAGTATTTATATTTCTTTCTCCTACTCAGTCTTCAGCCCTAGTCAGTCCAAATACAGTCTTGATCTTGCTGTAGTAAGAGATGATCTCCATGTCCCTACATCCATGGGATGGAATTCATTCCTACTTCTAAGGTTTGTAGCAGCATTAAATACTGTTTACCTCTCCCTCCTTTTTGAAGTATGGTCTTTTCTTGATATGTATGACACAGTATTGATTTATTTTACTTCTTCATGACTAATTGATTATTCTTCATTTTCTGTAAAATATCATACTACTTTATAAATCTTTCAAATGTTGGAGTTCTTCGAGGATGTTCCCCTGCTCACACCTCAGTCTTTCCATAAGCTATTTCATACAAACTCTGATCACCAACTTTACAAAGATTTCTCAAAAATGGTATGTGTATTTTCCAGATTTACACCATGAAAAAATAGACAATTTAACCTTCAATTTTTCCTTAAGCCCTTTAATAATGGCTCTCTATACCCTTGTTCAGCTTTACAACATTCCCTCTTCCCTCTCTCATTCCATACTAGCCATCATTATATTTTTGATGCCCATTCCCTCCAGTCAAAGGGTATTCCTACATGCTGTTCTCCCTTCTGGGAATGTTCTTTCTTCCTCTATTCACTTAACTCTTACTTACAGTTCTGATGTTAATTCAAGTATCATTTCCTCAAGTAAATTAGTTTTACTTCAACTTTTTGAATGAGTAACCCCAAAATTATAGGTTA
>NW_012116977.1:336461-362901 GCF_000951035.1 Colobus angolensis palliatus
AGGAAGGAAGGAAGGAAGGAAGGAAGAAAGGAAGAAAGAGAGGAAGAAAGAAAGAGAGAAAGAGAGAGAAAGAGAGAAGAAAGAGAGAGAGAGAAAGAGGGAGAGAGAGAGAGAAATAGAGAAAGAGAGAGAAGAGAAAGAGAAGAGAAGAGAAGAGAAGAGAAGAGAAGAGAAGAGAAGAGAAGAGAAGAGAAGAAAGGGAAGAAGAATTTGTTTCATTCATTTAGGCAGTGTACCTGTACCTATCATGTTGCAGATTCACTATGCTTAGCCTTATCTACTAATGAATCCTTAGTAAATATTTACAGAATTAATCAACTAATAAATATTAGGTTAAAGAACTGTTCTGGCCTCCATGACAATCTCCTCTAAAATACTACTAAAGCAATGTAACATTAGGTACATTGTCTCAGTAAAGTTTCTGACTTGGAAAGGAAATTCGAACAATTGGGCACTGGGAAGATGATTGGAGGAAGAGGATTGTCTGCATTGGGAGAATCTGGATACGTCCTGGGGCTTTTTGTTGTTGATTTTAATTAATTTTCTGAGTCAAAGGAATATTTGAGACACATTTCCTTCTTTGGTGAATCTCTGTCTCCCATCAGTCTTTCATTATGAGAAATTACTCTTCAGTGATCACCTAGACCATAGAAAGTTCTATTGACAAAGGAAATCTGACCCGGACAATAATGGGGAAGCTCTAGCATTGAATTACTTCCTTTAGAATATTTATGAACCTCTATAAATCTATATACAGTGTTCCCAGTGGGGGCTTTTATCATGATGGAGGTACATGATGAAGGAGGCTGGTGAGACTTTGATGATGACTAATAAAAGAGAATTTAAAGGAGGTATTATTTTAGGATATTTCTATCTATAAACTTAGAAAATATAAGAATGTCTTCTTTCTATGTAAGAAGAGTTGAGTTGGTATTCCTTCTCATATATCAAAAGAAGAGCTTGCCAAGGTAAGGGGATTAAGAATATAGGATCTGGATTCAGATGTTCTGATTGAAAAACCAGTTCTAACACTTACAGCTTTAATGTTTTTCAACTTCTAAAGAGGTTTCAAAACAATTCAAATGCGATGCCTCACATTCTATTCTGTTTTATTCTACTTTCCCATGCTATCCTTTTTTTTTTTTAACTGTATTTTAGGCTCAGGGGTATACATGCTGGTTGGCTATATAGGCAAATTGAGTGCTGTGGGGGTTGGATGTACAAATTATTTCACCACCCAGGTAATAAGCATGGTGCCCAATAGGTAGTTTTTCAACCCTTACCCTCCTCCCACCCTCCAATCTCAAGTAGGCACCAGTGTCTGTTATTCCCTTC
This sequence comes from Colobus angolensis palliatus, assembly GCF_000951035.1. Classification (NCBI taxonomy): domain Eukaryota; kingdom Metazoa; phylum Chordata; class Mammalia; order Primates; family Cercopithecidae; genus Colobus; species Colobus angolensis. The sequence goes on from NW_012116977.1 coordinate 337,797, forward strand.
TTTGTGTCCATTAATACTCAATGTTTAGCTTCCACTTTTTAGTGAGAGCATGTAGTATGTAGTTTTCTGTTCCTCCTTTAGTTTGCTTAGGATAATGAAAACCGCCTAAATGTCAACCAATAGTAGACTGAATAAAGAAAATGTAGTACACATACACCATGGAATACTATGCAGTCCTAATAAAGAATGAGATCACATCTTTTGCAGCAACATGGATGGACCTGGAGGCCCATCCTATTCTATACTAAAAATTTATCATCCCATAATCTATTTTCTTTTCTTTTGCAAAGCATTTGTTTACCTCAAGTTTCTTAAAAAATTATTTCAAAAATGTCTTGCTGACTTCAAAGATTTAAATAATAGGTGTAAGAAAGGTGAAAATTCATAAATTAATGACTAATATTAAATTGGAGACAAATTTTAAAATATTAATTAAATTTAATAACACTTTCATATTTTATATTCTAAAATTAACTTGATATAATCAATGACAAGCAGAGTTTAATTGGCATTTTTTAGTATTACATCAACTTAGGTGTATTTACAAAATTTTCTCTTGAATAACAAATTTCAAGATAAGCTGCTTGCCTATCTCTTCATACACTCCTTAATACACAAATGTTTTAGTATATAATCATTATTTTAGAATCACAATTACATATGACATCTATTCAACTAAATGTATGTAAATAAAAAAATTGTCATTTTCAATGTATTGTAACAAACCAATGACTATATATTCAACACTTAATGACAAAATATATATTCAAATAATTTAATTATGAGATTAAAATTTTTAAATCACATCTTTGATTTTTAAACAAATTTGAGCTGCAAAACATTTTTAACTTTATAATTTCAAAGAACTTTAATTCAGAAAACTAAATACTTGCTCTTTTGTTACTGGTTTCTTTCCCTCTTTGAAGTGTTTTCAAGGTTCTTACATGTTGTAGCATGTATCAGTACCCAATTTCTTTTTACTGGTGAATAATATTTCATTATATAGAAATACAACATTTTACTTATTCATTCATTAGTTTATATACTTTTGCATTGTTTTCACTTTTTGGTCATTGTGAATAATACTGCTATGAATTTCATCTATAAATTTATACAAATATATATATACATATATATACACACATACACATATATATACTACAAAGTTTCCAGTTGCATTCTGATATGGACAGAAGACAGGCAAATACTGAGTAGAAGAGGGTAGTTACCTGGAAAAGGCCCCATCCCCAAGCCTGGAAACCTGCAGCCCTAAATGAAAACAGTCTTTCCTGTTTTTGCCTCCAAATGTAGCCTTTTGCACCCTCTCCACCCCCCCCTCCATCCTGTACACATATAAGCCCCAAACCCCAGGTGCCATGAGCAGAGTGGAGGAGCAGACTAACAGAAGGGAAGAAGGGCAGAAGAGCGGTATGGCAGAGAAGAAGAGAAGAAAAGGAACGTCTGAATATTGAGAGGAGTTTCTGCTAGGGAGGGTCAGAGAGGAGATCAGCAATAGGACAATTGAACTCCAGGAGAAGATCGTCTTCCCACTGCATCCTCTTTCCAGTTCCCCATCCATCCCATTGAGAGCTACCTCCATCATCCAATAAAATCCCACATTCACCATCCTTCAAGTCCGTATGTGACCTGATTCTTCCTGGACAACAGACAAGAACCTGGGTACCAAGAGGGCATTGAACTGGTTATCACTTAAGCTGCTTGTGGATGGCAGAGCTAAAAGAGCACTGTAGTAAGCCCGCTGGGGTTTCAAGAGTCACAGGCACACACCCCTAGGTGTCACCACGGGGCCAGAGCCCAGAAGTACTCATCCCCACTCCTGCACCTGTCCATCTGTCTGCTCCTCTTCCTGTAAAGGGCTTGAGCAGAGGCGGAGGCTGAGCAGATGAGCCCCATCCCTGTCACACGTCCTGCAAGGGGGGTCAGGGAACTCTCCTTTCAATTATTTTACATGTAGATGTCCCATTTTCCCTGTATCAATTGTTGTAAAGGTGATTATTTTATTGAACGATCTTGACACTCTCATCAAAAATCAATTGAGCATAAATGAGAAGGATAATTACTGGATTTCCACATCTATTTCATTTATGTACATATCCATCCTTAACATAGTCCGTATTTCTATAGATTTGTAGTTAGTTTTGATATCAGGAACTGTGACCTTTCCAACTTTGTCCTTCCTTTTTAGGACTGATTTGATAATCTTAAGCCCTGTGTCTTTCCATATAAATTTTGGGATCAGCTTTTCATTTTCTGAGAAAATTCTAGCTGGGATTTTTACAGATATTTTATTGAATCTTTATATCAAAGTGAGAAGTATTGATTTCTTAACAATCTTCTGATCCAAGAATATGAAATGTCTTTCAATTTATTTAGGCCTTTAAATTGTTTTCAGTAATGTTTGGTAGTTTTCAGTGTGTAATTATTGTGCTCATTTTGTTAAATTTATGTATGTTTTATTATTTTTCATGTTATTATAAATAATACTTTCTTAAATGCATTTATGCGTTATTCATTGTTAGTGTATAGACATATAACTTTTTCCTACTGGCTATAGCAAGCCATTTTATGCTTATGAAAAATAAATGTAATAATTAAATGGGCTTTATATATACAACTCACTGGAAGCCAAAACCTGTTTGAAGAGATGCAGATTAAAAAAACAAATTTTTGATTCATCCAAGATCCCATTATCTAAGCTCTTCACATTTTCTAATATATTTTTAATAATTCCTTTTAAACCCTATAAAATGCACATTCATATGCACATATTAATTGTTAGTGAAATAACAGCTCTAAGTTATTCTAAAATATTCTAAATTCTTCTAAATAAATTCTTGGTTAATTACACTTTTGAAAAATAAGCTTCTATTGGTATGATTTTATATATTATGTTGCACCATGCCTTTTATTTTTTTAAACGTCTGTTGAGCACTAAATGCAGCTATCATAACAAAACTGTCTACAATCGTTTGCTTTCTTTAATATATGTTTAATTTCCTAGGCCTTATGAAAAATATTAGATATTGTTCTCTTGATTGCTTTTAATTAATGCCAAAGACCAGTCATGCTGATCTTGATTTATAAGGAAACATAGAGTTGTGATTGTGTGTGTATATAATTTCTTCATCACACATGCATATGTATATATGTACACATATACACCCTCATGTAAATATTTCCTTCATCTCATCTTTTCAAAGGGATATAGAATCTCTGTCAACACTTGGCAGCTGGTTTGTTTCTAGGGGTTTTGACTTTAAATCTATGTATGATTTTTAATTATAATTTTACCACTCAATGAACCTCACAATGGCAACATTTTAGCATCTATCTACAATGACAGATGGCAAACTAATGAAGCCTGCTCTACTTGCATATTGATATCTTTCCTACATACCACTTCTCTGATCCTTAGGGAGGTCAAAGAGCAAGTTTTATTTATCTTCTTTGTTAAATTTGGTTCTAAAAAATCATGAGGCTGATTATTAGAGAATATAGATTTTACACCTCATAATTACACTCAATAATGTTTGTTTCATACATTTGACGGATACAATTGAAAACATGTGTGGGTGTCTGAAACGTGTTTTAACAATTAGAAATTTTAAGTGCTATACTGGGTTAATCTAATTTCCTTTTCAGAATATTAAGTAGGTCTTCTTTCTAAAACAGAAAATATGCTTTTGCCCTTTTAAAAAATATAAACACACATATATACATATCTACATATAATATACATACATTTAAAATTCATACATATATAATTTTGATAATTGTTTATCAAAAATTTATTTTATTAGTAACTTGTAAGTGTCTAAGATTTTTTCTGAGGCCTATGCAAGCTTTTGCATTTTAAAGACCAATCCATTTACCACTCATTTTAATCTTGAGATAGCCTAAAATTTATCTCCATATCAGTGAACACAATCAGAAGCAAATCATCATTAAATGAAATGAGTTTCACATGAGGAGGGACCTTGTCTAGCTTGTCCATCACTGTTCTTTACAATGGTTGACATAGTGTAGCTTGTTCATTACTTAATGAAATAATCTCCTTAATATTCACTTTATCTTGATACATTTTCATGCTTTTAAATGCTGGTCAAAGGAATAATTTTGTACAATGTAAAGCTGAAGAGAAGAGTACAAAACTTACTTGAAGTTTTTCAGTTATTGAATGAAGATAGCTTTACTCAGAATGACAAGTTGTAGATATTTCTATTATATAATTAAAATAATGTTTATCAAATTATGTTTTAAACTTATAGTGGAATAAAATACGCAAATTCATTTGTTGCAATTTTATTTCAATATTATACTTTTGTCCTGTTGATCATACATGTCAGACATAGAAAATTATTTATTTCTTTTTTCACTTAACAAAGATATTTTCTTTGTCATTTTTTATTTACCATTTTTTGATTTTATGTATGTTTATTGGTTTTTCTTCCTTCTTTACAGCCTAGCTTTATGAAATAATTATTTCTAATTACTCACATTCCTTTTTTCCTGAAAGTCTAAAAACACACTATTTTACAGGAATTGTGCTCCCTAAAGTCACCATGGGCCTTATCAATTACCATTAAGCAACAGATTACACCAAATCTACCTGCCTGTCCTCTGTGATAGATATTATGACCATCTTTCTGACATTACTTCAATACTCCAAGTCTGTTTGAAATATGTTCCCATTCTCAGCTACTGAAAGGAGCCATGGTTATCTGAACCCAATAAAGTTAATTTCACTCACTCTGTACACAGGTGTGGCTGATTGTTGCATGGCATTCTGCTTGCAAAACAGATTGGTTCAAAAAATGATCCAAATCTTAAAAATCAGAAGTGAGGAGAACTTTGATAGATATTTTTTAGAAAAGAAGTCACCTCACTCTTCAAAGAGAGTCAGAGAACACTTTTCTTTTGGATGTGGTCACATGCAGATAAAAATCCTGGAATTGCTTCAGCCATGAAGACAGACATTATTGGGAAACAATACAAAAAAAAAGGTAAATATAGGGAGTGAATAGACCAAAAGCAAGCCATAAGGAGAGAAAACAAAATCAGTATTTGGGTAAAATATTAAGAGGGGACATATGGATATATTTGGGTTGAAAAGTTTTTAAAACAGAAATATATATATCTCAGTTCACTCCACTTTCAATTCTCTATTATTTATTTTTACCCTAACTTCAGAGAAACTGATGCTTTACTCCTGTGAGACAACACTGTATTACTTTTATCAGCCTGTGTAATGCACTTGCCATGGAGCTATTCATTACCTCATTCTTTCTCCTATTAGAATATGAGCCTCTTTAGGGTAGTAGCCATGGTTTATTTCCCAGTGTGCATGCACATTGCGGAACATAATTAACATTCAATCACTACATCCAGGGGAACCTGTTGGATAAAAAAATGAATAAATAAAAACTTGATAAATTCACGCACCAAAATAAGATATCTTGAAAATAGAATTTGTTTTGAAGTATTTATATATCGATTCATTCATGTATTTTCTAACATTTTTTAAAAAAGGAATATGACTTCAGTCTGTAAATATTGTGGATGGCTGATATACTTTCTGCCATTCTTTGAAGAAACTCATACAAAATTATTTTTTACAGAGTGTTTTGCTATTCTTTTTTGGTAACCATTAGTTAAATAATAATATCAATATTATCAAACATAAAAATATTTCCTCTATCTTAAGGCAAACAGAAGCAAAGAATAATGCTGAAAAGTAGAGAAAAAAATGCATATCATAAATTTAACACAGTGATTTTCCAGATTCCAAAATCCCTGTTCTCATGAAAACCAGGAAGGTATTTACTTTTAGTGTTTCAAAAAGCCTAGTGGTAGTTTTATTAAGCTTTAATGAACCTGTATATAACATTTTTTCTTGTTTTTGTTGTAAGTATATCAGCTATGTTGATACCAGTTAGATAATGAGATAGAAAGAGGGAGAGAGAAAGAGAGATGATAAATAGATAGATGGTAGATAAATGCACAGATAAACAAATTAACGATAAGTAAGTATTATGATTATCAAACATAGCAAAATAAATCGAATTTCACAGTGGGTGAAAAAAATTAATAAAATGACTGCCTGTTGAGAATGTTTAAATCTATCTATCTATCTACATATTTTGATTTCTAATACTGAGATTTATATTACTTAAAAATAAATTAAAAGGAATTCCCTTTTTGCCAATTCACTTATTTCAAAGTGAATCAAAGTCACTGTAAAAAGAAATTAAAAGTAATATATAATCTGGCAACAGAAATAAAGCAAAGGTACAAATCAAGTACTATAAGGGAAAAATTCTGATGTTGTCAGAAGTCTTTTGAAATTGAGTATTTATTGTGTTTACTTCTGATTGTGAAGCAGGTTTTACTGGACATTATCCATGTCAACAGAAAGTAAACTGGCATAAGAATCTATTTCCTATTTCTCCCTGACTAGGTATTTGTAAAAGGAGACTCAGGTGGCCTAATGTAGTTCAAAGAAAGCTTACATTTGAAATGAAGGGGAACTTCACAGAGAATCCTGGCTGATCTCCCAGAATACTGTTACCTTGTTCAGTGCAATACAGTCTAAAACTAGCCCTTATTTTAAAGGCTAAGAAAACTGTTTTGCCAGCAATTGGCCCTGGAGTGTGAATCTGTCTGTGAGAGATGGATTCCTGTTAGGTAAGCACACAAAAAGTGGAAATATTTCCTTTAGTGTGAGAAATATGGCTGACATCAGGACAAGAGGGGTGTTCTATGACTAAGCTCATCTTTCCCTAAAGAAATTCTGCAGGCAAGTCAAATTACACCTACTATGTACATACATTTACATGTAAAGGATTGTTTTTTTTTTTGTTTTTTTTTTATTTTATTTTTTATTATACTTTAAGTTCTAGGGTACATGTGCATAACGTGCAGGTTTGTTACATATGTATACTTGTGCCATGTTGGTGTGCTGCACCCATCAACTCGTCAGCACCCATCAATTCATCATTTATATCAGGTATAACTCGCTTCGGCAGCACATATACTAAAATTGTGAACGATACAGAGAAGATTAGCATGGCCCCTGCGCAAGGATGACACGCAAATTCGTGTAAAGGATTGTTTTAAGCGCTTCACCTGCATTATCTAATTTAACTCTCCCAGTAATCTGGGAGGAAGATATTCTTGGTAACCTCATTTCACAGATGAGGAAACCAAAAGTCAGAGAGGTTAATTTCCAGTAAAATAGCTAGATAATTGGAGGAGCCAGAATTTGAATTCCAGTAATCTGGTTGGGGAATCGCTATGAATACACAACATATTACATTGCCTTTCTTAAAAGGAAGTATGTTTTGACAATTTTATTTTCAGCTGCCTAAGATATATTGATATTAATTTCTCCATAGTAGAGATACATTTGGAACCAGAAGAGTCTATCCTTTGGATCAGAACCCACTTATTCTTAGACAATTTTTCAGTAGATAACGTAAGAATTTGTGATTATTCTCTATTTTATACATTTCCAACACAATATTCTTTTTAGATATTTAAATATCACCATCAAGTTATGGTCCAAGTCTAATTTTAAAGGCTTAAGAGGCAATTTTTGGTGGACTTAATATCTTTTATTTGATTCATTTCACACTGGCTTTATAACTTAACTCTCAGAGTGTCCTATTAATTGCAAATTATTAAGAGAGAAAATTTTGTAAAACTATTCTGGTAACTGCTAAGTTAAGATGTCTTTAACTGCTTCTATTTTGCAAGGGCAGATAGGTAAATTGTCTTTTCCTCATTATTCACAATAAGGAGATAGAAAAAGTAGAGGAGAATCTTTCTTCAGTTTTCCTCTTTTTCATATTCTATAATGATACTTAAACCAAAATGATAAACAACTAGAGTTTTAACCTTATTCATTATTACAACCTCTAAGGAAATTCTGCTTGAGGTCTTTTAATTTTGCAATTAATAAAGAAAAATTTGACTTTGTCTGAAATTACGTTTGATTGCACAAGGTTCTCCTCTAAAACAGTCTCTAAAGATTCGCACACCAGACCTCTCCCCTCCCCCAACCCCCACCCAGCTCATCTCTGCAGCCTCCGTTCTCTTGTACTCTGAGAAGGATTCAAGGTGAAATCTTAGATCTATGTTGACTGTCTCTCTCACACAGTACCTCATTATTCTTTCTCTTTTCTATAAACAGAACGTGCTATTCTTAAATTAGCTGCTGAAAAACTAAAGTATACAGAAGTGGAATGATTTAAGTAATAAATACACAGTTTTAAGTCTCAAAAATATTAGGAATCTTTTAATCCAATATTTAATTTGAGTCTCTAATTTAACATGAGATTTAAGTAGGTCAGGTATTGTATTAAATGTGTAAGTGTAGAATCTGAGGTTCAGATATATTAAGCAACTGACTTGAAAACATAAATTTCCCAAATGAGAAATCAGGCTTTTAAATCAATATCTTTCTGATTGTCCCCTTCCTCTACCTCAAGATCACACGTCTGTTCAATCACTTAGCAATAGACTTGTCAGAAAACAAATCTATCATTTTCAATCCTGGTATATAGATTCTTTATTCAGTTTTCTCCTGTGTCATTTATTTTGTGATTGTAATAAACCTTTGTAAACTAATTTTATATATGATGCTGTAAAATACAAACTTTAAAAGATAAAAGTATCTAAAAGTAAAAATAAAATTATATAGAATTTGCATTTGCTTTTGGGTAGAGAAGGGGCACACTATTATTCATGTCATCTATATGTTTGGAAAAGCATCTGCACACCGTGAAGGTAAAATCTACTGCTAGAAACTGAAGACCCTCAGGCAGTTGTTATCTGAATTCTAAGTATTTAGCGATTATGATGGGAAGGCAGAACAGGAACTTGTCTAAAATTCTGCGCTGCCTTTGAAAAGTCTTAAAGTGATAGCACACTTAGTTCCAGTACATTTTTTTTTTTTTTTCTGAGAAAAAATGTCAAGAATATACTAAGACTTAAAAAAGGCATAGATTTTGGTCTATTTACACTAAATGTCTAAGTTAAAAAGAACATGATGGAGTTGAAGAAAACTTGGTGGGGTGTTAAATAAGAGAGATGCATCTTCCCCCTGGTACTTACTGAGATTTAGAAAACTCGTGCCTCCACTCTGGATCTCAGATTTCTAATCAACAACAAGAATAGGTAATGTGGGATGATCTCAACAGTACCTTCTTTGAATTTCTTTTTCCCTCCTTTTAATCAACTACCATGCAATCAAAGTATGTCTACCAATCCAAGTTCAGGTTTAGAGCACTCAGATAATTAAGAGATGCCCGCTCTGTTTATTTTCTCACATCAGTTGATTAAATTAATATCAATCTATTTCCACCATGTGTTTATCATATCAAATATTTACATTTACTTATCTTGTAATCATTAAAAATTGGATTACTATCCCCATGTTATAAATGAGTACATAATGCTTTAGAAAGCTTTAGCTACTTCTGTACATTTTTCTTGCCAATGGCAAGAGTATCCTGGGTTTAGATCTCTGGTAAACTGACTTCCAATTTGTATGATGAATTTCTTACCATCGGTTTATTTTACACATTCAATAGGACTCTGACCTGTTCCAGGACCTTGCAGAACTGAAAAATGGAAAGATAATTAGGAATGTGTGACTTTAAATACACAATTAGGAATGTGTGACTTTCTTAGAACCAATTATTTGAAAATATAATTTGCACACCAATTGTAAATTGCAAAGTCATCTTCCAGTTCCATTGCTTCTAGGTCATTTTTTTATGTTAATTTTAACTTTTCATCTCAATACTTTTCAACTTATTTTGAAGCCAGATACACCTGGGATGCAGGTCTTTTATCATACATCTATAATTTCAATAATTTACTTTACCTATTTATTAATTGTAAACGTATTTTTTACTTTGTAAATTTTGGGGAAAACATAAAATTTTATGTACAACTGAGACAAAATAGATACACTCTAAACGGTTGGCAAAAGGGAATCAGTTTAGACTGTCACTTATGTTTCCAACAAGTACTACCAATATCTTGACAATTTCTTGGAACAAAACTGATTTTCCAGAAAACAAGGGAATTGAAATGTCAAAATTAGAGAGCTATTATTTTGCTTGGACCACCATAATCTATTACAATATTGATAATATTTTAAAATAATAGTATTCCTTTATTTCATTTAGCTCTTTAATTGAGAAAATAAGCCCAATCTCTTTGCTATCAAGTAAATCAATAGAACAATAGATATATTATTGATTCATTGTGGATCAAGGTGTTTATATTATAGAGAAATTCAACTGACCTCCTTAATGTATATGCAAATATTTTATTAAATTCTACAAACTAAGAAAATAGTTTATATTCATAAACCTAGAGTATACTTCCATATAGTCAGCAAAATATATGTATTTATGTTTATATATATATGATCATAAATAAATTAATTTGAGGTTAAGAAAAGAGATGCTTCATGCCAATTTTCATTGCTCTGTATTTTTGTGTTTATATGCATGGCATTTTAGGGGATTTTTAAAAATATATCTACTCAACATAAGAGGTTTATATGAATATGATTAAATACACAGTAATCTATTCATTATCTTAATTATTTGCATGGAATGCAAATTATAGTTTGAAGCTATTCAATCAATGTATTTTTGGAAAAGTCATGCAGAACATCAACATTAAACAAGTATTTGCTTTCAATTAGGAATGTGTGACTTTCTTAGAACCAATTATTTGAAAATATAATTTGCACACCAATTGTAAATTGCAAAGTCATCTTCCAGTTCCATTGCTTCTAGGTCATTTTTTTATGTTAATTTTAACTTTTCATCTCTAGATGGTGCTCTAAGTACCTGCATTGCAGCCAGGCATGTTAAAAACACTGGGATAAAAGACAAAAGAAACAAAAGCTTAAAAATAAAAAGTTCACTAGAACCAAATAAATTAACTTAGAAAAATTCTTGGAACTTTTGCTTTAGGCCAGAAAAGCATATGCTGTCAGGTGATTAAGCCCATAACAGAGATGTTTGAATCCTGTCCTTATTAGAGTTAGGAAAACAACTACTGCAGAAAAATATTTAAATAGAGTTAGCAAATTCAGAATTGATATTTTTCAAACTAACTTATATTCCCTTTTTCACATCTATGTGTTGTATGCTAAATACTTGGTAAAAGAAGAAACAAATATACTTAAATACATTATATGACTATGAAGCAATTTTATTCAAGTTCTTTAAGATATCTTGGGACTAAAACCATGTCTAAATAAATGGATTACAAACAGCTAATCAGTTTTTTGTTTTATAGAACTGTCTATTACTGGCTGGCTAATTATGACCTGCAAGCCACACCCAGTCCATTTTATTATTTTGGCACATTCTAAACTAAGAACGCTTTGTGTATGTTTAATTTTATTTTTAAATCAAAAATGTATAATGTTTGGAAACACATAAAAATTACAGAAAACTGAAATTTCAGTCTCTATAAATAAAGTTTTATTGGAGCACTGCCAAGCTCATTTGTTTAAGTGTTATCTATGATTTCTTTCCCACTATGACAACAGAGTCTAGTATTGTGACAGGGACCATGTGTCCTGCAAAGCCTAAAATATTTGTGTCCTTTACAGAAAAATTTTGCGGACTTGTGGGTTGAACGAAGTTTGTTGACTGTTGAATGATCTTGTTCACTGGTAACATTGTTATTGGGAAGAAAGCCAAAACAGGCTGAGCTCTAAACTAGTACCCTAAGTTAATATAACACTCTCATGCCAATAGGAATTTTTTAGTGAATTTTAAATTTAGCACTTTAAAGAATCTCTTTACTAAAGCATCTTCTGAATTTTATATCTGCCCAGGAACAAAATAATATATTCAAAGATTTAAAATTCACCCAAAGTCATCATTTGGCATCATGTAGCCAAGACAACAATGCAAACTCAATAGAATTTTAATGAATTTAAATGTCTTATGTAAATCTGCTATCTGGACTGTGCTTTATCCTATAATTCTCCCAAATGTGACACTCGCATATTAATGAGAATTTGGTTCTCCTAAATATGTTAGTTTTTATCAATTGTTCCAACAAAGTATTTATTTTGAAGAGAATTACAGGAACGTTATTTCTGCTGCTACACTTCACAGACTTATCACTCCCCTCTTTTATAATCCCTGTGACCTTTATTCTTATAATTGTGTTATCTGTACTCTGAGTTGCAAGTAAGAGAAACACAAATTCGAACCTACTTAAGAGAGAAAAAAAGGATTTGTTGGAAAGACACTCAGGCATTTCATGTAATAGAAATGGAAATAAAAGTGGAATTATCAACATTATCCCCCCAATGTCATTTCGTATACTTGGCATCTTTGTGCTCTCTTTTTACGATAATGAACAAGTTTAGGCGTGATTAAAACATAAGAAACACTAAGTATAAAATAAAAGTAATTTTGAAAGAAAAGATACTCCACCCTCAAACTGTCTCTCATAAAATGAGATCTCTAGCACAGGAAATGGTGAAGCAATTACACAAAAAACGGAGACATTATATTTACTGTTGTCTCAAATCTCTACTCCATTTTATTAAGACAGATTATGCTGGTGTTGGAATTATCTAAATTATAGAAGCACTGTTCAGTGTAAGAGTTGTGATAAAACAAAAAGTAACTGCATCAACACAAACCAGAAACCATCACATTGCACGTTAAACTATTGAGGCTCCATTGATTTGTGCATTTTTTCAACATACAGCCTTATCTTTGACACAGATTTTTGAATCTATATCTAGTGTCATTTGATTTGTACTGGAATTCTACTAGGAGTAGAAATAATACTGGTATTATTGGGACATTTTATATTCAAGTAGTATATAGAAATGTATTGTAATATATAGAAATTATTGACACAACCCGTTTCTAAATAATATAAATAACTAGAACATGAAGTATCTGTCAAGATATTTCCTTTTACTAAATGTTCAATTCAGGTTGCTACATGGTCAATATGATTGGGTGGTAATTAATTGGCAATTAATGTATAACCTAACATAAATAACAATGAACAACTCTGATGACTAACTATAGAAGTGACCATCTGAACAATACACTATCAAGTAGAAATGTATGATTATCCTTTTGTAAACATTCTAATAATCTACACTCATAAAAATGTATCCTGTAATACATCAATTCACAGTTTTTAATGCACTTGTTACTCACTTCTTCTGATTCAACCTCTAAAAGAGCAAGTCTTATTCTTTTTCCTTATAATAGCATTTCAAATAGTTGTGTCTCACTACATTTTCCTGATTTTTCTCTTCCCTAGAGTAAAAAGAAGTCAATTTCTAGAGCATTTTCTATTATGATATGATTTTTTTCTTATTCTCAATATCTACTGCCCAAATTTTAATTTGTCTATGTCTCTTTTAACATATAGTGACTGAAAATTAAAGTACAAATGAACAATCAATATCCCACTCTAAATACTATAATTCTATTAATACTATACCTTTTGCAGCTATGTTACGCTTTTTCTACAACTAACATGCTGCCAAACAATTTTCAAACTTTGTTTCACACTTGCTTCAATTACATTTTGACTTCCCTATTCTCATTTCTACATAGATTTTGTTATAAAAGCAGTTGTATTAAGAAAAGAATGTGACCTTTCATAGAGTATGGTACAGACATTTTAAGTTTTCTTTGAATATGATTCTATATATTTTGTTTGAGCAATGCACTGCGAAAAAGCCCTTATAAAAATACTGTGTACTTTACTTAAATATAGTGACTTCAAACCACGTTGCAACTATTGTATTCACTTACTATGCAAAATATTGTTAGAGATCCACATGCCAAAGAATGAAATTGGGCACTGATCTTACACCATACCCTAAAACTCTAAAAGAATTGCAGTCTTACACATATGACCTGAAGCCCTAAAACTTCTAGAGGAAAACAAAAGAGGACAGCTTCTTGGCCTTGTCTTGGCAATGTTTTCCTGGGTATGGCATCCAAAACACGGGTAACAAAAGCAAAATACACAAGTGGTTCTACATCAAACTACATAGCTTTTGCAAAACAAAGGAAACAATCAGTGGAGTAAAAAGCAGCCTATGGAATGGTAAAAATATTTGCTAACCATATATTTGATAAAAGTTTAATATCCTAAACTTATTAAGAACTTCCACAACTCAATTGCAATTAAAAAACAATTTAATAATGGGCAAATGACTTGAATGGACATTTTTCTCCATGGTAGACACACAAATGGCCACCATATATATGAAAAGACACTAAATATCACTAAATCATTGGGTAAATTCAAATCAAAATCACAATATCAGCTCATGCTCATACCTGTTAGGATGGCCATTATCAAGAAGGCAGAGAACAGATATTGGGTAGGATGTGGAGAAATTAGAAACCTTGTGCCCTGTTGGTGACAGTGTAAAACAGCACAGCTAGCTGCTATGGAAAACAACATTCGCTTTCTCAAAAAATTAAAAATAGAAGTATTGTATAATCTAGAAATCCTACTTCTAGGTTTTTAACCAAAAGAATTGAAAAAAATATCTCACAGAAATATTTGCACTCCCATATTCATTGCAGAACTCTTCACAATAGCCACAAAGCAGAAGAAAACATAAATGTCCATATATGTATAAATGGATGTAGAAAATGTGGTATATACATACAATGGGATATTATTTAGCTTTAAAAGAGAAGGAAATTCTATCATATTGTAACATGAGTGAATCTTGAGGACACTATGCCAAGTAAAATAAGACAGTAATAGAAGGACAAATATTGCATGATTCCACTTACATGATATACCTAAAATAATCAAAGTCATAGGAGCAGAAAGTAGAATTTTGGTTGTGAGGAGTTAGAGGAAGGGGGAAATAGTTGCTGTTCAATGAGTATAGAGCTTTGGTTATATAAGATAAAAAGTTTCTAGAAATCTGCTACACAACAACGCACATATAGTTAGCACAACTCCGGTGTACATTTAAATTGTGTTAAAAAATAGATTTTATGTTTTTTTAGCCACAATAAAAATAAAGAACAGTGACACAATCTTTGTTATAGAGACAAAATAAGATATTTTACTTTGAAATTTTTTTAAAAGAATTCTAATTAAATAGGCAATGAAGTCATGCTTAAGACATTTTCCTAAAAGTGTATGCAAAGGATTTGATGCAATTTTTCAATAGAGCATGTTGGAGCATGAAGTAGCTCAAACAGCATAGACAAGATATTAGGGAAACAGGTTTCAGTCTTATCTGATATGCTGTCTGGGAAACAACTGGACCAATTATTTATTCTAGCTTTCTCATGTCCAACAAGTAAAGAATACTGCTTTACTTGTCATTTCCCAGTTAATCTGACAGTTCCATGCTTTTCCCAAATTTCTCATGGTGCTTTTTACTTGAAAGACTCTTATTCCCAAAGCTACTTTAAAAGGTTAATCTTATCCTTCAAGTTTCACCAGATTTTTTTCATGTGCCCTCTGTGATATACACACGTGTAATAATTCTATCATGCCATTTTCAAAGACAATGTATTCTGAGCAGGGAAGGAAGAAGTAATTGTATGAGTGCCAGTCAACAGATGTGTTGGTGTAGTAGTCTTGTGTTTCTCATAGAGGAGCCTGTTTAAGCCTTGGATTGTAGGCCAAATGGGCAACAGGAAGCATTGCCAGGAAAGCTCCTTTGGCAATTATTCACTTGTATGAAAAATAAGTCACTATGACTGTTGTCAATGATACCATTTCAATATTAGGTTGGTGCAAACGTACTTGCAGTTTTGCCATTAAAAGTAACGGAAAAAAAAAAACAAAACACATAATTACCACTCCTGATAAAGAAATTACCTGAAAATGTGCTGTTTCCAAGCGATTTCTCAGGAAATCTCTTCTGTTATAAATTTCTTCTGTTTCAGAGATATTAACTCTAGCTGTCATCTTCATCCTTTAGCTCTCCCCGACAAACTTTCATAAAATATTGCATTACTGTCCTACTCACAAAATTTCTATTTATTAGTATTTACATAAAATGTATCTATGTCTTGCTATGTGTTTTAATAAAACTTAATCTCTACTTAACAAGATGCTAGATGTAGAACTGTAAGGTAGATATAGGGTAGATATAAAATTCAGTACTGCTTGGATTTTAAATGTTGCTGTAATCCTTTTATTTTAGTGCTCATATTACACAACCAGAGTAGAAACATACATAACATATGACTTGTGAACTTATTAATTTGGGTTGACTAAATACGTGATCACCTTGTTTTGTTTTGATTTGATTTTTATCTTCAAAATATGTTATGACCTTGTGTGTGTGAGCTGTGAACTACTGGCTGAAAAATAAAAACACTCATAATCAATAGGCTGGGCTCTGGACCTAGGTCAACTTCATTAGCTATAAAATAATTTTTAAAAAATTTCCCCTGATGGTTTTACTCTGAAGGACTCCAAATACTTCCTCGATAATTCTACATCTTAGTTTCCCTACCTGGAAAATGAGTTAGATGAATTAGACCATTCTCAAAGTATAATGCCACTTTACATTAAAGTGATTATATACTTT
Organism: Colobus angolensis palliatus; assembly: GCF_000951035.1. Lineage (NCBI taxonomy): Eukaryota > Metazoa > Chordata > Mammalia > Primates > Cercopithecidae > Colobus > Colobus angolensis. The sequence goes on from NW_012116977.1 coordinate 354,421, forward strand.
AGTATTTCCCAAATGACATTTCCAATTTGGTCATTTAGGATTAAACATCAAAATTTAAATGAATAACTACAAGCATTAAAACTATTCAAGCATTAAAACTATTCAATAGTTGAATATTATAACAAAAGTTGACGGTAAAAGCAAAAACCTCTTCTGTAGTAAAAAGAAAATTTTTTTTTTATTTAATAATGTTAATAGAATAACTTTTAAATCCTATCCCTGTAAACTGAAAATTAATTCTGCATCTCTGGTGAGTTCAATAAGTTACTTAATGCAAAAGTTTTGATTGAATGAAGTTTCCTTAATTTGTGTAGTGCCTAACACAAATTAAAATGTGTATAAAACACTCTTGTGTATATATAAGTCCACTAGATTGGCACCATTACAGTGAGGTGTGTGCAGGGAAGCAGAAGGGATCAAAGAACTACAGTCGACTGGGACCTACATGCCAGCAAGGTTGGGCACTTTAGTAATAGGTGTGGTATTAGCTCTCTTCTATCCAGGAGGAAACTACAGTGGTGAGAGTGAAAAGACTGGTCCATGGGCACAAATCAAATAATTGAAAGGGTTTATTTCCACTAAAGTCAGACATTCAAACCCCATATTCTGTGTTTCTTCCTTTGAAAGATACTGGATTTCAGAAACACATATAATTCTCATTCCATTCCTGGAGCTCAAATAATTGAAAATTGTTTTTGAAAGAAAATGGAAAAATATATTCTTTATTAATGACTAATATACTATGATCTTATTTAAAACAATTTATGATATAGAAAAAACAGCAAAAAACTGTTACCATTTAAAATATTACAAAGTTGTTTTAAATATGGTGATAGGGCTATATCACACATAAAACATTACTTAATGTAGTTCTTAAAATGTAAATTCTAACGCATTTCAGAACAAAGCCTGAATTCATTTGCTAAAAACACTGGTTTTACAAATTGTTATTCTGACTAAGGAGAAATAAAAATGTATTACTGAGGAGCATGACCAAAAATTTGAAATACTTTCAAGGACCATCATTTTCACCCCAAACAGGAGCAGTTTCTCCAGTGATTTTGACTGGCATTTTGAAATGTGCCTATGCATAAAACAGAAAGAAAATGGCATACCTCACATTCAAATGCCCACACAGAGGTAATAATGGAAGCAATGTTTTATGGGTCATTGGGGAAGGCAATCCTATCTGAATGTTTGCTCCTGAGGATGATAAGAGCAGAGTGAATATTCTTCTGCATCATATAACTCAGACTAGGGGAAAGACTGATGGATGATGATTGTTTTAATACAAAAAGCCTGAGCAACAGAAGGTGTTTGAAACAGACACACTCACAAACACACACACACACACACACAAAATAAATGAACAAGAGTTATTCTAAATACTTTGATGTTGTGAATAAATTCAGAGTGCCAGAGCCCTGAACCCAGCCCTGAGGGTGCGTCTGTAACTTTGTTCTCTCCTGTGCTGTTATTTGTAAAAAGATAATGGAATTATAGTCTGAAGGCAGACAAAAATTTTTTAAAGGCAAGTTTTATTTTGTTTTGTTTTTCATAACTGGAATAAGTGTTTCCTCCTAAGCTTTCTAAAACAGATGGTTGTCTGTTCTAGGATGAAAGCTTAGTAGTAAAGGAAATTTCTCAGCCTTGCTCAGGAGCACACAGCCTTTGCTGGCAGGCAGTAATCCGAAACAAAATGTCCCTTTTAAAGCAACGTTTTTGAGAAAGTTTGAATTTGAGAAGCAGTATAGTAGATAGGATTATGTTTGGGACTGTTCTTTTCTCTGTCTCTCTCTGAGCACTCCCTCTCATCCTCCTCCTTTATCCTTAGTAAACTGTATTTACATCTAAATCCTTCTACTTCTCAGAGACCATCTGTAACAATAGTTTTTTCAATTATTATGTAACTAATGCAAAAATGGAAACCTACTATTGTAGCAGGACAAACCACAGACAAAACTCCTCAGACATCGAGTTAAAGAAGGAAGGGGTTTATTCTGCTGGGGGCATCAGCAAGACTCCTGTCTTAAGAGCCAAGCTCCCTGAGTGAACAATTCCTGTCCCTTTCAAGGACTCCCAACTCTCAGGGGGTGTGAGTGAGAGGGTCGTGGTTGATTGAGCAAGCAGTGAGTATGTGACTGGGGACTGCATGCACCAGTAATTAGATCAGAACAAAATAGGATAGGGATTTTCACAGTGCTTTTCTATACAATGTTTGCAATCTGTAGATAACATAACTGATTAGGTAAGGGGTCGATCTTTACCTACCAGACCTAGGGTGTGGCGCCAGGTTGTCTGCTTGTGGATTTCATTTCTGCCTTTTAGTTTTTACTTTTTCTTTCTTTGGAGGCAGAAATTGGGCATAAGACAATATGAGGGGTGGTCTCCTCCCTTATTTCCCCACTTTGAGACTCTCACCTAATACTGGGAGTTCTCATTTATATTTTTACTACCCATGTCTTCTTGCAAGACAGATTCACAGTGATTCATATAGTACACTTGTGCTGAAGCATTTTGGTGAACTAAGGTAGCGATTAAGCTTTTTATCATTTAAAGAAGTACAGGTAGCAAACAAGGGAGCAGTAAGCAGGTTCTCATTATCATTATAACTCTTATTATAAGAGCTCTAAGTTTTCTTAGCCCTGGGAACTATTTTCTAAACATGGCCTCAAGATCAAATCCATGCCACACTTGCACAGGCACATGTGCCAGTTTTGTCATATCTCTAACTATGTCTCCAACTACTTCCCCTTGATTATCTATGTGTAGACAGCAATTAGTAAGGTAAGTTTCCTACAGACCTCTCCTTCAGCTGTTAGCAAGTAGTTGAGAGCTAATCTATTTTGATAGATAGCATTTCTCATCTGAGTTTCTTGCCAGGCCAGAATAGTCAAGGCTCTACCGGTTTCATTAGTGATTATTTTTAAGACAGCTTGTAAGTGTATGATTCGGTTGATCATGTAAATGGGGGTCCAGTATCTTCATGAGCCATCTTCTTCCTAAGTAGCATGCCTATAATATAGTATGGTTTTCTCAGAGGGTCATTTATCATTTTTTTCAAATTCTTATAGCTATGCTTCTCTTTTCACGGAAAGCATAGACAGAAAAGCCTAGGAGTTTGCCTGTTTTTATGGGCAGTAGGAAGAAAGATGGTTTAATAGTGCCAATAACACAACTACCTGCCCCACTGGTCAGGTAATCTGGCATAAGCTCTATGCCCACATATCTAGTATAATCCAGTGGTGGCTGTCCAGTCCTGGTGGGACTCCGGGTGGGTCCACAGTTTGCAACTTTGGGAATTTACTAAATGGATTCCTCTCTGTGTGATTTGAACTCTACCAAGTGACTGTTTCTGTGGTACCCTTATACAGTTTCTGTCTCAGACAACTAAGTCATCCTACGGGGTGAGCAAATTCTTTTCCTTCTCTAGCTATGCAATATTGTCCAATAATTAAAACTTTTAGGACCTAGAAATTATCAGCGTGATTCTTTTGAGCCAGGAATTTGTCAGGAACTGGGTCTGTAGGTAATAATTCTCGGGCTTCTCATGTCCATTGATCTATTACAGTCCCTCCACACACATAACATGAAGTGACATTGAGAGACTAGGCTACATGCTCAGCTAATTGCAAAAACAAATTTCTTGTTTTTCCTGGAATTTCTGGTACTGGCACATTTAGTTCATTATAGAAAGTTTGAAACACTGGCTCAGGAGAGCATTTATAAACTTCTTCTCGAACTAAGATATTTACTTGAGGATTCAGTCCAGCCCCATTGATTCCTAAGGTCACATGCTCCTCTTTTTTCCAGCGAAGATCAAGGGGATTGGTTATTACTAGCTCTAAGGGGTTACATTGTCCTTGAGTACAGGAAGGGCCATTTTTTTCTTTTCTGAAGGTGGACTGGATCCTTCTCATTTTTTTTTTTTTTCATCTAAGGGGCCTGAATGACACAAGACCAGTATTTACATTTATTTCTACACATTCCTAATTTATGACAGATGTACTTATTTTCTGCCATGTATCCTCTTTTCTAATTAAGAGAACCACACCTTATTCCTAACTTATTACTATTAATGACAGCACAGTCATCAAATTTTAAGGTGACTTGTTTGGGCACCCCTATTTCTTCTGTTTTGGCTGACACTTCACTCATATCCTTTATGAGTCCTCAACAGCCCTCATTCTTTAATCTTATTTTAAAAACTGTGGTCATGGGAGGCTCAGATGGGTCATAACACACATCAGGTTGGTCATTTCCTGGGCTACGTACCTTGTATAGAATAACATTACACAAACAAGTTCTTTTTAGAGTTCCAGTACACTTACAATAACCATGAAATAACAGGACCGTAGCAACCTTTTGTCCTACCTCAGTGACTTGATGGATACACTGGGAACAGTCCTCAGGCTGAGGAAGTTCAGTTGAAGTCCTTGTTGTAAAAGTCCAGATTTTAAGGAAAATGAGTCTCGCAATGAGTTTTCTCATGCTTCAGTCGTGTGTGGACCAGTCAGCTTCTGGGTGTGACTGGAGCGGGGCTTGTCCTCTTCTTCAGAGTCATTTTGCAGGAGGTGGTGAAGCTGCTCCCATCCACATGCCGCTCACAGTCTACTGATGTTTAAGGATGGTCTCAGAGGTTGGCCTGCTAGAATAAACTGAGTCCAACACCTCTACACAGTTATGTTCGACTGGGCTCTCTGATACTGGAAGCAAGGTGGTGGGGTTTAGGCTGTTGCAAACTTCAGTGGTTATGTGGGGATTTTCATATAGCAAGCTTTGGTATTTGGTTAATATAGCATTTTTTAACTAATGATGTCCTTTGGTAGTCATTAAAGTTACCACAGCATGGGGGGCCTTTATATTCAGGTTTTGCCTAAGGGTTCATTTATCTGCTTCTTGTGCTAACAGGGCCGTTGCTGCTAGGGCCCTTAGAGCCAGCCTTTGGAAACCTTGTCTAGTTGTTGGCCAGGGCCTTACAGTCTGGGTTAAAACTCCAACTGCCATTTTTTCTCTTTCTGACACATAGAGTGTAAAGAATTTTGTCAGATCAGGTAGCCTCAGGGCTGGGGCTGCCATGAGTTTTTCTTTTAACTCATGAAAAGCTAGCTCATTGCTGTTGGTTGTAATAGATGTAGTTTATCTAATCTACATTTTTATTAACTGTCACCTACCAAAATATTGGCTCAAATCCTGCAGTTATTTGATTTCAAGCTTTAAATTGATCAGATATTCCTCGTGGGACTCCAATTGTGTCTAAATAGACATGAGAGTCGAAAGACATATAAGGTGCTTCTCTCACTTCACGATGTCTTAGTTTTTTTCTTATGGTAGATGAAATGCCAGGGTGAAAGGGATAGCCAGTTGGACGAAAGTACACATGCCACTCCAGTTATTCAGCAGAGTGCCTAGTAAAGGTCTACTACAATACCACCACACATCTGCTCGGGGATGAACAAGGGCTGACTGATTGATAAGCTCTTGAAAATTCTTAAGCTCACTGCATCTTTTCAGGTTTCCAAGGAATGCTGAGTTCCCTCCTTGTTGTGAGAGACACGAAGTGAACTTAGTGTTGGGAGACGGAGGCTGGATGGCCCTCAGGGGCTGACCCACAGGGTGCCAGACTTTGGGATATAACAGAGAGAGCTTGGTATGACTTATTACCCCAAGCTGTAGAATCCTGGAAAAAAGCTACTATGCAGCCTACACCTGGTAGACTGGAGGACCACCATTGTGGAAAGGGGATAATCTGGGTCTCTGGCCTGCCACGTGCACAAGCATGATAATTGCTTTTGTTTAACGTGCAGATGGAATATTTGACCTATTTTAACCAGGCATTTACATCTTGGTATCCTGTCTTGATTGCTAAAGTTTGTTTTCAGTCTTTAACTTCCATGATCCTCTAGTAAAATGAATGTATGATTTTAGGAAATTACAAAAAGCAGTTGGGGCAGTCCATCCTTGCTCTTTAGTAGTCCACAGAACATTGGACCAACTATGGCATGAAAGCTTTACATCGGGGGGTAAGACTTCTGGTTGGCACTGGGGTCTTTATTGAAATCTCCCAGGATTAAATGGTCCTAGTTTACTAATGCCTAGTTTGAGGAGAGTCAGGAGGGACAGAAGTACTTTTCTGAAGTAGAAAGCTGTCTTTGACTTGACAAGTCCCTACAGGGTATAACAAGGCAAGCATTAAATGCAATAGTTTGAGGTGAAATTGACTTGGTTATGTTAATAACTAGATGGTCAGCAATAGAATGAGAAAAGAAGAAAGAGTAATAGAATAGACGAAAAGAGTTAAATTTTTCTTAGCTTTAGTTTGGTAGGGTTTTCCTCTGGGAGTATGGCCTACGACTCTGGAGGAGGTGGCGCTTTCTTGACTTGGATGTGATGAGTCTATCCTTTTTTGTGTCATACAAACAGCAGTCTTGGTGGTTAGCAGCACCAGGTAGTGTCTTTCCCAGGCTGGATCGAGTTTTTCTTCTTTCTACCATTTGATGAGAACATGATCTTCAGGCTGGTACTGGATTACCGGAAATTCTAGGGATGGTACATGTGCTAAAAAACTTTTAGTTTTGAGGGAAAGGAAAGTGAAAGATAAACCAAGTATATAATTTCTAAGAAATTGACTTTTTGTTTTAAATGTGGGGACCTTGGCAGTGAACTTTATAGTCTTTAGTGCCTTTTTACTGAGAAATTTATTTCAGCACCTATTTTTATTAGTGTTCAGACTAAAGAAAGCTAAACACCATTTTATATTTAATAATACTTTTTGTATCATTTTTATACAAGATAAGCTAAAATTTATCTTTATATTAGTGTGTTATTAATGTTTAGCCTAATTTTAATGAAAACCTGTAGACATATTTATCTAATTTTTAATGTTTGACCATAAGGTAAGATTTTATACACTCTTTTTAACCTTTTACAATTTTTGCTAAAGAGCAGGTTGGTACTTTAAGAAAAAACTGTTATGCTTTTACTTCAACGTCTGATTCACAGAAAAACTGGATTATACTTCTTTAACTTTAGCTAATACGTTTACAAACAGAATTTTCTTTACAATTAATGTTTTAAAACTTGTTTAAACCTTCAAAACATTTTTTTAACTTTTTAATGTAGGTAAAAATGTACATTCTTATGCCTTCTTATAATCCTTTTACTAAAGGTATATTTTACTATTCTTATACACCTTGCACATAAACTGTTTCTTTTTCAATAGTTTTATATTCTAGTTACTTTTAAATTATACGACATTTTTTGCATAAATTATTTTCTTAACACACATTTTTTTTTTCTTTCACGACTTTCACAGGCAATTTTTTGACATGTCTTAACTTTCTGACTTATTACAGACATTTATTTCTTTAAACAACCAGATAATTTATTTCCAGGACAAGAATTTACCATACAGCACTCTTTTTATAGAAATTCTGTCCCCCATTTATTTTTTCTTTTTTTTTTTCAAAGATGATAACCATTCTCTTCTAAAACGAGCCTTTTTTTAATGTCTGTAGACTAGACTGTCTAAGGCCACGAGAATAGAAGTTACTGTAATACACGTTACACTGAGCAAACTATCACAAGAAGAGAAAACCAAACACCGCATGTTCTCACTCATAGGTGGGAACTGAACAATGAGATCACTTGGACTCGGGAAGGGGAACATCACACACTGGGCTTATCATGGGGAGGGGGGAGGGGGGAGGGATTGCATTGGGGAGTTATACCTGATATAAATGATGAATTGATGGGTGCTGACGAGTTGATGGGTGCAGCACACAAACATTGCACAAGTATACATATGTAACAAACCTGCACGTTATGCACATGTACCCTAGAACTTAAAGTATAATAAAAACAAACAAACAAACAAAAATACACGTTATACTGTTAACTTTTAGCAAACTTTACTGTTGTTGAAAACCTTGTAAGTTTGGGATTTTAGTTATTCTTTGCTATTAATAAGACCTTGTTTTGTCCAAATTAACTTAAAATTGGTATAGATGGCTTTTTTGTTCTTAACTACTTGTATATCTCTTTCTCTCTTTTTCTCTTTGACTTTATCTCTCTGTCTTTGACTTTCTTTTTGCCTCTGTCTCTTCCTCTCTCTCTGTGCCTCTCTCTTTCTTTCTCTCTCTCTCTCCTTGACTCCCCCTTTGTCTGTCTCTTCCTCTCTGTTTCTTCCTCTCTCTCTTTACCTCTTTTCCTCTCTGTCTCTTTCTTTTCTCTCTCTCTGCTGGTCTTTCCTTGCCTCTGTCAGCCGCTTATGCTGCTGTTCTCTCAACCACTGTGTATTGGGGGCGGAGGGTCTAAAACCAGCTGTAACCAAGTGTCTATGTACGGGAGCAGGTCTGGGTGCCCTGGTTTACAGGTTACCTTGTGCCATATCTTTGAAACAGGGGACCTGTCCAGGCTTTCTTCTAATTGCCACCCTACCTCTAATGCTGGCCAGTCTATCTTACACAAAGTTTTTTTTTT
>NW_012116977.1:363521-395432 GCF_000951035.1 Colobus angolensis palliatus
GCACACCACAAAACAAAGAGCAGGTAAAAAGGGAACACACACACTTTTGTAGTTTACACCAAACCAAAATCAAAACTAAAATCAGAGTATCCAGAAATCCAAGCAAGATCAAAACTAAAACTAAAGCATCAACCAATCTAAGTCAAGTCGAAAACAAACCAAAGTGCTGGTACAGGCACACTGTGGGTGATTAGGCCACATTTCCACTCAAATGGAGTAGGCGAGTTCCTAAGACCAGTCCTGTCAAGCAATTTAAACCAAGTCAAAACCAAAACCAAAACCAAAGTGCTGATAAAGGCACACCATGGATGATCAGGCCATGCTTCCGCTCAAATGGAGTTGGCAAGTTCTCAAGACTAGTATTACCAAGGTTCAGATGTCTGGACTCCAAGTACCAGTTCCTTCCCGGTGTTCAGCCACTGCATTGATCCTCCACAGGGGCCTGCCATACACTGCTCTGGTGAGGCATCCCACTGGGGCAAATGCCTACCCAGGAGTGCTCTCAGGATCTGCATCGCTAGGGGCTGGTCAGAGTTCCCCACAGGGATGTTCCATAGGATAAGCTTAATAAGCCACCTAAGGAGCTAACTCGATCATCTGCCAATCACCTCACTTCATGGTCAGGGAACCAAGAAATGTAGCAGGACAAGCCACAGAGAAAACTCCTCAGACATCGAGTTAAAGAAGGAAGGGGTTTATTCGGCTGGGGGCATCTGCAAGACTTCTGTCTCAAGAGCCGAGCTCCCCAAGTGAGCAATTCCTGTCCCTTTTAAGGGCTCACAACTCTAAGGGGGTGCATGTGAGAGGGTTGTAATCAATTGAGCAAGCAGGAGATACATGACTAGTGGCTGCATGCACCAGTAATTCGATTGGAACAAATCAGGATAGGGATTTTCACAGTGCTTTTCTATACAATGCCTGCAGTCTATAGATAACATAACCGATTAGGTCAGCAGTTGATCTTTAGCTACCAGGCCCAGGGTGTGGCACTGGGCTGTCTGCCTGTGGATTTCATTTCTGCCTTTTAACTTTTACTTTTTCTTTCTTTGGAGGCAGAAATTAGGCCTATAAGACAATATGAGCGGTGATCTCCCCCCTTACCATATGTTTATAATGATTGTAGGTAAAAGTCATCTGATCCTTATTATTTTTCTTTACTAAGAAGCTGACAAGGAATTATGCGTAATCTAGTGGAATGAGGTTAGTAAATATTGCATACATATCATCAGCTGAGTCATATGTATTTTGCACAATAATTACTTATCTCATGGGAAGAAAATTACTAGATGCTCCTTTCTTCATCAATACATACACACATATGCATGCACACAGTTCAATGTAATCTTATGGGATAAAATATTTTATGAGATTTTAAAATGTGGTACTGTATTCATCTAGTTTAAGAGTTAGGATCTTTTGAGAAGTGTCTGTTCATATCCTTCACCCCCTTTTTGATGGGGTTGTTATGGGGTTGTTTGATTTTTTCTTGCAAATTTGTTCTTTGTAGATTCTGGATATTAGCCCTTTGTCAGATGGGTAGACTATAAAAATTTTCTCCCATTCTGTAGGTTGCCTGTTCACTCTGATGGTAGTTTCTTTTGCTGTGCAGAAGCTCTTTAGTTTAATTAGATCCCATTTGTCAATTTTGCCTTTTATTGCCATTGCTTTTGGTATTTTAGACACGAAGTCCTTGCTCATGCTGTGGCCTGAATGGTATTCCCTAGGTTAACTTCCAGGGTTTTTTATGGTTTTCAGTGTAACATTTCAGTCTTTAATCCATCTTGAATTAATTTTTGTATAAGGTGTAAGGAAGGGATCCAGTTTCAGCTTTCTACCTATGGCTAGCCAGATTTCCCAGCACCATTTATTAAATAGGGAATCCTTTCCCCATTTCTGGTTTTTGTCAGGTATGTCAAAGATCAGATGGTTGTAGATGTGTGGTATTATTTCTGAGGGCTCTGTTTTGTTCCACTGATCTATATCTCTGTTTTGGTACCAGTACCATACTGTTTTGGTTACTGTATCCTTGTAGTATAGTTTGAAGTCAGGTAGCATGGTGCTTTCAGCTTTGTTCTTTTGGCTTGGATTTTCTTGGCAATGCAGGTTCTTTTTTGGTACCATATGAACTTTAAGGTAGTTTTTTCCAATTCCATGAAACAAGTCATTGGTAGCTTGATGGGAATGTCATTGAATCTATAAATTACATTGGCAGTATGGCCATTTTCATGATATTCATTATTCTTATCCATGAGCATGGAATGTTCTTCCATTTGTTTGTGTCCTCTTTTATTTTGTTGAGCAGTGGTTTGTGGTTCTCCTTGAAGAGGTCCTTAAGCAGAAAACAGACACATGAAAAAATGCTCATCATCATCACTGGCAATCAGAGAAATGCAAATCAAAACCACAATGAGATACCATCTCATGCCAGTCAGAATGACGATCATTAAAAAATCAAGAAACAACAAGTACTGCAGAGGATGTAGAGAAATAGGAACACTTTTACACTGTTGATGGGACTATAAACTAGTTCAACCATTGTGGAAGACAGTGTGTCCATTCCTCAAGGATCTAGAACTAGAAATCCTATTTGACCCAGCCATCCCATTACTGGGTATATACCCAAAGGATTATAAATCATGCTGCTATAAAGACACATGCACACATATGTTTATTCTGGCACTATTCACAATAGCAAAGACTTACGACCAACCCAAATGTTCATCAATGATAGACTGGATTAAGAAAATGTGGCACATATACACCATGTAATACTATGCAGCCATAAAATAGGATGAGTTCACGTCCTTTGCAGGGACATGGATGAAGCTGGAAACCATCATTCTAAGTAAACTATCGCAAGGACAGAAAACTAAACACAGGTTCTCACTCATAGGTGGGAATTGAACAATGAGAACACTTGGACACAGGGTGGGGAACATCACACAATGGGGCTTATCATGGGGTAGGGGGATAGTGGAGGGATAGCATTAGGAGATATACCTAAGGTAAAAGACGAGTTAATGGGTGCTGCCCACCAACATGGCACATGTATGCATATGTAACCATCCTGCACGTTGTGCATATGTACCCTAGAACTTAAAGTATAATAAATAAATAAATAAATAAATAAATAAATAAATAAATAAGAGTCAGGCTTTTAAACTGACTTTGTTACATTCCTTATTGAACCTTTATATTGGTGGCTTTCATATGAACAAATAATGTTTTAATTATCAGTCACTTTTAACTGTATATTTAATGCAGATGATAAGCAAGTCTACAATTCAATTATTATGTCTTTAAGCATACTTCTGGAATCAGTGCAGGTGCCAAAATGAAATAATAGTGTGACTTAAACTAGGCTATAAATGGGGAATTTTGTTAGACTTCATGGTGTAAAGAAAGATGGCTCAAGATGTGAGTACCTGGGCAAACAGGAATGCAAAGTGATTTATAGTGCCAAGATGTATTAATGTTATATCTTTATGTTCTGTTTTTAATAAAGATGTTGTATCAGCATAATAAGTTGAGTTTGGCTTAGAATTGTTATGTATAGAAACTTAGAGTGGGATGATTGGAAGCAAGAAAAGCAGGCTTTTTGAATGAACAACATAAGTGTCTGATTGTCTTTTTCTCTTGGTTAAATAAGATGTACTCAGTGTCACAGTGGGATGAGTCTGAATACTACTTTTTGACAATTTTGTGTCATCAGTGCTATTTTGTTTAATTTTATTCATCTTGTTTTGATGTATTCAGAAAATTAGACTAATCAATCATACTAAGAAAATCAGCAATATGACAGGAATATCAGTGTGACCTGCCTAAAGATTTCATTGTGGTTTTAGAATGTCATATTTTACTTTCTTCCTCCAATGTAATGTTAACATATATTCAGTCAGGTGTGTAATAAGAGAACTGATTGATAAACATTTTTAAAATTCTAAGTGATAGTTTATCGATTCTCACTCTGGTCTTCTCTACTTTAGTTTAAATAACTGGAACCTATGTGATTTGCTAAACAGTTCCTGGTTTACAATTTATTTTCAGTGCTTGCACAACTTCCTTTCAACCTCTTTGAAGAAGTAAAAGATTGTATCTTTCAAATATATTGTAGATGATTCTAAATTCTGTGCTTTACTGATACTTCACACAATTGAGAATAGTTTAATAAGCCTGGGTATTTATTTAGAATGACTGGTTAAATATTTTTTGTTCATAGATAAAATATTTCCTCCTTTTGTTATTTTTAAGTTATTTAGTCAAAGATAAATGTCATTCTTTGATCATACCTAGTCATGCCATATCCTTTAGCATAGCTATGAAGTGAAAGAAAAGAATTACCTTGGAGTTATGGTTTTCAAAAAGTCATGACTAAGTTGAGAAAGACAAGACAAAAGCAAAAGCAAAATTCCAGAGATTGAAGTTAGAACTCAGGAAGAGCAATTAAATTAAGATAGTATACAGAACATAAAAGAGTGGCAAAATTCCTTTTAAAAAAAAAAAAAAACTCCAATTCTGGAAAACTTGCTGGCTAGGCTATTATCTACAGTTACTTCAACTATTCGTTTATAGTAATGATATAATATAAAAGGTGTAAACTCATGCCAGCTCTATTTTGTACCTGCTCAAATGGAAATTACTGACCAAATGAAATTCCCTATATTGCATGCTCAAGTGGCTTTGTGAAAGATAATTGAAAAAAATGCTAACAGTCTTTCTTAACAAGAAAAATGTTGTAAGTTTCACTTATGTAATAGTTGACCAAATACAATGACTACAAATGTAGAATTCTTATATTTTAAAGTTTGACAGCCCAGGGAGGAATATAGGTAAAATAATAATAATAACAACAACAACACTAAGAATGATAATAATACTACTAGAGTACAATACTCCCTAAAGATGAAAGAGCTACTGAGGCATTACTTTGACATAGAGTCTAGAGGAAGATCAAAGATCTTAGTGATTTTTCCCCAAATTCATCTATCTCTAAGGTCAGATTCACACAATCACAAAGAATGCCAACCTGCAGAACACACAGTGAGACACTTTATAGAATGTGCCTAAAAGAACAACAGAGTCTACTGGGAAAAAAACTTATGACATGATTTACAGTGCAGGCATTATTAACAATAAGGGGAATCGTTTATAATAAATAGGCAAAAGTGTATAATTGACTCAGGTGTTTTCGCTTGTTTTGTTTTTAATTATCACTGGTTCTGTGCAGCAGACAGTTAAATATTTCTACACTCCTGCTTGTCATCTATATTTAATCTTTATATTTGTGGGACTTTAAATGAGTAGGAAGGTCTTATTCCTGGGTACAATTAAGTGAGGTTTGCACATATATACCATGGAATACTATGCAGCCACAAAAAAAGAATTAGTTCATGTCCTTTGCAGAGACATGGATGAAACTGGAAGCCATCATTTTCAGCAAACTAACACAGGAACGGAAAGCCAGACACTGCATGTTCTCATTCATAAGTGGGAGCTGACCAGTGAGAACACATGAACACAGGGAGGGGAACATCACACACTAGGGCCTGTTGGAGGGTGGAGGGCAATGGGACAGAGACCATTAGGACAAATACCTAATGCATGCAGGGCTTAAAACCTAGATGATGGGTTGATAGGTGCACCAAACCACCATGGCACAAGTATACCTATGTAACTTAAAGTAAAATAAATAAAAAATAATAATAAAGTGGGGTTTACATTTTAACTTCTCATCATTTTCACTTTTTTTTTCTATTTTTAATAGTTTAACATGCTTCTTTACTTTCTTTGTCAATAGCTTTGTTTCTCTGATGAAATTTAAATGATTCAACAATTAGATTTAATTTGATTTTAAAGAATGACTTTAAAATATGTTATTCATTGACCATACAGTTGTCTTTTTTTATTTTTATTTTTATTTTTATTTTTTTTATTTTTTTATTTTTTTATTATTATACTTTAAGTTCTAGGGTACATGTGCATAACGTGCAGGTTTGTTACATATGTATATTTGTGCCATGTTGGTGTGCTGCACCCATCAACTCTTTTTTTAATGTATTATTGCAATGACAGCACTGAGTGTGCATTATGTGAGGTATAATACTCAAAATGTAGTGCCTAATATACTAACATATTATATTAGTTTATAAAAAGGAAAATAAACCTATTTGCTGACAGTCATAATGTCAAATTCTATATTAAGGTATGAGACCTTATTAGTGATATAGCCCTTCATGGTTTTCATAATCAGTTCATTTCAAGGTGGCTTATACACACACACACACACACACACACACACAAATATGCATATGTAAAATACATATATGTATATATGTAAGCATAATATATACTAAATATATAGCAGATATACATAAAATACATACGTATACATACATATATATACACTTATACCTCTATATACTTATGCACATATATATAAATAAAAATCTCACTTAAGCTTTAACATAGAAAAAAGGTGTAGAAGATTCCCAGAGCACAGGGTATTTGTGGCGAAGTTTGTCAATGTAAGAGACCATGTAGGGCCACAGGAAGGGAAAGCATGACTATTTTATAAATGAGATCCAAGCTAAAACAGGAGTAAATAATTTAGAAAGAGTTAGCAGGACTTTCAGGACAAATTTCATCAACTTTACAAATTATTCTAGATCTCATTCCTCACTTCCTAATGGTCTTGATTTTAACTACTATTGAAGTTAATACTAACTTATAGTGTCTGATTTACATGAATTTGCATTAATGTATTTGCTTTCACTTTTACCATTTTAAACTAAGAAAATTTAGCTTGACATTTCATGTTCAGCCAAGCCCAAGCAAGCTTCCAAATAAACATAAAACTGGTGAGCTTCAGCCAACTCTCTTGGGTTCACAAGGTTTTGACAAGTATTGTCATATTTTACAAAGAAACACGGAGATGAACTCAAATAGAATCACAAAGCCCCATGAATTCTCAAGAATTTGTTATGAAAACTGGGCAGCTCAACTAAATTGAAACAGTGAACCTAGGCCTCTGCTAATCCAGAAACAATGAAACAGTTCATTTAGAAACCTGACCAGGGTCTAGACAAACTTGACTTTTTCTAAAATTGAAGTCCTAAATAGCTGAGTTTGCATGCTATTGGATTTGAAATAAAATTTTACTTCAACTTTTTCTGAGACAAAAAAAGGATGGATTTTTAAAAG
The DNA here is from genome assembly GCF_000951035.1 of Colobus angolensis palliatus. NCBI lineage: Eukaryota > Metazoa > Chordata > Mammalia > Primates > Cercopithecidae > Colobus > Colobus angolensis. The sequence continues at coordinate 370,722 of NW_012116977.1, forward strand.
TCATGCAAAGAGAAAAAGAGGTATTTCTTAATAGCCTGATTATATATTAAAGGAAACATGAGGAACATTTGTCCAGGGTGTTAAAACTTAGTTCACTTTCATGGTAAAAATGGATACATATTCTTTGATACTTGTCCAGTTAAAAGCTGAGTTCTATTACTCTTCCTATTAAAAATGGGCTAACTGGTTACCTGTTGGTCTAGAGTCTGTTTGGCGATAATGGTATACCAGTTCTCTAGGTCTGTAACTTACAAAATTGGCTGGTCCCGTGTCCTATATTTTGGAACATTTGTTTGTGGAGTCCTGAGTCATCATGAAAGTAACATACTTATCAGATAAACCACTAGGAAAATTCAAAAAGAAGATTCTACCTGAGCTAGCTATCAAGATATTCCTGCTGAGGCCTTGGCTTGTGAGTTAAGATGTTCTCATATCTCCAGATCATTCCAGGAAGCAACTGAGTAGCTTCAGTGACCATGGGCACCACCACATGGATAATATCGCTTACTCAAGTCCAGCCTCAATTCCAGACCAGAGTTCATTGGTTTAAGCCACAAAACTTCCGGGTGTTTTTTTTTAATGCAGATAGATAAAATGGATTACATTGTTAAATTAACCTTATTTATTCTCTATAAGGTCACTGAAATATATTGAGTTCTAGTAAAGTGTGTTTTTAGCAACATATCCCAGAAGTAATTTAATCAGCTTTATAAAGTTTACACTGAAAATGTCAGTTTATTTTAAGGCAGCAATGATATTGCTAACCACTCAATTATTTTTCAAGCTAAATAACACCTCAAGGGTAGCTCTGCCACATAACACCCAAAATACAAGCCCAAAATTTAAAATAAACTTACATCAAAAACAAAATAAACACATAAAATATAATAAATACAAAGAAGGTATGAAGTATGTAAATCACTGTTTAGAATTTCTTTCAGAGGTGATATAAGCAAGTCACTTTAATATGTATTCTCTCACAAAACTAAGTCATCGAGCCAGCTGGTTTTCAATTGATTCTGACGTTTGCAATATAAATGATTAATTTCTGCAACATTGATTAAACAAGTCATGCAGTCGATAACATAACAGAAAACACCATGAAGAACAGACTATATTTGAATGTTTTATTGCAAAATCTTGGCAATAGCTTAATAACACAAACTATATTAATGTTTATTCTTTCATAAAAGAATCATCTAAGTCTTTGAGAATAATGCCCTAAGAGCAACTGTAATATCTCATAGAAAATTAAATTTAAAATATGTGTACTTACTTATAAAGCAAAATTATGTGAAAAATTATAAAACTGTAAATACAAAGCAATATATTAAAATGAGTCAAGAGAACACACTAACAAATAAGGAATAAACTTGGCACTACATAAATTATTTAAAAGGTAAAAATGACAGCTAAATGTCTAAATCATTCTGTTTAATATTACATTTTGATTGTTCTCAATAAATAATAAATTATTTGGTATTCTTTACAAGTTCAAATCTCAAAAAAATAAGAAATCGTCTCTTGTTTCTTGTCTCTAGATCTAAAAATATTAATTTTATGGATTCTATCCCTTCAATATTTAAAAATTATTTTTCACACTAGTTGCAGGTATTCAGTATGAATGTCTCTGCCTTCCACGTTAACCTACCTAGGTTTGGAATGTATTGGTCTTGTGAGAATACCATGTTTAATATTTTGAGGAACTACCAGACTGGTGCAAGTAAGAGAAAATATCAGAAGTTCTGTTTTTACCTAGCATACATTTAGTGTGCATGTGTCTCTATGGGTTGAGGGTGGAGATGTTGCAGAGACAATACAGTAAACAAGTGAATAAACTGTGCACTATAGAAAATTAAAAAGTGCTACCAAAAAGAGAAAGACAAGGGGCCCTAGAAAAGTAACAAGATGGCAAATATGAATGCTAGTGTGGAGCAGGTTATTCTAGAACACCTGCACTCCCATCCTGAGGTATTTAGGCACTGACCTCAAGAGGATGATAATTAACCATATAGTGATTGTGATGTAATATTTCAAACAAGGACACAGGGTCAAGGCTATGAAAAGCAAGCAAATTTAACATGTTGGAAAGATGGTAGGGTGTCCAGTAATTATAATTTGGCTAGCCAATGAGATTTTATTTTACAGTTTTTAATACTCTTTCTCATATTTCTCAATCTTTCCTTCCCTGCAAATACTATACAATATATTTGATATTCTCCTCAGAATTGAATCATTTGTAAATTTTGTGTTCTCTCTGATTTGATTCATATTATTAAATTATTCAATAGAACAAAGACCAGGTAAAACTCCTGAAATGCATTATTAGAAAATTCCTTGCTGTTCATAAGTGTCACGATCATCACATTTCGCTCATTCAAATTTTTTTTTTTTCAAGAAATTTATTTTTCCAAATTAAAGGCATTTTAAAATTTTATTGTATACATGGACAATCACATCTCTCTTTAAATATTTAATATTTCGGCCTGGTGTGGTGTCTCATGCCTGTAATCCCAGCACTTTGGGAGGCCGAGGTGGGTGGATCACGAGGATCTCAATCAGGAGATCGAGACCATCCTGGCTAACATGGTGAAACCCCTTCTCTACTAAAAATACAAAAAATTAGCTGGGCATGGTGGCGAGCGCCTGTCGTCCCAACTACTCGGTAGGATGAGGCAGGAGAATGGCGTGAACCCAGGAGGGAGAACTTGCAATGAGCCGAGATCCCGCCACTGCACTCCAGCATGGGCCACAGAGCAAGACCCTGTATCGAAAAAAAAAAAAAAAAAAACAAAAAACTGACTATTTCAAGATAATTTGTACAATCTTTGTATAAAATTATATAAAATATGTATCATGCATATAATTTTCTAAATATATAATATATATTTTGTCAAGGTAGGGTGCAATCTCTACTACTTCTGGTGGTTAAATAGAAACTTTATGGAGTAATGGATTACAAATTAAGACTTAAATAGGGAGAGCATAACCATGATTCAAAATAGAAGGAAGAGAAGGATCAACAACCCAGAGATGGGGAAATATGTGTTCTGGGGTTGGAAAGTGGTGTGGTTTCAAGCTGAAATGTTACATCTAAGCTAGAAGATATTTTAAGGCCACATTGTTAAAATATTTTAAAAGAACTGTAAGACATTACAAACTGAAAAAAAAGAATTAGAAGGTTTTGAGTTAGTTTTTTATACCATGAAATAATATTTCTAGGAATAATGTACATAGAGCTTGGAAGTTGTAAGTATCAAGATTAGTAAGAAGGGAAAGCTCTACTATCACCTCAATCAGAGGGGAAGACAAATGTCACAAATTTGGGAGGGTGGGAAAATTATAATACCAAAAGACCAATGTCTACAACTGTCCCTAGGTTTTAGTAGATTTCCATGAAAATATTGAAAAATCTGAATTAGTTTATTAGTCTTGGTTAAACTGAAAATGAAAAGATGAAATATAAGGAAAAAATTCAGTTTCTATGTAACAAAAAATCAAATAAAACCATACACGCATATAACCAGAAAATTAATCAGATTTTTAAAGTAAGAAATCCAGACGAATATTTATTTTCTGTATGTTCTGTTTCAGCCAAGTCTGTGACAGGGCAGCCTGAATGGCTAATGCTATTTTAGACTTCATTATTATAAATATAACACACAGATCAAAAAGGTTACAGTTTTTCTGGGTATTGGTCAGAAAGTATCTGGTATACAAGGTATAGTGTTTCCTCCTAAAAGCCACTTTCCTATTTTGCAGGATAAAATTTAAAGGCATGTTTAAGGCTTTGTCCAGTTAAACGCTAAACTTTGTTTGGGGCCTCCTTTCAGCTACGACCTCCTCTCACTTGTTTACCTGCAAAAAACTTCAGAGCTTTCTTACTCAAGTCTTACAAAGGCCCAGAATCTATAGATAATGTTATATTGTTTACTTGAAATTTGATAAGAGAGCAGATTTTAGGAGGCTTCACCCGCCAAACACACACAAATGGTAATTCTGGGTGGTGAGTTAATTAATATGACTATAGTAATTATATGTTAATTAACATGACTGTGGTAATCATTAAACAATGTATACATATATAAAATCATCATGTACACATTGAATGAAACTAAGGAAAAGAGGAGAGGATTTTGATAAACAGAAAAGTAAGGGCCCTATCTATAGGTAGCCACTTTCATTGGAAAAGGCAGAGGCTACCTGCTGAATATAATATGTGCCTGTGGCTATTATTTTGCAAAGGACTTACTTGGCAGTATTCACCATTCCACAAATTATCTTGTTTTCTCTCATCCTCTCGTTTAGTTTGCAGTTTACTTTTGCATGAATTTTAATGATTCTCTTTTATTCAATATTCAAGTTCCAATAAAAATTGAAGCTATCCTGTGAAGACTTTCCCAAGTGTTCCAATCAAACAACAACCTCCTTCTACCATGTTACCACAGCAGCTCATAGAGATGTTTGCTTGAAGAATCATAATATCATTTTATTTAGTTTTATTTAATCTGTTAATATTTTTCAGTTGCATATAAACGCATACCTGACAAATCAAGACATAGATTTCACTTCAAAATGTTAAAATAAAAACAGCCAATTGTGAACAACCATTAGAGATATTTATATTCTTCACTGTTTCTTGGTTAGAAGCAAAAGAAAAATAAACATCTTACTTTAATGTTGGAAATATAGTTGACCTTTCTTAGTAATAATAACCTAACATAGCCCAGGGTTTTAGGAATATTGTAACTTTGGGACCTAAACTTTTATTGGAGCCTTTCCAAAAAATCACCAGGTGAACACATGTAGGATTGGGTTAAGAGTGATGAGATCAGAGCTTTAGAAAGGACTGGTCAGTCACAGGGTCCCTACTGAATAATAATAATTATTATTATACGGAGCTTACCAACTCAATAAATGGAAAGATAAAATAACAGTGTCAAACAGATGTAGTGGAAATGAGGAAAAGTTATATAGGAAAACAGGAGTCTATGATTAGAAAAAGGAATGTTAGAGGTACATTTAAGTTTTATTTAACACAGAGGAGTTGCAAATAGTGACAATATCCAAGATGACATCTTGGCTATAGAAAAAAGCACAGAGAAAGACATAGGGAGTTGCAGAAAATTTAAAATTCTGAGGTTCTGGTGTAGCATTGGTCATTCACATAAACAGTAACATCAACAATAAGAATAGGCTGGGTGCCAAGGACTTCAATTGGTTCTGGGGAGTGTTGTTGAAAGATTAGTAGATTGGAGCAATTACAAGATGCTGGAATTATTCTATACAGGTGTGGAGGATCAAGAATTTAAACATAAGAGGGAAACCAGGTGGATTGTCAAACCACCTATATACAGAGCAAGGAAAAAGGAGTAAACGTTTTTGACAGAATTTGAGTGGAAGAGATATCTAGTGTATTAGTCCATTCTTTCATTGCTCTAAAGAAATACCTGAAACTGGGTAACTTATAAGAAAACAATTTTAGTTGGCTCACAGTTCAGTAAACAGTGTCGGCATCTGCTTCTCCAGAGGCCTGATGAAGCTTTTACTCACGGCAGAAGGTAAAGCAGGAGCAGGCACATTTCATGGCCAGAGCCAGAGCAAGAGAGAGAAATGGAGGAGGTGCCACACACTTTTAAATGACCAGATCTCTCAGACCTCAGTCACTATCAAGCAGACACACCAATTCATGAGGGATACGTCCCCATTATCCAATCACTCCCACCAGGCCCTACCTCTAGTACTAGGGATTACAACTCAACGTGAGATTTACGTAGGGAAATTATACAAACTATTATCACCTAGGAACTGAAGATTTCTTTCAGTGGAGGCAAGGACGGGATATTAAAATATCCTGTCAAGATACTACAAAGCCGTAAATGGTAAGCAGAATTGTTTAATACATCATGGGTTCTCTAGAATATGCTGTGTTACCATTTGGTGTAGAAGGAAAAACTGCAGTTATAATGTTGATAACAAAATCCACAGAACAATTTGGGGATAAAGGAAATAAAAAGATGAGACAATGGTCTTCCATTGATAGTAATGTGATAATAATAGTGTTTATGGAATGAACACAAAAATATGTTGGTATTAAGTGGGCCTCAAATTCCAAAAGGAGGATGATCAAAATATAATGCAATCTAGAACAAGTTTTCTTACATATAGTTAGGAAGGTTACAATGTGGTGATTTTTTAAAACTCTCAGTAGAAATAGTTTATTATTCTCAATGCTCTCCATACCAATTGAGCCAGTTTTAGTAACTGATTTTACATTTGAAATACTTTCACACTTTTTCTTATGAATGAACATAGCAAGAGACCTTAAAATATTAATCTTCTCCAAAGCCCTTATAAAAGAGAATTTCCCCACTTATTCAGAGGTGATTGTATGGCTCTAAGATAAAATAGGTTTCTTATGAAAGGAATACAAAGAGTAAGAAACCATGTTCAGTTTTGCATCTCCAAATTAGGCCCTTGAAACTTATGTAAAATTTAATAGCTTTGAAAAATCACAGATTGTGATTTGCATAAACTGGTATTGTTAAGAAAAGTCATGGGAAAGTTTTCTTTTCTTCAAATGTGGGTAGTAATGGATGCCATCACTTTTGTACATTATAAAAATTAAATTAGGTATCATATTTACAAGTTTCTTTATACTTTATATATTATAGCTTTTTATGAGTGCTAAATCTTGTCTCAACAATTACGTTACCAATATATTCATTACTAAGACCCCAGACAAGCAACCTCTTCGTCACCTGGGAAGTCATTAGAAATTTAAACACAATAACCCCAATATAAACTGGTGCAAGAGAAATTTGAGAACCACCGTTCTACACCAGTAAATTGAATTAACTTGTAACCACTAAAGAAAAGGAACCTGTTTAGAGAAGAAACATGTGGTTCTAGGATAAAAACTATGTTACAAACGTTGTGACAAAATATCTAAAATATTTCATTTTTGTACAGCTACTGTGTTTACATGGATGTTTTGACAAGGAGAGATTTTTCAGTGTGATGGAAAATGATCACATGGATTATAGAGGAGTTGCAAGATGAATTAGATCGAAATATCATTCCAGCAGTGTTGATAGCCAGATATAAATGAGCCTCTGCATTAGCTATTAATCTTGGCTAACTTAATGGGGTTATGTATTGTTAGTTTCTTCTTATTAACATGTATGAATTTGTTATTGGTTTATATATGTATCCATCTATTTGTGTATATTTCTGCTTGGTTCCTGCTGTCTTCTTCAATATTAAATGTTTTACATTTTAATTGTTTAAACTTAAGCATTTATGTAGTTTAACATGCACTATATTTGTAAAAGTTTAGTTATACCAACAAACCAATTTTAAACAATATAAATTGATATCATCTTTTCCCTTTCCACCTTATTACTGTGATACAGTGACCTTTCAATTGCAGCTTTGGAGTTATAATAACATAGGTGCTAGTGTCAGTGATATAATTCTCAAAATGTTTAGTGTCAATTCTACCCCTCAAGGAGTAAACTCTATATTGGAAGCTGAATATAAGGTTAGAAGTAGAGGTCAAAGCATAAGTGCACTGGCTCAGTCATACTAATAAACTCATATAGTCAGTACACTAATAGAAAGTGAGCAGAAATAGGTGAAATCAGAGAAATGTTGACCTTCAGTTATGGGGATGAATTACTCCCAAGATCCTGAGTCTGACTGCTTCTTGAAAACCTGCATTTGTCTGACTAAACATCAACAAGTATATTTACTTATTATTCTACAAGCCAGATCAGAAATATTCTAATATTTGTTAAGTCTGAAACATAGATCCAACCATTTCAAAGATTATATAGTCTTAGAAGTACATAGAGGGTTTGTTTTATCAGCAAATAGAAAAATACTAGGTGTAAAAATGCAATAGAAAAAAAAAGCACGATACACACACACCAAAAAAACCCCACATATATTCAGATGGTGCTGTATCTTTACTTGCTGTGGACTACTGCAGACATCATATAAATAAAATATAATACCTCATTAGATGCCTGCAATTTCCATTTATCTATACAATTTTAGTTGATGCCACAGATGAAAAGTAGAAAGTGGATAATGGTGGATGGTTGTGTGCACTTGAATAAATAACCAGGGTAGCAAAAGTGATAAGTAATAGAAGTGCAGAGAGAAAGAATGTAACAGACGCAGAGAGAATTTACTTTTCTAAAAAATTATAGATTATCTTGCAATTTATAAACTCTTTAACTTGCAAGCATTTATACTGAAGCAAGGCTGACTGAAAAAGAAAAGTTTACAGATGTTTCAATAAATTAAACAATGAATTAAAGTGAAGCAAAGGGGTAGAAAATATTAAGTTAAAATTACCAAGCTGAACTGATATTGACAACTGCTGCATTTCATCTTGAGAGTTCATGACTCGGAGTTTTGAGCACAAAATTAATGACACGACTCCTTTGGAAAAATAGAAGTAGAATCTAAAAAAACTTTCTTAAAGATATTTTGAGCTGTTTAAGGGAGGGGGAAAAGAAAGCAGGTCACTGATCAAGAAGCAAAAGCTTTCTATAAAAACTGAAAATATAGTATGAGAACAGACTCACTGGTCAAATTCAAGTTTAAATAATTCTTACAAAAAGATTGAATTTATCAATATCACTTATTGTTTTTCAGACGGATAGATTCCCTTTATGATCCTATGTAGAAGTGCAGTCATGCACCGTATAATGAAGCTTCTGTCTGCCATGGACTAAACATACGATGGTGGTCCAATAAGATTATAATTGAGCTGAAAAATTTCTATTGATGAATTACAGTGTAGCCATCATAAAACCATAGAGCAATGCATTACTTGAGTTTCTAGTAATGCTGGTGTAAACAAACCTATGTGACTACACAGCCAGTCACATAAAAGTATAACACATACAATTATATATACTACATAATACTTGATCATGAAGATAAACAACTGTTATTAGTTTGTGTTTATTATCCATTACTTTTTTATCATTATTGTTTGTACTCCCTATTAAAAATAGAGAAGTCTACCTATTAAAATTAAAGTTAACTGCAAAAAAGCCTCAGACAGGACATCCAGGAGGTAATCCGAGGAAAGCATTGTTATTTCAGGAGATGACATGACACAGGAGATGCCAGCTCTGTATATTTTAATGCCCCTGAAGACTTTCCAGTGGAATAAGATAAAGATGGAAGACAGTAGTATTGATGATACAAACCTTGTATAGACTGAGGCTAATGTTTGTGTTTGTGTCTTAGTGTTTAATAAAGGTTAAAATGCGAAAAAAATAATAATAATTTGAAAAATAAAACTGCCTATGGAATAAGAATATAAAGAAAAATATTTTTGTACAGCTACACTATATGTGTGTTTTAAGATGTTATTACAAGAATCAAATTTTTTAATTAGAAATTTTGTAAAGTTATCATAAGTTGTTTTATTTATTATTGAAGAAAAAAATAAAAAAAATAAATTTAGTGTAGTCTGTGTACAGTGTTTATAAAGCATGGAGTAGTGTAATGTCTTAGATCCTCACGTTTGAAACCACCCAACTCTCCCATGGAACTGATGTTTATGGTTTCTTTTGAAAAAACTTAGAAATTGACCCCGTCAGTTTAAAAGTTGAGAAAAGCTATATTTGTCTTATCTGAGTTCCTTTCTTGGGAAACCAACAATAAGTCCTCCCAGATAGTATCAAGGAATTGAAACTTACCAAATCACTGCATCTGGACAATGAGACCCCTCACCCATCATGACTGCCTAACTGACCACCTAGTTCATTTTGACCAACTCCTCTTTAGTAACCCTTTCTAATTCCTATTTCCCTACACATGGTTACATTTCTTCCCTGTAATATAAACCCATAATTTTAGTCAATTGAGGAGATGAATTTTAGAGTGCTCTCCCATTTCATTGGCTGCAGCACCCAAGTAAAGCCTTATTCCCTGGCAACACCCGTTGTCTTAGTGATTGATTTTCTGTGCAGCAAGCAGCAGGGCCTAGATGGTACCCCTGGCATTTTGGTAACATGTTCACTCACTGCTCACTGACTCACACAGAGCAACTTCCAGCCCTGCAAGTTCCATTCATGGTAATTGCCCTATGAGCACCAAACAGTATTTATGATGCCTTATGCTGCACCCTTTTTATCTTTTATGTCATATTTTAAACTATCCCTTTTCTAAATTTATATATGTTTAGACAGACAAATACCACTATGGTAAAACTGTCTACAGTATTCAATGTAGTAACATTGTATATAGGGTTATAGCTTAGGAGCAATAAGCTATACTATGCAATCTAGGTGTGTAGGCTATGTCATCTAACTTTGTGTAAGTATACTCTACAATGTTCATACAAAAATGAAATCTCCTAAGGATGCATTTCTCAGAAGGTATTCTCCTCATTAAGGGATGTGTGATTGTAGCTGACATAGCATGTCCTATTGACTAGAAAACTATAACAGTGGAAACTTGCTATGAAATTTTTAAAATATGCTAATAATCTTAATCAACCTCTTGCATCAAAAGCAACCTAAGTTAGAAGATGTTTTTACACTTAAATAGTATTCCACACCTCAAAAAGAAGTGATCTATACAAATAATGTTATCTGAATGTCTGAATCTTGAAAACATAGAGTGTCAACAAAATTTATTTCCTAAATTTTCATTAGTCTTTGACTGTGAAACTGAAATTAATTAGTTCCAAGAGTATAAGATATCATCTTTACATTGTATTCCATATAATTTTGTCTTGGCATTAAATTAAGCTTTTCAAATACATAGTAGTAAGATTTAAAAAGTTTCTTATTGACTCTTCTTTTTATTTTTATTATTTTTTATTATACTTTAAGTTCTAAGGTACATGTACATAACGTGCAGGTTTGTTACATGTGTATATACGTGCCATGTTGGTGTGCTGCAACCATTAACTCGTCATTTACATTAGGTATATCTCCTAATGCTATTCCTCTCTGCTCCCACCACCCCACAAAAGACCCTGGTGTGTAATGTTCCCTTTCCTGTGTCCAAGTGATTTCATCATTCATTTCCCACCTATGAGTGAGAACATGCAGTGTTTGGTTTTTTGTCCTTGCGATAGTTTGCTGAGAATGATGGTTTCCAGCTGCATCCATGTCCCTACAAAGGACATGAACTCATCCTTTTTATGGCGGTATAGTATTCCATGGTGTATATGTGCCACATTTTCTTAATCCAGTTTATCACTGATGGACATTTGGGTTGGTTCCAAGTCCTTGCTATTGTGAATAGTGCCACAATAAACATACGTGTGCATGTGTCTTTATAGCAGCATGATTTATAATCCTTTGGGTATATACCCAGTAATGGGATGTCTGGGTCAAATGGTATGTCTAGTTCTAGATTCTTGAGGAATCACCTGCTCATATCATCATTCTTATCTGAATGTTGAGCTAAGATGAAGAACAATTGCAGAATTTTATCTGGGATACACCAGAATCCAATTTGCTTTTAAAGTAGTTAACTCTAGCTATGAAGAAAACCTATGTGATGAAAATAATACTGCAGATGAAAAAATTTAAGTCATTTTTGTAGTCATATAATTAAGAAAAGAAAATATCTTGGCCTAGGACAGAGATAAAAATATAAAGGTTTTTTGAATGTGGGAAGTTATTCAGATTTTTGAAAGCCATGTATATAGTAATAGGAGGAGTCTAAGATGAGTGTCAGTTCTTCTCTCTTGGATAACTGAATTAATAGAGAGGTCTATAATCAAAATGCAGAGCAAGAGCTTTAACAGGCAAGATAAAAATCCAATGTTTTAATGTTAATAGTATAGTGCCCATGGAAAATCCAAGTAGAGATATTCAGAAACTAATAAAATAATGTGTTTCTTGGTCAGAAAACAGTTATAAGCTATAAAACCGAATTGTATTGTGAAGGCTAAAAATCATACCTATTCTCTTTAATTCTTAGTTGGGATCTTTGGTTAAATCTAAGAATCAAATGGACAGAAGTCAGATTGACAGGAGGAAAACATACAAGTCATTAATTTTTACATGTACAAGGTGATCTTCACAAGAGAGTAAAGACTTGAATAAATAGCCAAAGCACAAAGCTTTTGTACCTTTAAGCAAATAAATGATACATTTGCAAAGAGAAGGTAAGAAAAAGGGGTTTGAGGCTAAGGGCAGTAAATTGTGAGGCAGTCACTGGAAGATATATGGGGCAGGGGGATATAAAGCTAGTGAAAGATAATAATTTGTTTAGTAAGTTTATTTGTAGAGATTCTTTGCAGCATCAATTCCCAGTCTTTGGTGATAAGTGTTATTTTCTCATCCTGGTACGGAAGAGAATCTTTCTCAAAGAAATTTTTGGAAAGGGTACTTAGTTTTATTTTTGAGACATGGTCTCACTGTGTTGCCCAGACTGGTCCTGAACTCCTGACCTCAAGTGATTCTCCCACCTCACTGGGATTATAGTCATGAGCCACCACATTCCACCAATCAAATAAATTGTTGTGGCTTACTATGAATAGAAGAGGACAAGATAGATAGCCCTTTCTGCATCTGGTATTTCTCAAATGAATATAATGAGTAGGCGTATTTTGAGATGTCATGACTTTAACTCCTTTAATTGAGGCATCAGTAGAGTATCGCTGGTGATCGTCTGAGGGAAGCACACAAGAAGAAGAATGGGCTAAGAATAAAACTCTGAGTAAAAATATTATTTAGTGGATTGGAGAAAAAAATCCCTTGAAGATTAAATGGTATATTAATCAAAGCAGTCTAAGGAAAGGGAGGATAGCATAGTATCACATTAGATATGGGAGCAGAGATTTCACAAAGTGAACATCCACCAGTGCAGTAGAAGACACAAGAACAACAACAAAAAAAACTAACTAACGACTAGCATATTGTTCATAACTTAATAATGTTATTGGCAAACATATTGATGAAAAACAATTTGAGTTGTCCTGTAAGTTACTGGGAAGTAAGGGAAAGAGAGAGCATGTGTGTATTCCCTTTCAAGAAATTGGTATTAAAAAAAGACAGAGTTAGATTGGACCTACCACTCTACCACTCCATACAAGGTCAAAGCAGAAAAACAAACCAATAATGGAACGAACAAGTATGAGTAGCCTAGAGAAAAAATTAAAAATGGACATACAAGAAGGATGCAAGAACCACAGGGAGGTGTGAACATAGAATCACTTAATGGGATTTCTGAAAGTAAGCTCAAAGACATGCTCTATTCAGCTATATTTAACTTTTTGTTTTGTTTTGTTTATTTATTTAGGATATCGCATATCTACATAGTACCTCCTAGAGGCAAACTCATCTTTTGTGCATTCATTCTGGGTTATAATTTTGGTATCAATAAATCTAATCTTTGTCAGAAATATAAAGAAATAGAAGAGTCATTTAATTTTTATTGATTTCTAAGCATTTCTTTAAAATGTGGGAAGAAAATAGAAGAGTCACAGAAATATGCTGGAGGAAAATTGAACATATTCTTTTAGAGGAATTCAAAAGCTAGTGAGATATTTTGCTTGAAAAAAATAGGAAAATATTCCATGAGTTCACATGAATATTTAACAGACTGATATATTCTATTGAAGTTTAACAAGCAGCTTCACATCCCTTCAGTCTTTCCACTCCTGACTGCACTAACACCTGTTTTACTCAATTCTGAAGTAAAACGTACATCAGATTTTCTTAGAGGATTGTAAACATGTTCAAAGGCAGTCCAGGTTGAGGATGTGTTCCTGATACAAATTGCTTTTTAATATTTCTAGACATATAAACCTCCCCCCAGCCATCCTCCTCACACAACTTCATATTAACCTAATGATCTGACTATAACAAATTGTCTAACTGCATTTTGCTGCCAAACTGCTTTGCAGTTAAGCTGTTGCTTCATGCTTGCCCCTTTTTGTCCCGTCAAATAATTTGCTGTTCATCTCCGAGGCATAGTAAAAAGTGACACACAGGGATTTGAAATGGATGTAATCATGTACACAGCAATGCAAATATCATTAATTTATTTACCATGTATTCTACAGTGCGTATAATTATAGCTTTATTGAGAAAACATAGTATAGGGAGATTTATTTTATTGTTGCTTACCATTCAAAAATAATTGTTAGTATATCATGATAATTTACAATAATAAATATTGCATAGTGTTTCCCTTTTGAGAAAATGTTTTATACCTCTTAATTCTGCTGTTAGATGAGCACGTTATAATTGTACAATAATAATATGTGTCTTCTATGTGCCTCAGGTTTAATTTTTAACTTTGATTTAAGTGGCATTTGATTACAAAGGGAATATACTGTTCCTTTTCTGAGGAGGATCCCTGTAAGCCGTCAGCACAATGCTACAGTTGCCTAGTGAAACCCAGATAATGACAATTGCCTGATTATTGTTAACAACCACTGTTTTATAAGTTTCTTATTCTTAAGATCACTCTAGTCATTTAATTATTCTGTATTTTATTATGTTGACTTCATTTAGCTTTTAACTACTCAGGATTTTTACACTGAGTTATGTTTAAATACTTACCTTTATAATTCTCATAACCCAGATTTGGATGCAGTATAGTTTGTAATTTATTAAAGCTTTTTAAAGTACATTTAAATAAATTTTCTCTACATTCATGAAAAAATTAAAATGGATGCTTGTAACTCATTGATTTGGGTAATTTCTGAAAAGACTTTTACCTGGAAATACAGTAGCAGTTTTAGGGGGTGGGGGACTTGTATTATATTATTTAATCTTTAGGTCAATGATATTTATTAATCTGAGTTAATTCGTTCTAGGTATGGTTTTAGAATATATTCACTCTTCTCGAGGAGCTAATTATTTCTAAATATATTCACCCCGGGCTGAAACTCCTTGGAATACAATTACTTTTAGAATAGATGCTCCATATCCTTAAATTCATATTATATTATGAGTAAAATACATAAATATATTTAATGAACAATATGAGAGATAATTTTCATAAAAATAAAAGTTTAGGCAAGACTAATGTCCTCATGTTCAATTCAGTCAATTGATGAGTGGCCTGTTCTTTCTCCTGGAGGCTAACATTTTGTCATTGTCTTCAAGCAGAAGGATTTTCTAAGAGATCTTGGATATGACCAGATGATTTTGCAATTAGTTTTCCCCTTCATTGATAGGGTTTTTTTCTGACTAGCAAGTTCATGATTAATTTGCAAATCAAAAAATGTCAGAACATTTCTTTCTTTCTACTTCATCCTCTGCAACATTGACATTTCTGACCAGCCTTGTCTAGTCACACTCTCTTTTCTTCACATCTGTAACCCTGCACTTGCCTTTATTTGATTTATTTTTTTCTTTTAGATTGTTCCTGTTCTTTCCTTCAGTCAGTTTGTCAGGTGGTCAATAAAAAGAAATAATCAGAAATAAACTTTGACCACAAGGAATTCTAACAAACATAATACAGTTTTTAAAACCTTTATTTTTCTATTTATTTATTGGAGACTCTCATCAATTTTTCACAGCTTCAAATTCTTAGAAGACTCTCAAATACTTTTTTTTAATTTCAACCTCTACCAAAGTTCCCATGTGTCCAGATCTTGACTTTTAACAAAAATACTCAGAACTTGAGATATGAGTGATGTGATAGGTACTTGTTGAGACCTTAGTCAAATCCCTTAACACTTTAGCGTTTCTTTTCCTGTCTTCTAAAAATGAGATTAGGATAATTATTGAGACCCTTTATAATTCTAACATTCCAGAATGCTCTGGATCAGTTCTACCAGGAGATTCCAAAAGCATCATCTCCTTTTCACTCCAAATCGGTTTCCCCTCAGGAATTTGTCAATTAAGGTTACAATGATTATCAACAAGTAGATATATAGATACATAGATAGGTACATACATAGATAGATAGATAGATAGATAGATAGATAGATAGATAGATAGATAGATAGATAGATAGATAGATAATCTTTCTTGTCCTTCTTTCCTAATATAATTAGTTGTCTGATGGCAAAAATAAGAAACCCTATCACCCTTATAATTTTTTATATAATTCAAGAGGTCATTCAGGGTATAAAACAAAAAGTATATTTATTAAATTGTACATATGTGTGTGTGTGTGTATGTATTTGTGTGTATATATATATGTATGTGAGAACTCCCAGGTGAAAGTTGTAAAAAGAACTGAAATTATAAAATTAGCATATTGGATTCAGTTATCGCAGATTTTGTGGTTACATTTTCTAGATATTTTTTCACATATGATTCTATAGTTTGGTGTGTATAAAATAAGCCAAAGTCTGAGAAAAAGGAAGTGACAAGAAATGCAGTTGGGGAAAAATGCAAAGGCAAGATACTGAAAGGCCCTGTATATCATGTTAAGGAGTTTGAATTTTACCTTAAAGGCAAAAGACCAAACTAAATTACAATTCCATAGACTTATGGCATGATCATTTTCACTTAAAAAAATCAAATTTTGCACCAGTGAAAGGATACATTGAGGCACAACTGGAGGCAGCAAGGTCATTTAATAGGCTCTGCTGGTATCCAGATTTGAGACGACAAAGCCCTACTCAGAGCCATGTCACAAGAGGTAGATAACATGACCATATTGGAAAAATTGTAAGAATCTATAATTGATGGGGCATTTCTGTAACAAATTTTCTATAGAACATAAGATGGACAAAAGTCAAAAATGATAACCAATATTACGATTTAAGCGATATTGTTGTGGATTGCCGTGCTACTCACAGAACCAAAGTGAAGATAAAGAGAAGACATCCTTGGGGATGTAAGTCACTCATAGAATGTCAGATGCCTGTGGAACATGTAAGTAAAGTAGAATAAATAGTTAGCTCTATGGATATTCTATATGACCACTCAAGCATTACACAGGAGGAATGGAGTAGCCAAGTGGTCCCGGTTGAGGGTCCTACCTCCACTCTAATAGGAGCACCTCTATTTTTATATGTTAAAGTTCCATGAAGTTTTTTATATGTACAGATATCTAAGACTTTAAGAAAGTTTGGATAAGATAACATGACAATTTGTTAATCTCCTGTGTATACATATTTTCTTAATAGAAGAAAGAATATGAGCAAAGTAAATTCTTCTGATTTCTGGTCCAGTGATCTCAAACTTGTCCACACACATTTATATGATTCAGAGAACTACACCTAACTGATATGGTGGGACATTCAGACATACCATTTCACTGGCAGAACACATTCTATTTTAGTGATTGATTTTTTTTTTATATATAAAGGGCCAGATGGTAAATTTTTCAGGTAGATTTTTTTTTTTTTGTCACAACCATTCAAATCTGCAGCTTGTAGAGCTAAAGCAGCCATAGACAATATGTAAGTAAATGGGTGTGACTGTATTTCAAAAAAAAAAAAGTCAATGATAAGAACAGTCACCAATGAGGTTTGGCCCACAGGCTGTAGTTGGTTAATCTCTGTACTATGTGATTCATTAACCACGCAATCATAGAGATTGTATGACTCAGTTGAGAGTATTTGAGCATCTTAAGGAGTATGTGTATAGCATATGTGATCAGAGAACAAGGGGATAATATTTTATTTGCCACTAAAATCACGTAGTCACTAGCTGGGCAAAGTAGCTCACATCGGTAATCTCAGCACTTTGAGAGATTGGGGTGGGTGGATTGCTTGAGCTCAGGACTTTAAGGTCAGCCTGGGCAGCATGATGAAATGCTTTCTCCACACACACACACACACACACACACACAAACCAAAAATTAGCTGGGTGTGGTGGCATACTCCTATAGTCCCAGCTACTTGGGAGGCTGACATGGGACGATTGCCTGAGCCCAGGAGGTTGAGGCTGCACAGAACCATGATCATGCTATTGCACTCCAGTCTGGGTGACAGAGCAACCCTGTCTTAAAAACAAAAACAAAACAAAATAATGTGGCCATTATACTTCCTAGTCCCAGAAAATATTCTATCACATCCTTGAGAGATGTTAAACCTTGATTCACAGTTCTTTGGAAAAATAGAGTTAGTGTCTATAAGCTAGTAGCTTAGGAAGAAGAAAATAATGTGTTCTTAATAGACTACTGTATTCTGAATCTTATTTGATTCTTCTATATCAGTGGGATTAGGGAAATCATCTGTGATCGTACTTTCAGAAGAATTCTATCTTAAATTTATGAAAATTAAAGTTGTCTTCTGACACTACAATGAGAACATTTGGCATGCTTTACCTTTGTGCAGACAGATTTAAGAATGTTTGACTACACGGTTCTTATTAAAATTCAGCACTGTTCTGTTACAACAGAGCCAGTATACAGTGAAAAGAAATATGAGGAAGCTGAGGTATCTCTTCTACACACTTTTCATGTTTTTTATTATTTTTTTGTTATTCTTTATTTTCTTCCTCCAAAAGAACTGATTTCTTGGCCCCTCTCTATTTGGGTTGCCAGTTCTTTTCTGATTCCTTTTCAGTAAAATGAACACTGTGTTGGTGTGAGATGCATATGAATTGAACCCAAAAAGGAAGAGTTATTATTAACATTCAGTTGTTAAAGTGTGGGATTGTATTTATTTAATTGGGAGGCAAAGGGGATATTTAGACTTTGGCTCATATCCATGGTTGATTTTTTAAAAATCTTAATGCTCTAACATTCTAGACATTTCTTCAGGAATAAAAATGTGCATTTTTTGAAAAACAAGAAAAAGAGCAACCTTCTAAATTTTCCCTATGAAAATAATCAACATGAGTTGCCCTGATTATGTAACACAAAATTAAAATGAAAATCACATAAAAGTAATCATTTATAGTGTTTTAATTTAAGAAAAGATATATATATATATCTATGAAAGGATGGTAAAATTATCTGTTTTCAGTAATAATTCTGTTTTGAAGGTTAAAAAGTAGGAACTTACTTAGCAAAGAAGACAATCACAGAAAAAGGAAAATGCTAAAATGTCCTCATTTATCACCTGTGAGGGTAAGGTGTATCCTACTGTTATTAAATGTTTAATGTAGCTGTTGGCAGGTGTGTATAATGAGCTGTTTAAAGTCTGAGAGACTGCTCACATATCTATTTCTCATTTGCCTATTGCAAAATGTTGAAATTATCCCTATACTCTTGAAAATTCATTGTAGTATTATTTCCTTTTAGTTAAGATTGTTCGTAGCATACAGTGGTTTTAAGATTTGTTCAATTTTATTTACTTTGGATAAAGTGGATATTTTCCTTTGTTAGGGAAAGTAGAACTCAGCCTCTGGGAGATTTTACTGGATATAAGAAGAGTTTGATTATTAAAGGTTAAGTGCATTGGAGAGTACTGTTTATTTGATAAAATTTTGTAGAGCTTATTTAAGAATTCCTTCTAATGAAGTTATCAGCTGTGTGGTGTTTCATTAAATTAATTCATTTTATTTTTGGCCATCCTTAGACTAAGACCTTGATTTAATTTCTTCAAATAAGTCCTGTTCTAACAATTCAACTTCTAATCAAATAAAATTAATTACATAAATAGGAATTTAAAATGTGGAAAAATTTTAATATGTAAACATTGAAAGCAGTAAAATATCTTGTAGACATATGTTTTAGATTACTGATTCTTAAACTGTAGCATGTGTAAGTATAAACATTATAAATTCTTTAAAAAAAATGTCAAGACATCACTCCAAAAGGATTTTATTCATGAGATTCAATAAAACATGACTTCCTATAAAGTACTCCATGTGATTCTGATGCAAATGGTAAACCAACTGAACAGGGAAGTACACCTGGATAAATAGTCATAAGGAACTCATACAGAATATTAAGTATATATCTAAAACATCTCTGCAGAAAAACAGGGAGCAGAGTATTTGAATAAACTTGTACTGGGTACTAGGGTAGTTTTGTGGAAGACACATATCTCCTTTCTCAGAAATACCTAATTTATTTAACAGCATGATAACACTGATGTTACCTTCCCAAATAATTATTACTAGAAGAGGAAAAAAGTTAAGCATATCACTTGTCCTTTAAAGTTAATATAAGAACAGAATACTTGGGTATTAAAGCATAGATGCTAAATGAATTATTGATTAATATTATTTCCACTGACGTATTCTACATTGAAGATGCATAATAATCTCCAGCAGCAATTGTTAGATGTATCTAGTCTTGGGTCCCACATTTAAAACTTGTAATCTAGCAACTCAGATCAGACCAGGGAATTTCATTTTGTAATACCATCCTATAATACGGTTTTGATCCAGTTGATTTGTGTACCACATTCTGAGAACACTGTTCAGAGTAATAATATTGCAAATGAGAAAATTATTCAGAATATACAACTAGATTAAATTTCACCAGAATAACATTGGGGCTATGTCCAAATAAAGTAGTAAGTCCTTTTTTTTTTATCATTAAGACACTCAAAATTACTTAGCTTATTCTATTAGAAAAAAATTTTCATTTACTTCTCAGATATTTTCAAAAGATATTCAATACTTATCACACAAAATTTTCAAATCAAAATATTAGATTAATTTTTTTTAAATTTTACTTTAAGTTCTGGGATATATGTGCTGAATGTGCAGGTTTGTTACATAGGTATACATGTGCCATGGCAGTTTGCTGCACTTATCCATCGTCATCTAGGTTGTAAGTCCCACATGCATTAGGTATTTGTCCTAATGCTCTCCCTCCTTTTTCACCCCACACCCCGACAGGCCCTGGCATGTGATGTTCTCCTCCCTGTGTCCATGTGTTCTCATTGTTCAGCTGCATATGAGTGAGAACATGTGGTGTTTGGTTTTCTGTTCCTGTATTAATTTGCTGAGAATGATGATTTCCAGCTTCATCCATGTCCCTGCAAAGGATATAAATGCATTCATTTTTATGGCTGCATAGTATCCCATGGTATATATATGCCACATTTTCTTTATCCAGTCTATCATTGATGTGCATTTGGGTTGGTTCCAAGTCTTTGCTATTATAAATAGTGCTGCAATAGACATAAATGTGCATTTATCTTTATGGTAGAATGATTTATAATCCTTTGGGAATACATCCAGTAATGGGCCTTCTGGGCCAAATGGTATTTCTGTTTCCATATCCTTGAGAAATAGCCACACTGTTGTCCACAAAGGTTGAACTAATTTACAATCCCACCAATAGTGTAAAAGCCTTCTTATTTCTCTGCATCCTCGCCAGCATCTGTTGTCTAAACACTTTTTAATAATCGCCGTTCTAACTTAAGTGAGATAGTATCTCATTATGGTTTTGAATTGCATTTCTCTAATGTCTAGTGATGATGAGCTTTGTTTTTCATATATTTGTTGCCCACATAAATGTCCTCTTTTGAGAAGTGTCTGTTCTTATCCTTAGCCCACTTTTTATGTGAAGATTAAAATTTATATTGCTTTTAGTAAGGCTTCCGGAAAAATGTTAATGAAACACGAAGGACAGAGAGTTGAGCCCAGTTAGAAATAATATATTATATATAATCTGTCAATTTTGTTTGTTAATTTCAAACAAACAAGTAATACAAACTCAATTGATATATATGAAAAAAGAGGAAGTTTACCATAACTCAACAAGATATCTGACACAAATCAAGTGGACAGAGAAAACAGGCCTCACTAGGGTATCAGCTTTTCTGTTACAAATTTCTCACTTTATCTTTGGAAACACAGAATCTCACATCCTCATATCAGTTTCTATATTCACTTTTTAGCTTTTCTCTTCTTCAGAATGAGCTTTTCTTGCCTCTTCACTTGAATGAAGTGAAAAGTATCCATTTGCAGTTCCTGTACTGTTAGGTATTTTCTTCCTTCAATTTTTATGCTCTAAAGAATGAGTTTTATAGAAAAGATAATTTAAATATATATTTTAGTTTATATTTTGACACTATTTAAGGCAAATATTTCCACAATCCTCCATGTAGGATTTTCAACATTTATTTATTCAAGGAACATTTATTTAGAATCAGCAATATGCTTGACAGATATCATAAATTTTGACGAAAAATGGCATGACAACTAGCAGTCAAAAAGATAAAATCAAGTAGGAAGAGAGGAAAGCAACTAAATTACATATGGTAGGTTATATAATATGAGAACATGCGCCTTAGCTTTCTTATGCAATGAAATAAGAAATCACAAAAAAGGCCATGTTGGAAAAGTTGGAAGGATCAGTACATCCTTTTCAGATGGCCAAAGGAAAAGAATGTCTGAGGTAGAGGGGAGAGAAAATACAAAGGCAAGTACATTTGAAGCAGCATAATTGGTGAGGGGAAAGAGAAGTTATTCTTTAAGGAAAATGCATGAGGTGCAAGTTCAAAAACTGAAAGGAAATTGCTTAGATAAAAATTCAAAAGATAGGTCATAAATCCATTAGATAAGGTAGTAGATAATGAAAATCATACATGATAGTCAACATCTTTTGTTTTCACATCTAGCATCCAATCAGTTTTTACTAATGTATTACAGTTTTCCTCAAGATATTTATTCTCACATTCTTAAAGATTGGGTGAATGTTCTTTGTATCCAGGCTCAAGTGTGTGTCTCAATTTTGGCCAATCAGAGCAAAATATTTGACGATCACAGTGACTCATTCAGAAGTTGGAGCGTGAAGTACTACAGACAAATTATATTTAGAGTTTTCATTTGTTTGCTTTTTCCTGTCACTGTTGGGAGTGAGATTGGCAGTTCATTCCATTACCAATATTCTGTCACATTTAGAAAATGCCAAATTTCCTGGGAAATGATGATCATTTTAGTAAAAAATAAGCAGTATGTGCCAAAAGTAGTGATAATTCCTCTCTGGAGAGCAATAACGTGACCATAGTTCTAAAAAACGTTCCCACAAAAAATTCCATAAATAAAATGCCTGTGACACAGTCAGAAATGACCACTTATATGGTAAGCCAACAAAGTCTTTTTGAAAAATAGCAAGGCATAAAAATAAAAGGCTAGTAAAAGAGACTCATGAAGAATCAAGATGTTAAACTATAACAAATTTTAAATTAATTATGCTGTCAATAATCAAAGAGGTTTACAAAATTGAGAATTTTGGTAGAGAACAGTACATCATGAGGTGAGAAAACCATAAAAATTTTAGAAATCAAAAATAAACAGGAAACTTCAGTCTGGTCAATTGCTTTCTCTGTGTTAATTTAAATGATGATGTTGATTTTACTTTTTTAGTTTACAAATATAATAAAGAGAATTGATTGATTTTCAAATTCATCTTTGAATACCAACCCCATATTCCTGGGATAAATCCCAGTTGGTTGTGATATATTATTCTTATTTATTATTGAATTCAATTGTCTAATATTGTGTTTAAAAATTATGCATCCATATTTATAAAGGATATTATAATGTCCTTGTACAGATTTGGTACAAATATATATCATCATATGAATAAAACTTACAAATATTTGGCCAAGAAGACCAACGCAAAGGAACATAAAATATACAATTCCATTTACATAAGGTTAAAACTAATAAAAGAAAATTATATTATGGAAAGTCAAGGTAAGAAAAAGCAGTAAAGTGATAAGCATAAATGTCAAAATGCTTGCCACCTATAAGGAAAAATGGTTGTAAGGAGGAATAGTGATTAGAGTAGGGGCTAAAGAGGAGGATGGGAGCTGGAAGGGTTTCATTCTATTTTTTATTTATCTTTTATTTTAAGTTCTGGGATAGGTGTGCAAGTTTGTGGCACAGGTAAACTTGTGTCATGGGGGTTTATGGTACAGGCTATTTCATCACCCATTTGTTAAGCTTGGTATCCATTAGTTATTTTTCTTGATCCTCTCCCTTCTCCCACCCTCCACCATCTGATAGGCCCCAGTGT
This sequence comes from Colobus angolensis palliatus, assembly GCF_000951035.1. Taxonomy (NCBI): domain Eukaryota; kingdom Metazoa; phylum Chordata; class Mammalia; order Primates; family Cercopithecidae; genus Colobus; species Colobus angolensis. The sequence continues at coordinate 394,557 of NW_012116977.1, forward strand.
CTGTTGTTCCTCTCTATGCGTCCATGTGTTTTCATCATTTAGCTCCCATGTATAAATGAGAATATACAGGATTTGGTTTTCTATTTCTGCTTTAACTCGCTAAGGATAATGATCTATAGTTCCATCTATGTTCCTGCAAAGAACAATATCTCATTCTTTTCTTTTATGGCTGCATGGTATTTCATGGTAATGAATATGTACCACATTTTCTTTACCCAATCTGACATTGGTAGGCATTTAGGTTGGTCCCATGGGTTTGCTATTGAGAACAGTGTTGCAATGAACAAAGGCATGCATATGTCTTTACTATAGAATGACTTCTATTTCTTTAAGTGTATACCCAGTAATGAGTTTATTGGATTGAAGGATAATTCTATCTTTAGGTCTTTGAGAATTGCCCCACTGTTTCCCACAATAGTTGAGCTAATTTACACTCCCACCAATAGTGTATAAGCATTACTTTTTCTCCACAACTTCACCAGCACCTGTTATTTATTGACTTTTTAATAATAGCCGTTCTGACCAATGTGAGAAGGTATCTCAATGTGACTTTTATTTGCATCATTTACAGTGATTTTGGACCTTTTTCACTTGATTGTTGGCCACTTTTCTTTCGAAAAGTGTCTGTTCATGTATTTTGCCCATTTTTTAATAGGGCTCTTTGTTTTTATTTCTTGGAAATTTGTTTAAGTTCCTTTTAGAAGTTAAATATTATACCTTTGCTAGATGCATAGTTTGCAAAATTTTTTTCTCTCATTCTGTAAATTGATAGTTTCTTTTGTTGTGTAAAAGTTATTTAGTTTAATAAAATCTCATTTTTCCGTGGGCGTTTTTGTTGTGATTGCGGTTGGTGTCTTTCTTTTTTTTTTTTTTTTT
>NW_012116977.1:400917-405709 GCF_000951035.1 Colobus angolensis palliatus
TTTTTTTTTTTTTTTTTTTTCTAGTTCTGGGTAAAACACCAATGGTAGTTTCATAGGAATGGCATTTAATCTACAAATTGCTTTGGGGAGTATGATCATTTTTACAATATTTATTCTTCCTGTCTATGAGCCCGGAATTTTTGTGTGTGTGTGACATCTCTGATTTCTTTAAGCAGTATTTTGTAGTTCTTCTTGTAGAAATCTTTCACATCACTAATTGGATTTATTCCTAGGTATTTCATTCATTTTGTGGCAGTTGTGAATGACAGTTCGTTCCTTATTTGGCTTCTAGCTTGACTCTTGTTGGTATATAGGCATGTTAGTGATTTTTGTATGTTGATTTTGTATCTTGAGATTTTGCTGAAGTTGTTTATCAGCTGAAAGAGCTTTTGGGCTGAGACTATGGGGTTTTCTAGATATATGATCATGTCATCTACAAACAGGGATAGTTAGGCTTCCTCTTTTCCTGGTTGGATGCCCTTTCTTTTTTTTTTTTTTTTTTTCTCTTGCCTGATTGCTCTGGCTAGGACTTCCAATACTATGTTGAATAGAAGTGGTAAAACCGGGCATCCTTGTCTTGTGCCAGTTTTCAAGAGTAATCTTACTGGCTTTTGCCCATTCAAGAGCCATCTATGACATTCTATTTCTTAAATTGTGTGTTGATACAGATGTGTTCATTTTGTGAGAAACTGCTGAGCAGGCCTTTGGTTTTCTGAGGATGAGGAGGTACATTTTGGGATGTGCATTATTTCTTATTTTAACAATAAATGATTTAATAATCTTAAATTACCTTTGTAAATTAAAAAAAAAATGCCAAACTATATGATTTCATTTTTCAAATTAGAGTGTGATCAGTCTTGGTCTTGAAGTTCAAAATTCAGATCTAAACCCTAAACTTGTAATCGACAGTCATTTTTGCAAGTTACTTTTATCTTTCAGAGTATTGTTTTTTATCTTTAAGATAAAAAGAAAAAAAAAATTTTTGAAACAGAATCTCACTCTTCTTCCCAGGCTGGAGGGCAATGTGGTCATCATGGTTCACTGCAGCCTCGCAGGATCAAGTGCTCCTCCTGCCTCAGCCTTCCAAGTGGCTGAAACTACAGGCATGTGCCACCAAATCTGGCTAATTTTTGTATTTTTATGGCAACTGGGTGTCCCTATGTTGCCCAGGCTGGTCTCAGACTCCTGGGCTCATGCAATCCTCCTGCCTCAGCCTCCGAAAGTTCTGGGATTAAAGGTGTGAGCTACTGCAACTGGCCTAATGAAAACTTTTTAACAAGAAAAGAAAAATCTCAGAAGTTGTTATGAAGATTACATGAAGTAATGTTGATTTCATCTCAGAAATATACACGCCCAGGCCAGTCTCCTCTGCTCTGTTTCATTCCTAAAGTCTGTGGTCAAGGCACCATCACTTTATAAAATAATGAGTCCGACATCTGAATTCCTATGCTTAAATTTTATTCTCAACTTTAGTTTTATTTCTATAAAATAAATTAATAATATCATTCCCTCGTTTATCATTTTTTTGACAGCCCTTCACTATAGGATGAAGTTCAGTTTTCTTTTCATGTCAAAGAAGGCTAGTTTATAATTTTAGACTTCACTCTCTCCAGTCTCAGTTTCCACAAATCTGCATCATGAAATCTACTTTTCTATCATGAGAACTTAGAATTTCCCATGTTCCTTTTTATTACTTACCTTTGAACAATGTAATCTCTGTGACTGAAATTCTCCCTCACATTTTTGCTGTCTGATAAATGCCTATTCATCCTTCTAGATGCAGTGAAAATCCTCCTCTTCTATGAAATCTTAAGAGTTTCCCCCGACATAGTCAATATGTCTAAACTCTAGGCTCCTTTTAGTACTTCATCTTCATGATTTATTAGTCTGTACCTATATTGTGGGCTAGCCAAGCTTTAGAACTTTGCTGGAATTTCCATAGAAGTTAGTATTTCTTTTGTCTCTGATAAGTTCAAGAAAAAAAACATAAAGAAAGAAAGAAAAAGAGATAAGGACCAGGAGGTAATGGGAATGGAAAAAAAGGATATATCACATCTGTTGGGATAAGACTGAGTGGCTTTTCCCACCATTTCTTTAGTTATACTCTCAAGATTTTGTGCCATGTCAAGGTGTTCTCAAGAGAAGCAAGTGCAAAAGAGGGACAGCTGTGGTTCTACTAACTTGAAAGAGTTTAAGCAACACAACTCATAAAAGATAGAAATAAAAGTAGAGTCAATGCCAGTTAGAAAATTTCTCTAATGTGGTTCCCAGCCACTCACATGTTATACCCTCACATATCAAAGTGAGTCAATTCCAGTATTTGTTACCCATATCTAATCTTGTTTTATCCATATTGTATTCTATTATTGATTAACTGAATTTTAGTAAAGCATTGTTTTCTTCTAGAATACTAGCCATATTCACTAATTTTAGAATGTGGCATATTGATCACTGTTCAGGAGAATTGGAGAGCATTCTCCCATAAAGAAATCTTCTTCCTACAAAATAGGCTACTCAGAGATTTGCCCGTGTAAAAACATGTTCCATCACCAACTGATAATTTGGAGCGTGAAATTTGGAGTCATTATATATAAATGTAGGATTTATTTGAAGCCAATATATTTCATGCATTCAGCGTTTCTCACACAATTATCATTTGTGCAGACCTCTTATTGAAGCTCAGTTTTGGCCAATTTAAAACATAATTGCATATCTCACCTAAATGCTCACATGAGACATGCAAAGTAAATTTTGGATTGCCAATGTCATCCCAAATGCTGGGACACAATTCTTGATAGCTTTCTCACATTTTTGCGCATCTTGCAAGAGAAATACTAACTGCCCTTTTACCTGGAGTTTGTTTTTAAGGATATTTGTACTGTCCTTATTGTAGGATTTTTTTTTTTTTTTTAATTAATAGGCTTCCCTTCCTAGAGAGCAGTTTTAGGTTTATGGAAAATTGAAGAGATAGTACAGATCTCCCTTATACCTCTACTTCCTTCCAGTCAGTTTCCTATTATAACGTTTTGCATTAGGTGTGGCATTTTGTTAGAATAGATGGGGCAATATTGGTACATTATTATTAACTAAAGTTCATAGTTTACACTAGAGTTCAAGCTTTGTATTGTACAATTTTATGGATTTTGATAAATGTGTAATGTCATATATCCAATATTAGGGTATAAAACAGTATAATTTTAGTCCCCTAGTAATCTCTGTGCACCATTTATTCATCTCTCTCTTCCTCTAGCCCCTGGCAACCACTAATTTTTTTTCTGTTTCTACAAGTTTGCCTTTTACTGACAATGTCATATAGTTGGAATCATACAGTAATACTTTTTTCAGACTGACTTTTTTCCCATAAGCAATATGCATTTAAGGTTTTTCCAAGTCTTTTCATAGCTTGCTAACTATTTCTTTTTATTACTGAGTAATATTTCATTGCACAGAAACATTTGTTTATTTACTCACCTTTTGAAACAATATTTTGTCTTTTTTAGTTTTGGGCAATTATGAATAAAGCTTCTATGAACATTTGTATGCAGTGTTTATGTGAACAAATATTTCCGCTTCACTTAGATAAATCAAATGTGAAAAAACACTACGCTTAGCTATGAGAAACACAGTTTTAACATGTTTAGCTACATGAGAAGCTTCCAGAATGTCTAAAATGACGGTACCACTTCACATTTTTACCAGTAAGGAATGAATGAGCCTACTGCTCTGAATTCTTTACAGCATTAGTTGTTTTCAGTTTGGAGGGTGTAGCCAGTCTAATAGATGTGTGGTGGTGGTATATCATTGTAATTTTAATTTAAAATTCCCTAATGACACATGACACTGTGAATCATTATATGCTTATTTGTCATATATGTATATATACACACACACATATATATGTATCATATATGTATCTTCTTTGATGGTGTCTATTCATATCCTTTGTCTATTTTTAATTAAACTGTACTCTTACTGTTAAATATTAAAGGTTATTTGACATATTTTGAGGTAAGTCCTTTATCAGATAAGTGTTTTATAAATATTACTTCCCAGTCTGTAGCTTGTCTCTTAACAGTGTCATTTGTATAGCAGAAATATTTAATTTTAACAAAGTCTAATATCAATTTTTTCTTCTATGCATTGTTCTTTTAGTGTTGGTTTCTAAAAACTTATTGTCAAATGAAAGATCACATACATTTTGTCCTATAATATCTTCCAGAAAGTATAGAGTTTTGTGTTTTATATTTAGGTGTATAATCCATTCTCAGTTAAATTTTATGAAAAGTATATGGTGTGAGTTGGATTCGCTTTCTGGTTTTTGTCCATATACATGTACAAATATTGTGGCATTTATTGAAAAGGCTCTCTCCATTGCATTACTATTTATTTTCTGTCAAAAATAAGTAGACTACATTAGTGTGGATCTATTTCTGGGTTATATATTCTGTTCCACTGATCTGTTTACTTATTCTTTCATCCATATCATACTGTCTTGATTACTGGGAGCTACATTGTAAGTTCTGAAGTTGGATGATGTCAATCCTCCAATTTGTTCTTCAATATTATATTGGTTGTGTTTTTAGTTCTTCCTTTCAAAATTTTAAATGCTTACTCCACTCTTGTATAGTTTCTCATGAAAAGTTGGATGGCCGGGCGCGGTGGCTCAAGCCTGTAATCCTAGCACTTTGGGAGGCAGCGGCGGGCGGATCACTAGGTCAGGAGATCGAGGCCATCCTGCCTAACACGGTGAAACCCCGTCTCTACTAAAAATACAAACAAAAATTAGCTGGGC
>NW_012116977.1:406161-413617 GCF_000951035.1 Colobus angolensis palliatus
TATATATATAAATATATATATTGCATTTCAGATTGGTAGGTAATTATTGTCATATCTTCAGGGTCACTGGATACTTTACTTGAATGGGTTCAATCTATTGGTGAAGGCATCAAACGAATTCTACATACATTTTTAAATTTCTAGCATTGCCTTTTGATTCTTTATTAAAATTTCAGTCTCTCAGTTCGTATTACCCATGTGCTATGGTTTGAATGCCTTTCCTCTCTGAAACTCATTTCAAACTTAATTTTTAATGTAACAGTATTGAGTTGAGACCTTGAAGAAGTAACTGGGTTACGAGAAATCAATTGATGAACGGATTAATAGATTAATCAATTATCACGGGAGTAAGTTATCACAAGAATGGATTTGTTATAGAAGCAGATCAGGCTTTCCAGTGCCTCCTCTCACCCTGTGAGGCCTCCCACCTTGTTGAGACACAACACCAGTAGCCAACCAGATGCAGTTGCCCAATATTGAACTTCCTGGCCTCCAGGACCATATGAAATACATGTCTTTTATTTATAAATTATAAGACTTAGTCATTCAGTTATAGCAACAGAAAACCAAATAAAGCAATGTTTATTCTGTTATGTTCACTTTTTTTCCACGAATGACCTTAGCAAATTCCTTATAATCATTTTTAATTGCTAGTCTGATAAATTCAGAATTTGTCATCTGAGTCTGAATCTGTTTCTCATGATTCCTCTCCTGATTTCTTAAAAATATATTTATTTGCCTTCTAGCATATTTCGTAGTTTTTCTTGTTGGTGTTGAGAACCAGACATAACATATGAGGTAACAGAACTTGAGATGAATTGGCCTTTATTGTGAGAGATTATGTTTACTTAGGTAGGGCTTATATCAAAAAGATACTTGCACTTGTATGTATATAAAGTACTATTCACAAGAGCAAAGACATGGAATTAACCTAAATGTCCATGAATGGATGCTAGATTTTTTTAAAAAAACATAGATATAATATCTATCTATCTATATATAGATATCATATATCTATATGTAGAAATCATATATCTCTATCTATAGATATTTATATATCTATCTGTATGCAGCTCCCATATATCTGTGTATAGATCTTATATATCTATATCTATCTATTTATCTATCTATCTACAAACAGACCATGGAGCATTGCTTAGCCATAAAACAGAATGGAATTGTTTCTTTCACAGCAACATGGATGGAACAGGAGACCATTATCATATGTGAACTAACTAAGAAACAGAGAGTAAAATACCGTATGTTCTCAAAAGTGGGAGTTAAATAATGTCTACACAAGGACATAGAGAGTGAAATAACAGACAACAGAGACTTCAGAAAGATATGAGAGTGGTAAGGGGGTGAGGGATAAGAAATTACCTTGGCCGGGCGTGGTGGCTCACGCCTGTAATCCCAGCACTTTGGGAGGCCAAGGTGGGCAGATCACGAGGTCACGAGATCCAGACCATCCTGGCTAACACGATGAAATCCCGTCTCTACTAAAAATACAGAAAATTATCTGGGCGAGGTGGCGCTGTAGTCCCAGCTACTCGGGAGGCTGAGGCAGGAGAATGGTGTGAACCCGGGAGGCGAAGCTTGCAGTGAGCCATGATCGCGCCCCTGCACTGCAGCCTGGGCGACAGAGCGACACTCCGTCTCAAAAAAAAAAAAAAAGAAAAAGAAATTACCAAATAGGTACAATGTAAATTATTCAGGTGTTGGTTACATTTCATCACTATGTAATACATTCATGTACCAAACCTTCACTTATACTCGTTAAATCTATTTTTTTAAAAAAAAGAATAGTCAAATATCTTTTTGTATTAAGAGAATTAAGAGTATCTTCCAAAGTATTGCATTTAAACATAAGAAGATATACTATATGACAGAAAAAAACAACAGCAGAAAGCTAACTTTGAGAAATACAGTGACTTAAGAATTTTCCAAGAAGCCTAAACCTTAAGGTCATTCTTGTCCCCAAACCACAGGTTTTCAATAATTTAAATTGATATATAATAATTGTACATATTTGGGGGGTATATGTGATATTTTGATGTATGTAAGAAATGTGTAATGATCAAATCAAGGTAATTGGAATATCCATCACCTCAAAATTTACCTTTTCTTTCTGTTGAGGACATTTTAATTCTAAATATTTTGAAATAAACAATAAGTTAGTGTTAACTATAGTCCCTCTACTGTATTACTGAAATATTAGAGCTTATTCCTTTTAACTGTGCTTTCGCACTTTTTAACCAACTTCTCTTTACCACCACACTCCATATTCTTCCTGACCTCTGATAACCACCATTCTACTGTCTACCTCATAGTCCATTTTTGCATGACTTACATAACAGTGAGAATATGCACTATTTCTCCTTCTGTGCTTGGCTTATAATAAATAGATAAAGAAAGCATAACTATATATATATATATGTACACACACACACACACAAAAACGGAATATATTATTGTGTGTATATATACTATGCATATATGTATATTATGCATATATACATATATATTATATGTATACATAGACATATGCATATTGCATATGTATATATAATATACACATATTGTGTGTATATATACACTACATATATATATGTGTGTATAGTATTTGAATATATTATTCAGCCATTAACAAGAAATATCATTTTCAGCTACGTGAATGGAACTGACAGTCACTATTTTAGGTTTCCAGTTATTGTCACTTAGAGACTGATTCTTTTAAATATGATTGTGTGCATGCTATCTCAACACCTTGCAGAAAACTGTTAACCATTATTTGTTTTTATAATCATTTACTCATGTATTCTGCAAATATATAATGAGGCTGGGAACAGTGGCCCATGCCTGAAATACCAGAACTTTGGAAGGCCAAGGTAGGAAAACTGCCTGAGCCCAAGAGTTGAAGACCAGCTGGACAACATAGTGAGACACTGTCTCTACCAAAAATAAAGAAAATTGTCTGGGCATCATGGCAAAAGGGTGTAGTCCCTGCTACACATGAAACTAAGTAAGGAGGATCACTTCAGGTTAGGAGTTTGAGGCTTCAGTGAGCCTTACCATTGCACTCCAGTGTGGGTGACACAGCAAGACTTTGTCTTAAGAAATAATACCAAACAAAATAAAATGCTAAATATGTAATGAACATATAACAAGAAACTTTTCATGTTATTTTTCCCTCCTTTCTATAACTCTTACATTAATTTCTGTTGTTTGTTGGTGAAATAAGTCAAATAAAAAATATTGTGCCAAACATTTTAAAGGATTATATGCTGTAGATTATATTAATTGCACTATCACATTAAATGACAATTTGATTGCATATTTTATGTTTAAATTGCTTTAGCTTCAGCACTTCCAAAATATTACTTCATTGTGTTTTTACAAATCATGTTGTTGTTGTAAAGTTTGATATCAGTCAGATTCTCAGATTCTTTTTTCTTTATAGGGAGACTTCACTGAATTCACTGTATTTAAGGTATTTATTTAAATTTCACTCTAATGTGACTAGATGTCATTTTCCTCGTCAATTCTATTTGGTACTCTGTGAGCCCCAGTTGTCAGTAGTTTTTTTTTTTTCTTAGTTCTGGGAAATTTGTCATTATTATATCATTGATTATCTTTTCTCCTTTTTAAGTTTTTTCTGTTTCTTTTGTGTATTTAACATCTAGATCTTAGTAATTCTGTTTCTTTTTTTTTTCTTTTTTTAAGTATCATATTTTTTCTCTTATATGTTATCTCTCTAATATTTCCTGCTGCCTTCTGGAAAACTTTTTTATTGTGCTTTTTAGTTGAAATGACATAGGATTTTTCTCATTCACTTTGTAAGCTGGTGACCCCTAGCTAGTGATGCTCCCACTAGGGCCTCACTCAGCCACACTACCTGCCGGAGGAGGTGGCCTGCCCAGTCAGCCTGCTGAGACCACACCTAGCTTGTGCACCAGCTCGGCCCCAGCCCACCCGTGTTATAGCTCATACCTGTGTTCATAGATTCCCAAGTTCTTGCCTCACATCCAAGAAGAATGAGGATACACTGACAATTGAAGGATGAGGATGACAGAGAAGAATTTTTTGAGTGATGAAACAGCTCTCAGAAGAGAGGGGACATGAGGGTGGTCAACCACCAGGAATTGGGTGGTTTCTCTCTCAGTGTGGCTGGGTCTGTGGCTTTTATAGGCACAGAATGGGGAGAAGTGGGCTGTAGGTAGCCCTGGAAAAGGTAACATTTGATTGGTTAAAAGCATTACTCAGAAAAAACCAATCAGGAAAGAGTGGGCAAACAGGAATAGAAGTTTTCACTCTGGATTACAGGTTTCAGGCTGTTTTGGGCTTAAAGATGGGGTTTCACTGGGATTTGCCCCTGTCTGCCTAGGATTTGTCTGCCTAAGATTTGTCTGACTACTGCTGCTCTCACAAGTATGCATTTCTTACCTGTTGGCCTTTTTTTATTATTTCGGATCATTTAATTAAATATAATATTTCTCATATGCAATTAACTGTCTTACTATAAGAAATCTTTCTAGTTCATGTAACAAGGTCTTCTCTTATTTCCTTGGGAATATTTATTATGCTCACTATTCTAGTAATTATTTTCATACATCCTGTCTTACACACTTTGTTGGCTTCCACAGTGTTTGACTTATTGTCTATTTATCTATATGTATTGAAGGCTTAGAAAAGGTGTGATACCTTTTGTTATGCCCAGACCGTTTATTCCCCGAAGAAGACCACCAGAGTCCAGAGTCAAAGCCAAGCGGCAAGGATCTTTAATGCAAGTTCGAACTTGGTCCCTCCGTTTCTCAACATACAAGAGGGCCTCGAACAATGCGTGCGCTCGCTTTTTATAGCCCAATGAAAATAGGATTTGTAAGGTTACAGAGGAACAGGGAAAAAGGGAATTCTTTAGGTTACAGCATTACAATTGGTTAACATATTAAGTTATACATTTAGCAGTTATCTATTGTTCCCGTGCTTTCAGTAAAACTACAAACGGCGGCGCCCTTATCGGGGACTTCCCAGGATTTCCCAAGCCAAGATATATGGAGAAATGTATTTGCACTGGGCCGTGTTTGCACTGGGCCCAGGAAATTGAGAGATATATGGTGTCAAGCTGAATGTATTTGCTGGGCCCAGGACTGAGGAATGTGCCTGATTTCTTTCACTTTCATCACCCATAACAGTCATAGATGACATTTCTGTAACAATGACAGGTTAACAAGAGAAAAGCATAACACATTTATTTAATCAAAGTTTTACCTGACATGGACAAATTAAAAAATAAAGAACCAAAGACCCAGGGAAAAATGTCTGTTTTATGCTTGAATTAGATGAAGAATGAACAGATGTGGAAAAATGGGATTGGACTGAGCAGGGAAGGTCAGCAAGACATGTCTGTTTAGATTATTCTTTCCCTCTCTATGTAGCATTTCTTCTTCCTAGGTATAAGGCAAGGACCCTCTGGAATGAGACTTTTATGACCAACCGTCTGACAAGTTGGGTCAGAGAATTTCCTTATGGCCAGCTCTTACACAGAAGGGTGGAGGAATACTGGAGTAATTTCTTCTTTTCCTATGACCTGTCTTTGTGAAGAGGGACTCTAGTTTCTATGGATTGCCTTGGGGAAGAAAAAGAAGCAAGAAACATCAGGGCAGGAGGTCAGAGAGAGACTTTGTTTCTGAAGCTGTTCCTAGGGCTTTGCAATCTCCTTCAGTTGAAAGTAGTCAGCATGCCAAAGCTCAATACTTCAGGCTATTGTTTTCTGAGCTCTAATATCATCCATCCATTTATCTGCCCGTTTATTCATATCCATCATTGTCATCATTAGGTTATTGTTTTTATGGATGAATTGAATTGGGGAAGAAGTAAGCTTGGGCCTTTTTTTGTGACCCTTCAGCTAGTTTAACATAATACTTAAATTTTAAATACAGAAATATTTCTATGAAATTCTTCCCTAAAGTGAGATGGAAAAAGGAATATATATAAACAGATCATGATGAATGGCTTTCTGGTTAACATTTCCCTGATAGAGTGCCCCTTGTTTTATAAAACCTAACTTCATAGATAGAACTGACAAATATTTTTTTCCTTGGCCGAATTTTAGTCAGGCTTCTCTGAGCCCTTTGGTTTGATTTGGCTCAACTTTGGACTTCTATCTCTGTCTTTGTAAAGTACAGTTTTAGCAAGAATTTGCTAAGTCAATTTAGCCAGAAGATCCCACCCTTGATATCTAATTACTTTTAATAATTTAACAAATTACTCATTTTCCACCATCCATCAGGTAATATTTGATTACTCTGACCTGTCTTCAGCAAGAATTCTGTCACTTTGCTTTATCCAGAATCCTCCCTTACTCTTGAAGTTTCTTCTTAGTAATTTTTTATCCACAGACTCCAACTCTGCTCCTTGGATATAAATTTCCACTTTTCTTTGTTGTATTCATAGATGAGCACAATCTCTCTCCCTTACTGCAAAACCTGATTAAAATAGTCCCTATACCTATTTTGATGACCCTGAATAAAAAGTCTTGTTGTTGTTTTAAACAAGTATAATAAATATTTTTCCTTAACAATATATATTATCTGATGTAACATTTTAAAGCCAATTCTTATATGAAATTTTATTTATATGTAATATAGCATTTTTTAAAAAGTTACTTTTCTAATATGATTGGGAAGCTGCTAGAATAACTGAGCCTTAAGTGTCAAAGGCATGAAAATTGCATATAATCTTACATACAAAGTAATTAATTGTTGCCTACCATATTTATAGACAATCAATAAATTATTCTGAAGCATTTACATCCTAATATAACAACATGTTACTTATATGGGTGCTTTATTGTAATTTAATTACATTATAGGAGTTTGTAGTTAAGATATAGGGCATTTTATTTATTTTTCCTTATTGGTTGATGCTACTTAGAAAAGCTTTTTATCCTAAATATCTATTTTTCTTCTCTCTCTTTGGATCTTTCAATTTTGTCACTTATTATTTGGATTGTATCAGAGGTTCTAAATACATACAGTATTTTAAACTGAAGACTTTCATGAAATAATTATGTGAGTTTTGCTCACAAAGAAAGAAAATATTGCTTGTTTCCCATTTAAGGTAATTTCTATCAGCATTTTATTTGATATTCAATGATTAATTGATACTGATCAAGATAGCTTTCTTTGTTCTCTTCAACTTGACTAAACCTTAGGCATGTTTCTTTCTTACTGTAGGCACCCTGGACCTCTCTTTTCTTAGAAAGCTTGCTATTGCAGACTCTTTCTCTGCCCTTCTCAGATGTAAGTCTTCCTCAACTCACAAGTGTTTCCTCAAGAACATGGGAGCCATCTTTGAAAGGTAATCATCAAGAAAGATAGTCCCCAATCTCCTAGTCTCTGGAAGAGTTAGAAACTAACTTCAATAAGCATCAAATAGCAAATACTGATGGCTTCAT
>NW_012116977.1:413667-418851 GCF_000951035.1 Colobus angolensis palliatus
TTTTAAAGCCAATTCTTATATGAAATTTTATTTATATGTAATATAGCATTTTTTAAAAAGTTACTTTTCTAATATGATTGGGAAGCTGCTAGAATAACTGAGCCTTAAGTGTCAAAGGCATGAAAATTGCATATAATCTTACATACAAAGTAATTAATTGTTGCCTACCATATTTATAGACAATCAATAAATTATTCTGAAGCATTTACATCCTAATATAACAACATGTTACTTATATGGGTGCTTTATTGTAATTTAATTACATTATAGGAGTTTGTAGTTAAGATATAGGGCATTTTATTTATTTTTCCTTATTGGTTGATGCTACTTAGAAAAGCTTTTTATCCTAAATATCTATTTTTCTTCTCTCTCTTTGGATCTTTCAATTTTGTCACTTATTATTTGGATTGTATCAGAGGTTCTAAATACATACAGTATTTTAAACTGAAGACTTTCATGAAATAATTATGTGAGTTTTGCTCACAAAGAAAGAAAATATTGCTTGTTTCCCATTTAAGGTAATTTCTATCAGCATTTTATTTGATATTCAATGATTAATTGATACTGATCAAGATAGCTTTCTTTGTTCTCTTCAACTTGACTAAACCTTAGGCATGTTTCTTTCTTACTGTAGGCACCCTGGACCTCTCTTTTCTTAGAAAGCTTGCTATTGCAGACTCTTTCTCTGCCCTTCTCAGATGTAAGTCTTCCTCAACTCACAAGTGTTTCCTCAAGAACATGGGAGCCATCTTTGAAAGGTAATCATCAAGAAAGATAGTCCCCAATCTCCTAGTCTCTGGAAGAGTTAGAAACTAACTTCAATAAGCATCAAATAGCAAATACTGATGGCTTCATAATATTCACCAACTTTCTCCATAACTTTTTCAACTTTCTGTATTTTTTTTTACTAGCTTACACAGGTGCTAAAACCACTTCATCTTTTATTTCAAAGAAGTAGAGTACAAGTTGTCTCCCACATGGCAATAGATCTGACCATTATTACAGAAAGCTCCTCATTGTTTTTAACAAGGGTTCAGTCAAATTTTTCTTTGTCAATGCAGGGTCAGTCCATTTATATATCCTTTAAAGAATTTATACTATGAAAATTCGTTCTAAGAAAAATAGTATATTTAACAGAAATCAACATTGAAAAAAGATTTCCTCCACTTGTGTTTAAGCCCCAGAGATATATATTTTTGCTTTGTATTAAGATAGTTTGTGCTCCTTCTCTTACTAAACTCTATTCCATTTTTGGCTATATGTGGATCTTGTCAATAACAGTTATTAATTAGTTGTCATGATTTATAAAATCTCTGATTTGGATGAAATACAAGGCATGAAGTTTTTAAAAACAAGCTCAAGAATAAATTAATTTTTGAAAAATCCAGAGAGTGTTAAATGAAGCTGAATATTTCTAGCAAAATATAAAAATATGCATATTACATTATTAACAAAAATATTTTGACTCCTCTCTCTGTAGGTCCAATAATACAATTTCCTGATGAATTATAATAGCCACAGAAATATGACTAATTTTCCACCATGTTTCTAAGATGTTCCTTTTTATCCATCTTGGTAAAATCCAAATTGCCCACATAATGGTTGGCAATCAGCAAATCAGAAAGAAGGTCTTCCTCTCTGTGAAACTTGTGTGATACCCCACAATCTGCCTTAATGAAACCCCCAAAACCATTCCTTCCTCCTTTTCTAAGTTAGAATGCTCTTTAAAATCCTTGTCATATGGGATGTTTTTGAATAAAAGTCTATTCTAGTAGTCCTCCATTTGAGTTTCTTCCATAAGAGGTATTTCTGTGTATTAAATCATTCCTGTGAACTTTGTGTGTGTGTGTGTGTGTGTGTGTGTGTGTGTGTGTATAGTTTTACATATACAATATTTGATGGTATTTTGTTATGGGGTAAAAAAATATATATTGCATTGAAGTATAAATGAATTTACCTTTCCACACATAAGATAAAGAATGTTGTAAAATAAATTACTCTTGCCTACTAGTTCCAAAGTGTTTTTCAGTACTATAATCCCAAAGAGATTTTGATCAGATAAATTTGAGAAATATTGCAGACTGAACACCAGGAATGCTAATGCTGCCATGCTATAGCACATGCAGAGTTTGGTACTATTTGTTTCCCACAGCAGTTTTAGCTGAAGCAAATATGAAGTTCAAGGCCACAGCAGCTAGGTAGAACCAGTCCAGACTTGTAAAGGCCCCAGAGCTCAAGCCACCCCATGTCCTAGACCCAAGTTGTGCAAAACTCTGATTCAGACTCCTCAGAGAGATTCACAAATTGTATTAGTCTATTAAATGTTTGGGTAAATTCTACTCTTAGGGAAACTGTTAATTCTTTTGGTTGTTATTTGTTTTGCTGTTTTTCTTTTTAATGTCAGCATATGTTTAAAAAGCATTTTGTTTTAATAAAACCTGTTCTGGGAAAATATTTTAGAAATATTATTCTAAGGCAAATTACCTTTATCTACAAACTATAATCTTTTTTCCTAACAAATAATAAGGACAGAAAATATAAATAGGACTTTATAGAAATATCTTCAAATCTAGAAAATATTTCTTAATCATAAATTGTGAAAATTTTTCAAATCAACAAAGGACATTGAGTCAACTATAGCAATTTGAACCATGTCAAAGATAAAGTTGCATGGTTTTAAAATATTTATTTTAAGA
Source organism: Colobus angolensis palliatus (assembly GCF_000951035.1). NCBI lineage: Eukaryota > Metazoa > Chordata > Mammalia > Primates > Cercopithecidae > Colobus > Colobus angolensis. The sequence continues at coordinate 416,364 of NW_012116977.1, forward strand.
GGCCTTTTTCTTTGAAACTTTCTACCTTTTCTTCTCTTTCAGAATATGTGTTTTATCTCTAATGGATCCTTATTATATCCCTTACAATTCCCTCTGCATTCCAGATATTACATAGTTGATAAAAGTGTATATTAGTGTGTTTAATATTTTTTGTCTTCTGGAGGAAACATTTAATGCTCTAATTTTTTTTATTTTTTAAATGAATATATGATCACTATGTAGAATTATTTGATCCATATTTATATATGTAAAATTTTATAATCAATGTTTTTAGTACAATTATATTTAACTCACCATTTGTGCTAGTAAAAATAATACACAAGAATTTACAAATGTTGTTTGCTTTACGTGAGTTCCTACCATTTAGCTAAATAAAACCTTTCAATTCAGCTTAAATGGAGAAATTTTTCAGTGAAATCAATAATACTTAAGGTGTTCACAGTTCTGCTAAGATTGCCACAGAAATAATACATAAAAAAGAGTGGCGTGCTTTAACAGAACACTTGCAAGTGAAATAAGATTTTAGAGCAGACTATTGCCAGAGTAGTTATTAAAAGACATCGAAGCAAAACCAAATAGGAAGAATTTATGCTCTTGAGTGCTTTGCTGAAATCCTTTCAGTCATGTCGAAGCAAGACTGAGTCTGTGCTTTTTCAGTTTTGTGCATCAGGTAAAACATAGCAGGGGGTGAAATGAATTCATCTTTCTGTCTTCAAGTAAACTAAAAGCAATTTCTGTCTTCCCATGTGGTCACTTGAGGTGCTTGTCATGTTCAAGCTAATGATATCAGGAACCCTCAGGTTGTTTAAGTATTCATGAAGTAATTAAATTCTCATTAACATATAAATAAAAGAAAACTGAAAACAAGTTTAGCAGGCACCTAACATCTGTTCTGATGCTTTTAAGTATTAAAATGTGCCACACACAGAAGGAAAAGTGCATTCTGTTCAGAGAAGTATTTTGCATAGATTATTTATAGAAACTGTAATTAAACTGATTTGGCATATTAAAGAAAGTTAACAGGAGCACATTATTTAGATAGTTTGTTGGAGTCTGACACTTAAATAAGGAATTAAAAATAGAAATGGGAAAAGTAAAATTAAGTTTTGTTTTACATTTCAGAAAATATTGTAAGAGTAACTGAAATTTATTTTCATTCTAAAATTAGATGAGATGGCTAAATTTTAGTCTATGCAGGTATATATCCAATTTTGCAGCTGTACCTAAAAATTCATTTAATTGCAAATTTAATAAAATGGTTTTGATACTTGTCCAAACAAACATTTCACTTAAACCCATAAATTTACCTTAATCACATGTACAGATGATTTTCTCTTTAGTGCTTTTTAGATATGGTTTTGTCAAATAGTAAAACAGAATGTATTAAAGAGAATCTGGATTTCATTATTAGCCTTCTTGTTTCATGCTATTTTTCACTTATGTTAGATCCTTTCATGCTATGTATTAACTGTTTTAATGACAAATTTCTCAAATATTTTGCTGTTTTCCAATCATCTCAATAAAATTTGCTATTCAAATAAAATAAATTCACTTATTTTACCAAGAGTTGCATAGGGGTAAGAAAATTAATTTTTTCTTCAACTCTCCTAGGTTCTTAGAAAGCACCCCTGCAATAAAAGACAGATTTAATGAGAGAAAGACAAACAAAACATTACCCATATTGCTGCATCTCAGAAAATAATACCCACAAAGTTTGTTGCTTTGGTATGCTGACACCTAAAACTTCTGTAGGGAGGCTTTAGAGTCGGCCTGGAACTCGAAAAGTTTCTGACCTTTCCTGTTTTCCTCCCACCCTCCAGCAGAGGGAATTTTTCTCTGAAATTTCCTTACTATGTTAAAACCACACCTACCACCAAAAACACAATTGCCTTTTGCCTCCTCCCTGAAATTTCACTATTTCAAGTAGAAGAATGAGAAATGTAATCACACCTGGACAGTTTGTCACAAGATATTGCCTGTCTCTCAGGCTCATTTAAATTCCAGAGAATCATTTAAAGCAATGTCTGCTTCCTGGGTCCATTTATTCTCCCTAAAAGTTTCTTTCCCCTCTAAAATTGCTTACAGTTCCCTACTCACCTCTCCTCTGTGAAAAGAGCGAAACTGCCTGCGCAAAATTACAGCTAAGGAAATTATGACAGTGAAAGATATGAGACTTAACCAGTTCCGTCTTGCTTGTAACTTCTAAACTGTCCTTATCCATTCTTGGGTGTAGGTCAAATCAGCCTTGGTCAAACAAGGAAGGAATTTAGTTTATACTTTAAATAGTAGTCCTTCCCAAAAGCTAAACTGTTCTTGTAAAATGAATGAAAGGCCACCAGCTGCAAAGTAAGGATGAGAAGGGCTGCAATTCTAACTATTACTAACCATTATTCTGGAGCTCATAAGATTTGCAACTTCCCCAATTACTCTTGAGGATAACATCACTATTGTGAACTTAAGATTGGCCTGTCAAGATGTCTTTGCCAGT
>NW_012116977.1:418911-420232 GCF_000951035.1 Colobus angolensis palliatus
CAGTTTTTGCATTTCTGACATCCAGATGGCCCCACCTGGACCTGCCAACCAGTTCTGTGGCCCCCACCCAGGAACTGACTTGGCATAAGAGGATAGCTTTGATTCCCTATGACTTCATACCCAAGCCAACCAATCAGCTGTCCCGATTCTATGTCCCTCCTACCCACTTAAAAACTTTGATCTCTAGGTTTTCAGGGAGACTGATTTGAGGAATAATAAAATTCTGATCTCTCACACAACCAGCTCTGCATAAATTGCCTTTTCTCTATTGCAATTCCCCTGTTCTGATAAATTGACTCACTCTAGTCAGGGAGCAAGGTGAACCCATTGGGCAGTTTTAAGAGTAGTTAAGCTACAATTAACTGTCCCTACTTTCACTCTCATATTTTGTGTGGCTCCTGTGCTTAAGAATGCTAGTACATTTTTACACCTTTCCACCTGTTGATTTGCCTATTGTCAGTTTATTTCAGCAAGCTCAATCACTCATAGGGAGAGGAAAAATTCTCTTCACCTGCATAACATGTACGTTTCATATATACAGAGGAGACAACCAGGAAATGAGGAATTACCAAAGAGGTAGTTTTGAATTCCAGTTTATATAACATTGTCAACCTTTGTTCTTTACAGAAGTGACAAGATAAAAGGAGAGGACTTGTAACTTTTGAGAAGACCAACAAATGGCAGATAAAGGCTAGTTACTAAAGCCCGGTAATGTAGATTTTCCTTATATATTTTTCTAGTGTCTTTTTCAGATGATAAGCATCTAAAGCTGTTTTCAGTATTAAGATTCGTTTTCCCTTCTAGGAAGAACTTTAAATTATTGAACTTTGAGAGGAACATAACTCTGTGGCTTGAGTCATGTGGCAGGTTGCTGCAAATTCTCCTTTAACTCCCTTTCTTATTCTTGTATTGTAGGTGATTAACCAAGATGTAAAAACACCATGAAAAAAGAGCCCACTTCAGTCTAATACCCTTTTTAAAGTAATGTTAATATAAACCAGATATTTTGCAAAGCAAAATGAGATTATGTTCCAGAGAAAAAAATAAAAATAAAATAAACAAAATGAAACAAAAAATTAGATCACATTTTAATGTGCTATTGTCACCATGCTATTTTTTTTTTCTTTTTCAAAACAGGAAAATAAGACAGACTAAATGTGACTAAGTAATTTTTATTTTTTTCTGGTGGGGGAGATATTAATGCTGCTATTTGTAGAAAATCATTATAGCTAGATAATTTCTATTATCCTTAAAAGGCCACAATATTGTGTAAAATTTAAAATATTGTTGTAAACATAAGTGGAATTCTAAATGAAGTATT
>NW_012116977.1:422632-425592 GCF_000951035.1 Colobus angolensis palliatus
TGTGTGTGTGTGTGTGTGTGTGTGTGTGTGTGTGTTTCTTCATTACTCCTTATAGATCCCATGAACATTTGTTTCTCCAATTAACAGTTATTTACTATAAGACTTCACAAATTAAAACAATTGTACACAGAAAAACAAAGAAAATATGTCTTTTTGATTCTTAAAATTGTCTGGATGGATTCTCTGTGTAGCAGAGGAGAAGAACCAAATGCTGCCCATATCCTGTAAGCTTAATGTGGTACAATCATTCAAACAATTCTTTAGGTAAAATTCTCATATTTTTCTCTCTGAGCCTTCTCTTTTCACTCTTTACCCATAATGTTGTTTGGTAATTGGAGTAGTAAGTCTTTAAAAATCATATGTGGATTTAGGAGACATAGATACTGAAATCCACACAATATTCTCAGTAACAACACCCCATGCCCCACCCTGGGTCTCTGTTCTAATGTGACCTAACCTGCCCCCAGGATGGGGGCCTGAGGTAAGGCAGAGTTCACCCTTGAGAATTTTTCTGTCTACTGTTGCTAAAATCTTAGGATGGTTTATTTCAAGTCCTGTCTCCCTTACAATAGGAGTGTCTTAGCTGCTTTTATAGATAACAGAGCCCTTTCTTGATTCTCACTGGAAACCCATCTGCTTCTTTCCTTGTCTTCCATTTGGCATAAGAACTGAAACCAACATAATTTGACTGTCCTGGTTTTAAACAATAGTGAGAATAAGCAAAATAAACTTAGTCACTGTCTCCAGGAAATAATTGCTGCTGAACAATAACACTGCAAACCACCTCAAATAGTTTATTTAAGAACAGTTTGTTTGTCAGGATTTGCTTCAAGATTCTTACATCAGGGTGTTCACTTTATTCATCAATTCAAAACTATTATATCATAATATATCTCCACCTAAGTCCAATTAAAATATTTTCCCATGAATGTTTTTTTCCTTTTGAGATAGTAATAAGACTCTATCAAATTGATATTTTCTCTAACCACATTAAGTCTAAAAACTTAGCTATGGTTGATTAAGTTTTACTTCTTTGCATTTTTTTCTGTTTTTGTTTTTGTTTTCCTAGTGTTTTTTTTTTTTAAGGAATCAACAGTTGACTGGCAGTTGGTCCAGGCTACCCCTTCTTACCTTGACAGATTCCTCAGCATGCCCACTGAGTCACTACTTACATACTCTCTACACACCCTCTGCGGGGAATTCAACTTCCCATAAACTGCAAGCAAGAATCCAAAGAGACTTTAGAAAGCTCAACTCTGGCCTTCCTATTGTCTACCCACTCTCCACCAACAAGCTTAGTTTAAAGCAGCCACACGTTAATTGTCATGGAAAGCTTGTAAATCGATTGTTATTCACAGTCCCAAACATTTAGATGGGAAAAACCCATTCTCCTTAGAAAATCTCCCAAACCACCTCACAAGTCTCCCTACTTTCATCCAAAACTCAGAGAGAGGTCACATTAAGAATCATATTGCAATTTCTTAATTCTCTTTATTTTTCTTCCTTATAGTCTCAAAGATCAGAGATAAAGATAATTTTCTATTTCTTCTTTCTTTGAGATTTTCCTTAGAGAAAACTGCCCAATTGGGCTATTCAGTCATTTGATAAGCTCAAGGGAAAGTTTTTGTAGTGAAAACCTCAACTTTGAGAGTGAGGATTGATCAATGGCTTCTTTTCCTAGACCAGTGGCTCTCAACCAGAGACATTATTGATGCCTGCAGATCTTTGGCATGTGGAGACATTTCAATTGCGATGATTTGGAAGATGTTATAGGCATCTCCTGCTAAATGTCCTTCTTCAATGCACAACTTGGCCACCAAAAACAAAGAATTATTCAGCACATGTTAATAGCACTAAGGTTAATAGTTATGTTCTAAACAATATTACCACCTTTTTTCTACAATAAATCAGAAATAAATAAATGCATTTATGTATAGTAATAACTTTTTTTACTTTATAGACAATGAGTGATTCTTTGTTTATTCATTAATTTGTTCAAGTACCTATGCACACATTCCTATTTAGTGCTGTTGAAGCACCTATGTATCAACATGATTACAATGTATTACTCTTTGCAGAAGTGTTTCTAAAGAATCAGTGTCTTAATTTGCAATGCAATTTAATAAGCATTTATTGTACATCTATTATGTTCAAGCATTCCTGGAGGATACAAATATGTCTAAATGAGAGTTTCTTTTAATCCAGGGGCTTAACCAGTAATACCTACTCCACTAAGAACTATAATTAGGGTTAAAAAAAGAACTTTGAAAGGAGAGGGAAGTAACAGATTAATTCCTGTTAAGGAGTTGTAGGAAGGCCTTATTTAATCAGGAGAATATAAGCATATTGGGAAATAATAAGCAAGTATTCAAGAAAAAAAAAAACTTGTTCACAAATGCAGCAATTTAAATTCCATGTATAGTTGAGTTAATTCTAATGATTTAAAGTTATTTAATACAGTTTATAGGAACAGTGAGATTAAAAAGATATTTAAAGAAAATTTTTATACAAGGTAAATTATCATGCGGGTGTTAGAGGTTGTTTTCAAGCATATGGCTTCACAGAATAATATTCGTGGGACATTGATGCAAATTTGCACATGCTCAGAAATAAAATATTTGAATTTCAGATGGATTGTTTAACATATTGTACACTAATAAGTATTCATTTTGCATGTTCTTTGGAAGAGAACATTGGAAGCATTTGCCTAATCAACGATACATGTACATCTTCAGACTTGTATCTTCCTGTAGATCAAAATCTGATTTAATTACAGGTTAATGAGATGTATTTGGTTCTATCTGCATTTGATCATGATTTTTTAGGGCTTTACTGTTATAACTTAAGATCTTCTTCTTACCTAATATAGTAAAATAACAAAAATACAGCTAAGTCAATTAATTTTATGCAAATTTTTTCATGTTGGAAACAAAAGTAAGCAGGGTAAAAGGAGAATGTTC
>NW_012116977.1:433947-434621 GCF_000951035.1 Colobus angolensis palliatus
TATTAAGTAATAAAATATATTTTCTCTTCTGGACTAATTCTACAGTTTCTATGACAACAACATTTTTGATATTATCCCCTAAAATGTGAAATGTTTATGCACAGTCACACACATAAACACATATATAAATGCACATATGTATATATGCACACACATATATGGAAAATCCTAAAGATAATATTAATATTATATATGTATTTCTGTTTTGTTCTATTTTGAATTATTTTATTTGAATCCAAATAAAATGAATTCATGTTATGATTGTATGTATGTTAAACAAAGTTTATAGGAGGCCATAGTTTTGGAGTAAGCTCCTGCGCTAGGCCCATCAGATCATGCCAAAATGGAGCTACTCATGCTGAAATTCCAGGCCACCATGCTGAAACTAAGATCCTCATCTGAACTTCTGAGAGAAATCAAGGAGACAGCCAGCCTGATAAGGAAGTCTCTGCCTTAACCTTTACATGAGAAATAACTTTTAAACTACCAATCCTGTTTCTGCTTTCTTCAGTACTTTTCTGCCCATAAAACCAGCCTCCTCTGCTTGATTCATCAGAAGACTCATTCTAGTTTATAGAAATAATCATTATCTGATTCCAGAACTAAAATAGGCTGGGTGCAGTGACACCCACCTTTAATATCAGCATTTTGGGAGGCTGAGGTGGCAGGATCAC
>NW_012116977.1:435369-436804 GCF_000951035.1 Colobus angolensis palliatus
TACAATTTTATCTTTCAACATGTAGAATCAATCTATTGAATCCTTACATGTTCTCATCCTACCCAAAAAAGTTTTGAGAAACTATCTAGATGGACAATTATTGTTGTGTTATGTTTAACACCTCAAGCATTATGTATAGTAGCAGATAGGAATCAGATATGTTGCAAATAATTCGCACCTGTTATCTAAAGTGAAACACAAATTCTTTTGTTCTTTCAGATAAAATATGATAATTTGTACTGATCGCCAAAAATACTCAGTGACTTACAATGAATAAAATGCCACATAGGCAATATAATTGAAATAGATTAACAAATGTATTAAAATTATTCTGTTTATTATTTTGCTCATTAAACAAAGCAAATAAGCACAATTTGAAATATTTCTATAAAATATATCTCTTCAAAATATTTTTTTAGAGATGTGCAGAAATAGTATCAAACTACTATGACATCTATAGAATTCAGTGAATTTCTTTTTTTTTTTTTTTTTTTTGATGAGATGGAGTCTCTTTGCCCAGGCTGGAGTTCAGTGGCGTGATCAAGGCTGACCGCAACCTCTGCCTCCCGGGTTCAAGCGATTCTTCTGCCTCAACCTCCTGAGTAGCTGGGACTACAGGTGCGCACCACTAAACCAGGTTAATTTTTGTATGTTTAGCAGAGACAGGGTTTCACCATGTTGGCCAGGCTTGTCTAAAACTCCTGACCTCGTGATCTGCCCTTCTTGGCCTCCCAAAGTGCTGAGATTACAGGTGTGAGCCACCACACCTGGCTGAGTTCAGTGAATTTTAATGAACACAAATAATGACACATATGCAATAAAACAAATTCAAATATATAATGCCCAAAGGGATAATCTGAAACTTAAGTGCATTTTACTTTAGAATACTACTAACACAAAAATCAAAACAGGCTGGAAAAAATTTGTCTATAGTTTATAAATGACAAATTATCATGTTTTGTTTATTACAGTTTTGCATTTTCTAAACATTTTACTTTTGCAATGTAATAATATATTTTATATAAGTATATTAAGATATATGTAAAAATATATTTAGTTATACAAATACATTTAAAAATACATTTCTAAAATGAGTAGTGTACAGTACTATGCTTTTTTTTTATTTATTTATTTATTACTTTTCCATAGGTTATTGGTTTACAGGTGATGTTTGGTTATAAGAGTAAGTTTTTTAGTGGTGATTTGTGATATTCTGGTGCATCCATCACCCAAGAAGTATACACCGCACCTCATTTGCAGTCTTTTATCTCTCACCTCTCCCCCATCCTACCCCCCAAGTCCCCAAAGTCTATTGTATCATTGTTATGCCTTGCATCCTTATAGCTTAGCTCCCACATATCAGTGAAAACATAGGATGTTTGGTTTTCCATTCCTGAGTTACTTCACTTAGAATTATAGTCTCCAATCTCAACCA
>NW_012116977.1:437349-468122 GCF_000951035.1 Colobus angolensis palliatus
AATTTTAGAATGGCTTTTTCTAATTCTGAGAAGACTAATGGTGGTATTTTGATGGGAATTGTGTTGAATTTGTAGATTGCTTTTGGCAGTATGGTCATTTTCATAATATTGATTCTACCCATCCATCAGCATGGGATGAGTTTCCATTTGTTTGTGTCATCTGTGATTTCTTACAGCAGTGTTTTGTAGTTTTACTTGTAGAGGTCTTTCACCTCCTCTGTTAGGTATATTCCTAAGTATGTATGTATGTATGTATGTATGTATGTATTTATTTATTTATTTATTTATTTTGTAGCTATTATAAAGGGGTTGAGTTCTTGTCTTGATTCTCCACTTGGTTGCTGTTGGCATACAGAAGAGCTACTGATTCACGTGCATTAATTTTGTATCCAGAAGCTTTGCTGAATTCTTTTATCAGTTCTAGGAGCTTTCTGGAGGAGTTTTCAGGGTTTTCTAAGTAAACAATAACATCATCAGCAAACAGTGGTAGTTTGACTTCTTCTTTACTGATTTGGATTCCCTTTATTTTTTTCCTCTTGTCTGAATGCTCTGGCTAGGACTTCCAGTACTATGTTGAAGAGGAGTGGTAAGAGTAGGCAACCTTTTCTTGTTCCGGTTCTCAGAGGGAATGCTTTCAATTTTTCCTCATTCAGTATCATGCTGGCTGTGGTTTTGTCATAGATGGTTTTTATTACATTGAGGTATGTCCCTTGTATGCTGATTTTGCTGGGAGTTTTAATGATAAAGGGGTGCTGGATTTTGTTGAGGGCTTTTTCTGTATGTGTTGAGATGACTGCGTGATTTTTGCTTTTAATTCTGTTTATGTGGTGTATCATATTTATTGGCTTGCATATGTTAAACCATCCCTGCATCCCTAGTATGAAACCCACTTGGTCATGGTGGATTATCTTTTTGATATGTTGTTGGATTTGGTTAGTTAGTAATTTGTTAAGGATTTTCATGTGTATGTTCATCAGGGATATTGGTCTGTAGTTTTCTTTTTTCGTTATGTCTTTTCCTGATTTTAATATTAAGGTGATACTGGCTTCATAGAATGAATTAGGGAGGGTTCCTTCTTTCTCTATCTTGTGAAATAGTGTCAATAGGATTTGTACCAATTCTTCTTTGAATGTGTGGGAGAATTCTACTGTAAATACATCTGGTCCTGGACTTTTTTTGTTGGTAATTTTTAAATTACCATTTCAATCTTGCTGCTTGTTTTTAGTTCAGGGTATCTAATTCTTCTTAATTTAAGCAAGGAGGTTTGTATCTTTCCAGAAAGTTGTCCATCTCCTCTATGTTTTCTGGTTAATGCATGTAAAACTGTTCATAGTAGCCTTGAATGATTTCTTTTTATTTCTGTGGTGTTAGTTGTAATACTGTGCAATTTGTTTCTTATTGAGGATATTTGGATTTTCTCTCTTCTTTCTTGGTTAATCTTGCTAATGATCTATTTATTTTATTTATCTTTTCAAAGAACCAGCTTTTTTTTTGTTTCATTTATCTTTTGTATTTTTTGTTTCAATTTCATTTAGTTTTGTCCTGATCTTGGTTATTTCCTTTCTTCTGCTGGGTTTGAGTTTGGTTTGTTCTTGTTTCTATAGTTCCTTGAGGTGTGACCTTAGATTGTCAGTTTGTGCTCTTTCAGTTTTTTTGATGTAAGTGTTTAGGGCTATGAATTTTCCTCACCTTTGCTGTATCCCAAAGGTTTTGATAGGTTGTATCACTATTGTCATTCAGTTTGAAGAATTTTTTAAATTTTCATCTTGATTTCATTTTTGACCCATTGATCATTGAGGAGCAGGTTGTTTTATTTCCATGTATTTGCATAGTTTTGAAGGTTGCTTTTGGAGTTGATATTTCAGTTTTATTCCACTCTGGTCTGAGACAATGCTTGATGTAATTTCAATTGTCTTAAATCTATCGATGCTCATTTTGTGGCCTATCATATGGTCCATCTTGGAGAAAGTTTCATGTGCTATTGAACAGAATGTGTATTCTGTGGTTGTTGGATGCAAACTTCTGTATATATTTGTTAAGTCCATTTGTTTCAAGGTATAGTTTAAATCCATTGTTTTTTGTTGTTGTTGTTGACTTTCTGTCTTCATGACATGTCTAGTGCTTTCAGTGCAATATTGAAGTCTCCCACTATTATTGTGTTCCTATCTATCTCATTTCTTAGGTCTAGTAGTAGTTATTTCATATATTTGGGAGCTCCAGCATTAAGCGCATACATGTTTAGGATCATCACATTTTCCTTTTGGACAAGGCATTTTATCATTATATATTGTTCCTCTTTGTCTTTTTTGACTTGTATTGCTTTAAAGTTTGTTTTGTCTGATATAAGAATAGCTACTCCTGCTTGCTTTTGGTGTCCATTTGCATGAAATGCCTTTTTCCACCCCTGTACCTTAAGTATATGTGCATCCTTATATATTAGATGTGTCTCTTGAAGGCAGCAGATAATTAGTTGGCAGATTCTTATCCATTCTGCAGTTCTGTATCTTTTAAGTGGAGCATTTAGGCCATTTACCTTCAGTGCTAGTATTGAGATGTAAGGTACCATTCCATTCATCTTCCTATTTGTTGCCTGTGTACCTTGGTTTTTTGGTTTTGTTTTTGCTTTTTAAATGTTATTTTTGTTTTAAAGGTTCTGTGAGATTTATGCTTTAAAGAGCAATTCTTATAGTGGTGGCTTGGTATTGGCAAATTCTCTCAGTATTTGTTTTACTGAAAAAAACTGTATCTTTCCTTCATATGTGATGTTTACTTTCACTGGGTTCAAAATTCTTGGCTGATAATTGTTTTGTTTGAGGCGGCTGAAGATAGGGCTCTAATCTCTTCTGACTTGTAGGATTTCTGCTGAGAAATGTGCTGTTAATCTGATAGGTTTTCCTTTATAGGTTGCCTGGTGCTTTTGTCTCAGAGCTCTTAAAAATTTTGCCATCATCTTAACTTTAGATAACCTGATGAAAATGTGCCTAAGCATTACTCTTTTTATGATCAATTTCCCAGGTGTTCTCCCAGATATATTTTCCAAACATTTAGATTTCTCTTCTTCCTCAGGAACACTGACTATTCTTGGGTTTGGTTACTTAACATAAGCCCAGACTTTTTAGAAGCTTTGTTCACATTTTCTTATTCTTCTTTTCTTTGTCTTTGTTGGGTTGGGTTAATTTTCGAAGACCTGAATTTCTTTCTTCTACTTGTTAAATTACATTGCTGAGACTTTCCAGAGCATTTTGCATTTCTACAAGTGTATCCAATATTTCCTGAAGTTTTCAGTGTTTTTAATTTATGCTATATATTTCCCTGAATATTTCTCCCTTCACTTCTTGTGTCATTTTTTGGATTTCCTTGCATTGGTCTTCGCCTTTCTCTGGTGCCTCACTGATTAGCTTAATAACTAACCTCCTGAATTCTTTTTCAGGTAAATTGGGGATTTGTTGGATTGGATCCATTGCTGGTGAGCTACTGTGATTTTTTGGGGGGTGTTAAAGAACCTTGTTTTGTCATATTACCAAAGTTGGTTTTCTGGTTCCTTCTCATTTGAGTGGGCTCTGTCAGAGGGAAGGTCTAGGGTTGGAGGCTGTAGTCCAGCTTTTTTATCCCACGGAGTGTTCCTTTGATGTAGGACTCTCCCCACTTTTCCTGTGGATGTGGTTTGCCTGAAAGCTGAGTTGTAGAGCTTGTTCTCTCTCTTCTGGCTCTAGCCACTCAACATGTCTCCGAGGCTCCATGCTGGTACTGGAAGTTGTCTGCACAGCATCCTGTGATGTGAACCATATATGGGTCTCTCCACTGTGGATACCAGCACAGTATTTGGGGTGTCTCCAGGGTCCTTCAGGAGCAATCCACTTCCTTCGGAGAGTCTGTGGGTCCTCTCAAGTTTCCTGATTTATTCCTGTAGTCGTTCTGGAGCTAAAATTCACAGTGCAGGCCTCCACACGCTGCTCTGTCCATCTGAGTTGGAGCTGCAATCTCCAACCTGTACAGAGCATACAGTAGAATCTCTCCTCACAAACCTTGTTTGGGCACCATTGCTAGGTCTAGAAAAGAAAGAGAAACAACCCAATGCAGTCACTCACATAACCCAGCAATGCTATGCTATTAAAAGTAAGTTTTTCACAGTTTAAATAATCTGTATGTGTATTGGGTATTCACTTTCTGAAGTTCAACTGGAAACTGGAACATTTGTTTAATAAATTTATAAAATATAGACAAATCTAACTAGCTTTTCTCTGACTCCATTAGTAATATATATTATGTTTAAAAGTATGCTAGGCTGGGTGCGGTGGCTCATGCCTGCAATCCCAGCAGTTTGTGAGGCTGAGGCTAGTAGATCACCTGAGGTCAGGAGTTTGAGACCAGCCTGACAAACATGGAGAAAGCCTGTTTCTACTAAAAATACAAAATTAGCTGGGCATGGTAGTGCATGCCTGTAATCTCAGCTGCTAGAGAGGCTGAGGCAGGAGAATCACTTTAACCTGGAAGGAAGAGGTTGTGGTGAGCTGAGATCATACCATTGCACTCCAGCCTGGGCAACAAGAGTGAAATTCTGTCTCAAACAAAAATAAAGTATGCTATACTATTTACCTATATGAGAGGGTATACTTTTGTGCTTATTTGTGCAACTCTGCATCAAGTTAACTGGGTATAAACACTTGCTCCATCACTTATTAACTCTTCATAAACATAGTTATCTGACAACATGTCTGTGTATATAAAGCATGAATAGCAATTTTATGTAAGATTATTATACATTTTAATAAGATAATAAATGTAAGGTATTATTTAGAATAAGAGCATATAGCATCACAAAATAAATATTTGCTATACTTTATTTTCATTTTTTAATTTAATTTTGCTATTAAAGGTTGTTTGATGGGATGAACCCAAATGTAGCATCTCAGCAAGAAGTGAGTGATATTCTGCAGAATATTGATATACCTTTTCTGATAGCATCTACACTGTAGATGTATGTGCTATTTGTATATATTAATCAACATCTCCTTCCTTAACTCTACATACTCCAGCACATCTCCTTGAATTTTAGCTCTAGAAAGGCATAGACCATAGAGCCTAAGAAACGTTTGTAGATTACTTGCACAAATGATCAAGAGAAGTGTATTGGTTGAATACACAGTTAGGAAGTATAATAGACTCTGCTACATCATTGGATATCGGCACTGAGGGAAACAGAAAATATAATTATTTAAAATATATTATTTTCAATAAAGGGAAGGCATACAATGCTGGAGCAGAAGTAGGTTGACATTGAGGAATTACATTCTCTTGTTGGTGAAGATTGCAAGGGGTTCTTGCCTGTACTTAAATATAATTTTTGAAGTACGGGCTGAAGAGTTATCTTTTTTAGTAATCATCAAATTGCAGCTAATTGAATAGATGGGCAGAATCTCCAAATCAAAGGGAGAATCAGCTGTCAAAGGCATATCAGTAAAACTGCAAGGGGATAGTGTCATAGAATGCAATGAAACAGAGTGTTTAAAGAACGAAAAATATAAAAAGATGAACTGGTGGTCTGGCTTCTCTAATGTCTTTACTTGAAATAGTCCATTTAATACTATAATACAATAAGCTATGTATTGTTTTAAACATAGGTAACTTGCTCAAAGTCAGATATTTTGTGTTTCGCCTGCAATTCAATGACAGCTATTGGAATCAACCCTGCTATACTATACTGTGGACACAAATTTTGTTTATCTTTCTCTCTGTGTCCCTCTCACACACACAGACAAACACACACACAAATCTGCTGTAGGTATTCACATTGGCCCATAAAGGCAGTTCTGCTTGAGGAATGTCTCAAAAAACCAGGCTTTCTCTGAATCCACCATATCTAGAATGTGATACATGACTCAAGATCGAGACTTAACTTTACAGAGGAGGGAGATAGAAAAGTGAAGAATAATGGCTGGGAGCAGTGGTTCACTCCTGTAATCCTAGCACTTTGGGAGGCCAAGGTGGGCAGATCACGAGGTCAGGAGATTGAGACCATCCTGGCTAACATGGTGAAACCCCAGCTCTACTAAAAGTACAAAAAATTAGCTGGGCATGATGGCGGGAGCCTGTAGTCCACAGCTACTCGGGAGGTTGAAGCAGGAGAATCCTTTGAACCCGGGAGGTGGAGGTTGCAGTGACTGCACTCCAGCCTGGGCGACAGAGTGAGACTCTATTAAAAAAAAAAAAAAAAAAAAAAAAAAAAAAAAAAGAAAAGTGAAGAATAACATTATATTCTATATTCTAATTGTCTCTGGACAAAATTGAAAAGCTATTTCTACATGTATCTATAGCCATGTTCAGAAAAAGAAATGCTGGAAAAAGAAGTCTTATTGTTTAATAAGTATATTCATAACAGAATATTATTATAATACCTGAAGGGAGAACATGAATTTTGAGGTATATATTAAGTAGCTTCAATATCTATATCTTCAAGTAATATATTTATGGTCTTAATTTTCAAGGTAGGTATTATATATTTACTTTTTACTATGAAATAGGAAAGTTTAGGTTTCTGGCATCCCACCCCTTTCCATCCCACCTCCTCTCTTTCTGAAATGGTTAAATCATACCTATTGTTTATATCAATATTCACTGTGTACCTTGGTAGATTATGCAAACAGTATCCATATCTGAAGCATGTCAGAGGTCAAAATATTTCATTTATAACATTTTATTTTCCCAAAGTTAACTCACTGTCACTTAGTGTGTGTTTAGTGTGAGCCACTCTCCAGTTATCCAACCCAAATGAAAACATCAGATTTCTGTCAATTTAATCTACATGGCACATTCTCCTAGAGTTACCAGTTATCCTGCTACAATAAAGAGTGATTACTTTCCATGTCTACAGAACATAATTTATGTGATTTTTTCCTTCAGTACCACAGTAGGAATTTCCGCAAAACCTTTATTATGAGGATCTCTTGTTTCTTGGATATCAGAACCTCAATGCTTTGCTCCCTGAGAATATGTGTCTAAGTTGTAAGACCTTGCTTATTTTAAAGTATCTCTATTTACCATTAACGGTGTTTCAATATTTAATTAGGCATTGAATGAATAGTCTTAATCATCTGTTCTGATATAATTTTGTTTTCTTCCTATGCAGATTTCATGATATTATATTTTAAACTTGCATTCTGAAATTTCAAGTGATGGGACTTAATGTAAATCTTTTTTCATCCCTTTTGCTGGATATACTTTGAATCTTAGCAATTAGGAAAAGGGCAATTCAAAGATGGTATTTTATTAATAAACATATTATATTTAATTACTAATAGAGGAAAAGAGTCAACATAGAATGTGAACAGTCAATGGATGCTGATGAGATAATTGAATACATTTCACCATTAAGTTGAAAACTCCTCATAAGGTAATGACCTTGGCAACCATACATTCTCTATGAGAAGTCTAGACAAGTCTAAGAATTTTACATTACTTTCTTTGTTATAATAAAAATGTATGTCCATTTGAAAACACTACATACCATCACATTTAGATTTGAAACACTGGAGGGTTTTCCATTAAAATCCCAGGCAGTGTGAAAAGAAGAAATGGGAGTAAAAGTCTAAGAGAAGGGTGTTCTTGAAGCATAGACACAAGTGCTACATAGTGGTGTCCAGCTAGCAATCAACCCTCACGCTCTTTTGACCTCCGAGAGACAAAAGTAGAGTATCTAAGAATGAGAATTTATCTTTGCCACAAATAATCACAAAAATAAATACAAGAGAACTGAAATTGTGTTATACATTCTTTTGCTGATGGTAGTGACTAGCAAGTGATTTTACAGCATGATGGCAAGGCAAGTGAATCACAGTTCAGAGTTGCCAGAGTTTGATGTGTTGGTGGAGAAGTTGACTGGAAGTTTACTGTATGTGATTTAATGATCCCTTTGATGGCAAGTAGGTTCAAGGAGGACTTTGACTTCAAGAAAGTAAAATTTACATGTAAAAATCTAATATATTCATAAAAAAGAGCATTTCATAGCTTTGAAGGATGTGATCTAGAAAAAAATTATGTAACATTTTAGAAAAGTTTTACCCATGACTTAAGCCCTATGCCAATGCAAGGACTGGATAAAACAGTCTTGTAATGAAATATTGTAACTATGGAAATTGAATAAAAAGGTAGAAAAGTTTTTTTGAACAGGACCTCAGGTTAGAAACATTTTTATTATTTTTTTAATTGACATAATAACTATACATATTTGTGATGTATACAGTGATACTTTGATACATGTTTAGATTAGTAATGATCAATTTAGAGTAATTAGCATATCTGCAGAAACATTTCATAAAATGAGCGCTAAACTTGACCACTGTGCTAGATACTTGGTTGCTTTTTCCACATATATTTCTTCTACCACTTCAGAATCTCATTACTACAGGTTCCTCTGAATCTTAGTCTTGGTGACTGGAAATTGAGAAGCATCTGTTGCTGAGCTTTTGGAAGTTTTTAATAATTTTTTAAAGATTCATAGAATTGAAATATTTGAAATTTTGGGACATCTGCACTGCAAGCACTTAACATTTTTGTGTTTTCAGAAGTGTACTATAGAGAGATGGGATAATCTTGTCAGAACGCTGCTGCTGCCACCACTAACCTCACTTGCTTTGCTAGAAACAATCACCACTATCAGCCTTTACTGCTGCTACAATGGCTAACGCTGTTGCTGGAGAGCAGGTTATAAAATACTTGAAATATGTCCATTTTTCAACTTTTAAGTTTGGAGTACATGTACAGGTTTGTTACACAGGTAAGCTTGTGTCATGGGGGTTTGTTGTATAGATTATTTCATCATCCAGGTATTAAGCCTAGTACCCATTAGTTTTTTTTTTTTTTTCTGATTTAGTTATTTTTCCTGATCTTCTCCCTCCTCCCACTCTTCACTCTCCAAAAGGCCCCAGTGTGTGTTTTTTCCCTCTCTGTGTCCATGTGTTCTCATCATTTAGCTCCTACTTGCAAGTGAGAATATGGAGTATTTGGTTTTCTATTCCATTGTTTTCTAAATCATATGCTAACAAGTAGAAAATTCATGTCCATTATTAAAGTCAAGAATTTTACATAAATGGGATCACACAGTATATTTCATGTGATTTCGTGTGTACAATTTTGATACTTAGATTCTAGCACTTAGCATGTTTAAGATTCAATCGTGTTGTTACAAATTTCTAGAGATCCTCAGTTTTTAGTACACTCACATTTCTAGTATACTCCTAAGTACTGTTGAGTATTATTAATTGTATTCCTAGACAACAATTTATCCAGTTATTATTGATTGATATCTGAGTTTTTACTAGCTTTTTGGCTATTATCAATAATCCTATAATATTGACACATTTTCAGTGTGCTTGGATAAACATCTAGACTTGGAATATCCAGATTATAGGGTACATAAATGTTTACATTTAAAGAAATCATTAACAGCTTTCCAAAGCAATTGTACTATTTTACACTTCTACCAGCAGTGTATGTGGGTCACAGTCTAATACAATACAGTATTTGAAGATGTTCATCTTTTTTTGTTCAAGCCAATCAATTAAGTGGGTAGGTTTTGTTGTGTCACTGTGATTTAAAAATTCTCATTTATCTGATGACTAATGATGTTGAACACTTTTGCATACTCTTTGATATGATATTTTTCTTGTGAAATTCTTTTTATTCATTTGCCTATTTTTATTGGGTTGTATTTTTTTTCATAATTGATTTGCAGTAGTTCATAATGTATTTTGTTTTCAAGTACTTTTTAGTCTTTAGCGTATCTGTCCATTTCATTTGCAGTTTTTTTTCATTAGAAGAAGTTTGTAATTTTAATGAATTGTCTTTTTTCTTGTATGATTCTGGCTTAAGAAATATTTGGTAAACAATAGGTCATAAAGACATCATTTTTATTTATCTTCTAAAACATTATGCTAAATATTTTCTACATTTAGGATTCTGATACATCTAAAATTAATTCTTGTGCATTGTGTGAACTAGAGGTTGGCTTCCTTTCTCCTACCATATTGATATTCACTTGTTCCAGAACCATTTGGTGAATAGATTTTCTGTTCCCCATTGAATTGTTTTGGCATCCTTAAAAATCATTTGACCATCTGTAAGTGGGTCTATTTCTGGATTCTCTATTCTGCTCTATTGATCTATTTATCTAACCTTTCGGCAAGACTACACTATCCAGATTAATGTAGCATTATAATAAATTTTGAAGTTCTTCAACTTTTTTGTTCATTTCTTTAAAGTTGCTTTGGTTATTCTTGTTCTTTTGTCTTTCCAAATAATTTTAAAATCAGCTCATCAATTTCTAGAAGATAATCCATTTTGAATTGTAACAGATTATTTTGGTGCTATAATTTAATCTTGGAAGAATTACTATCTTTACAATATAGAGTTTTCAAATGCATATTATAGGACATATTATTTCAACCTTTCTGAAGAATTATTTGTTAGTATCAACAGCCTGAAATATTATTACTAGATGTTTATTCTAAGCAGAATTTGTTAATGTTAAACAAATAATCAATTGCATAAAGTTATATATATATATATACACAAACTTCCTGAAGCATTATTCCTATATGTGTAACCTAAAATCAACTGATGTCAATAGTAGATTGTGTAGCTTTATTTCAAACATTTATATTATGGAACAGAGTGACATCCTTAAACTGCGCATTTAGAATTACTTTTAAATGTTTTAATTGACAAATATAATTATATGCATTTATTATATAAAGCATGATGTTTTGAAGCATATATACATGGTGGAATGATTAAATATATTAATTAACGTATGCATTAGTTTACATAGTTTTAAAGAAATACAGTTATGATATATTCATCCAGAAAAAAGTAAGTAAAAAAAAAGTCCGATATGATCTACTTTTTGTAATCACACATAAAACTATTAGATTACTTACCAAAATGTGACTCCATTTGATAGTTTTATCTCCCTGTTTTTTTTATTACTGTATGCTCTTTTGTATTTTAGAGATATTTACAAATTAAAAGATTTTTTTTTTACTTTGCAAGAAGAAGCTATTTTAATACATATATCTTTTTTATTCCTTTGTTCACAATTTTTTTTCTCTTTGCTTACTGTTTCTAATAAGCTAAAATGGAAAATGTGCAAAGATGGTAAACAAATCTCCCATACATAATCCAGTTTCATCTGTTAAATGAATCTCATACATTTTAGGTACAATAGATAGCATGCAGTTTTCTAAAAATTACATATATATATATAATATATACACACCCACACACACACACATATACACACATAATATATAACATATGTATATGCACAATTTTTTTCTTTTTGTTTTATATTTTTATCTTCAAAAATATTATGCTCGTCTGTGTGTGTGTCTGTGTGTGTGTGTATGCAGATAAACATGCTTCCTTTGGAACACTGAGGGATGTCAGAAAAATTTCATCATCAAGCAGAATTAATTGCTCCTATTGTCTTTCTTGCTATGGAAAATCCACATGGTGTAGAATATGCATAAGAATTACAGACCGTTTTTCAGGCCCAATTGTGGTTTGAGGTTGTAATTTAGTGACAGCATAGCCAACACACTATACGCTTTCCTGGGTAAACTATTAAGTAACCTGCTATAGAAAGGAGGAGAAAGCAGACAGTTTCGCTGATTTTTGTTGTTGTTGTTGTTGTTGTTTTAGCAGATATCAAAAAAGAATAAAGGAAAAATAATGATATTATCAACAAGACAGAAGTTTTAATATTGGCCCATAGGTATGAGTAGGAGAGAAAGTAGAAATAAAATAATATTTATACAGAGATATTAGAATAGTCAAGAGTATGAAGAGTTTCTTTTGATAAAAGAAGAGGTAGTGAAGAGCTCTATGGAGTTATGCTCAGAACAGTAAATCTTCAGTTTAAAAGTTTAGAAATGAAGCCTATGGATGGTGCTGACAATTGGCTTGTATATGTGGGACCAGATGGTTGAAATACACTGAGCATGGACATCTGGATGTAAACAGAATCTAATAATTTGCATAGTTGTCACGTATGTGAATATTGCAGTCATTTGTATCATTTTAGTATTGGAGGCCAAGCAGAAGGAATCAGAAGAAAATAGAAACCAGAATAGATTCAAGAATAGTCAAACTGCATGACCTTAAAGGAGGGAAGACATTTGTATACATGGTTAGACATTTCACTGTGCAGAAGGAGCAGTGAGGTGAGAGGAGGGAGTTTCTTTCATCTCAGATTCTCTCAAATTCTATCGTATGAGGGATGAGGGAAAATAACATAGTCTCTTAAGAAAGCCTCGGGAAAGATGATATGTGCAGTTTTGATCTGGGTTTAGGTAAGACAACAAAAAGGGATTATACTATAATTATATAATGTAGATTATATTACAATTTTCTTAGAGAAAATTCTCACAGTGCATGAGAGTTTTCTTTGGTTGTTTTTACCTATGGAGTAAGATTTTTTAAAAACATAGTGAGTTTGGAAGGGTTGAGAATTGCCTGCAGCTGCATGAAATAGTTAACAGATAAAATCAGCTTAAAGAAAGAGAAAATTAATTTTTTAATTTAAAAAGGTCAGAGTTAGGAAATCCTGGGATAGTTCATTAGTGTCTTGAGATCATCATTTCATGGACTTCCTCTGTCTCTCTGCTCTACCGTCCATAGTGACTCATGGTCACCTGTCTCATGGTGACTTTCTGCCTTGTAGCACTGATTACAGACATGAGATGAACAGGCAAACAACAAGGAGAAAAGGGGGTTGCCTATATCGGAAAACAAAATATGCCCAAATATTTCAATAGACTCTCACTGATACCTGAGACGAAAGTGCAGCTTAATAGGAGGCTGGACAATGTTTTGTTTTATTTTTATTTTGTTTTGTTTTGTTTTGTTTTATTTTATTTTATTTTTTCTAGCAAGGCCCATTGCTACCATGATGAAATCAGGGATGATAATACCTAACTCACTTTTTTAACCCAGATGTCTGAATTATGATTTTAGGACTTTTCTCACCAAATATGAATATTTCTTTACTGAGACTGGTAATTCTCTGTTCCCCACCATCACCCTCACAAGCACAAGGAAAGAGCAAGATAAAAGTAAAGAGGAGACAGAAGGGAAAGCTGATGATAGGATTATTCATTTCAGCTACTGCCTTGGTATGTGACAAAGAAAGAATCTGATGGTAATAATCACCAGTGTTTTCTTAAAAATCACCATAGTGGTCCTAGCTTGAATTGATTACATTTCTGAGGGATTCAAAGAGTAAGATTTCTGATGGATGCTGTTGAAGGTTTTAGAAAAAAAAAAACTATTAGCCCAAAAGAATATTTAATTGAATGGAATATTTAAATTAGGTGAGAAAACCCCTAAAATGATGATGTAGATATATACATAAAATGGAGTTAGCTATAAGCTTCTTATCACCCCATTCCTCCACCCCCATGCTATTATATCTTACCTATTCAAATCCATGGCTTAATCATATGAAACTAGCAATACATTTCAAAATGATTAATTAAGAACATTTAATAATACAGTAAAAAACATATTATTAAATGGAAAAGTCTGTTATGAAATTATGTACATTATGACTAATCTTTACCATTCCACACCCCATAATTAAAAGAATATTTAGCCAACTGTTGAAAATGTTTATATGTGGGTGGAGTATTATTTTCACTGCACCTTTCGGTTGTTATCTATTACATATGAGTCACTATTGTAATGAGAAAAAACTCAGGATATATGCTTTTAATAACAGTAATTGTTTTGCTAATTGACACTTTCTGAAAGGTATTTTTCCCTTTAATGGCCTATGTCATACATATCCTTTCCTACATTTCCTGGAATGAACCGGGTTATTGCTCTATGTTTGCACATCTTCCAATAGTGATCTAAGGAAGCTCATTCTCTGTGGTTAGAGACTGGGATACATTGATAAGCTTCAGACCGTCTCAGGAAAATTGGTAAATCTAGCTACTTAATATTAGGAGATTGAGACAGCTCCATTCTCTCTCATTAAGAACCTGGAGTGATTATTTGCATTCTAAAGAAACCAAAGGTCTTTTAATATTTTATAAGTAAGACAAGCCACGTAATATTCTATTTTGAATTTTCCTGTATTGTTGATAATGCATAATGTGATGCAGCCTGATATTACAGAGATCGGTTGCTTTCCTTGTTTGATGATGTTTTTAAAATGTTTTATAGTAAATCATTATGCAACATGTACATTTATCTTCATATTACAGTGATAATATATTTGTAAATCAGTGAAGTACTGCATTATATTTGCATTTATTTCTTTTGGTAAAACAACAGTTATATATTTTATTCTTATAATTTATACTACTTTATTCATACACACACTAACAACAATGGCAGCAAAAATACTAGACTTTTTTATAATCACACACTTATAAACTCACTCAGAACAGGATGTGATGATGAAATACTCTTGGGCATATTAATAAAATAAAAATGCTACTGAGAGAGACTCAATTGTTGACTTTAAGATTTCCATTAAATTTTGAGCTTTACTTAAATCTAGGTGGCAGCCAGGGGGAAGAAATACTTATTTAAATATCACTGTGAAGTTCGTTCAATAGATAGCTGAGTGCCTACTATGTGCCAGGTCCAGCAATAAGCTCTGGGAGCATAACTAAAGGGTGAAAGGCTGTCCTTGTGAAGATTTCATTTGAATAAAATAAGGCAAGTCATAAACTGGGAGCCAATGAAATATATACTATGCCAGCTGGTGAGTGGCACACTATATACAAATTGAGGTACAGAAAACAGGAATTTCTATGGTTAGGGGCAAATTGCTATGCTGTATTAGGTAGTCAAGGAAAGCTGACATTTGATCAGAGGAAGAAACCTTTGCGGCTATCTGGGGAAAAGAGCAAGTGCAAAGACCCTTCAGTGTAAAATGGTGTTGGGGATCCTGGACAGCAGCAAGGAGGGTGGTTGTGGTTACGCAGAGTAAACAAGAGAGAAGAAGGTGATACGTCACAGGTAAAGTGTGGTGAAGTTCTCCTAGGGCAGCGTAAGGTCATTTGTTTTGGTCTGTGTGTGATACAGAACTAATAGAGAATTTTGTGTTGAGCAAGCAGGTGACTTTGACACGTTTAGAAGATGACTTTAGCTGCTCTACTGATCATAGACTGTAAAGAGACAAATATGAAAACAGGAAAGAGACTAAGGAATAATTCAGTAACTCATGCCTCTCTGGGTCCTTATGAGGGTGGTAGTGTTTAGGTAGATATTTTGAGTGTCAGAATCTGTATGTATTTTGAAGGTAGAGTCCTCAGTATTTACTTATGTTTTGGGTTTGTAAATTAGAGAAATAGAGGTAGCAATGATAACACTAAGTTTCTGACTTCGATAAAAATGAAACAACCATTTACTGTGATTATGAAATGAAGAATTGTTTGAGATGATATTAATATTATTAAGCTTCAAAAAATGAGCCAATCACACATAATTCATGTGGTGTTTGCTCATATAAATTAGTAATCTGACTGAATAAAAAGTGAACACTCAGGACATAATAATCACCACTGGCTAAAGGAAGATATAAAAAACTTCAACACCATTTTTTCCATGGCATTTCTTATTCTATGTGTGTTCTCGAGGAGAGAAAAAAAAAAAAAAAAGGCACAACAGCTACCATAAAATTCTAGGCAGCCAATAGAAGGAATAAAAAAGACGAAAAATGGCTCTAACTAGAAAGGAAACATAGAAAAATGTGCTATTACACAAAAAAAGTAAAAATTAGAGGTTCAATTGGCCAACAAACTTCTACTATCATCAGACACATGTTTGAAGTATTTTCTGTGGGAAGAGTTATGCTTGGAAGAGGCAGAAAAACATACGACTAATAACTGTTTGTCTCTTAAAATTGTTCTTTGGTCTGAAATCAGGAACATATGTTAATTGTGAATTAATAAAATTGAAAGAAGACTGGGAGAGGAATTTTTATTCTGAGAACAAGCCACAGTCATTAATCCATAGCATTTTACACACTGAAATACGTGTTTGTAAGGTGTTTAGTATTGTTTATGCATAAGCATCTATAATTCAATTTATTAGATAATAATTATGTATTTTGTTCTCATACAGGTCCCAAATTAGAGACTCTGTGATTGTTTGTATTTTCAAAAAATACTCACTCTGAATTCTTACACACATAATTGCATTTATGTAGCACTTGTATTTACTTATTTTATTCTCTTTGCTCTAATATATTGGTTTTTTTGGTCAGTTTTATTTTGGTTAAAAGAAAGCTGAATAACAAGCCATTCTTTTTTCTCTGGTCACACAGTCATTCTGTCTGCCCTTTTAAAAATTAAATATAATTAAAATATAATAAAGGTTAAAAAATGTAAATAATACATTAAGAATATAGTTTTTAAAACAGAAAAGTATATGTGACATTTTTTATAATTGATAAAGAAAACATATTTTATTTCTTATTACCTAAATAACAAATAGGCAATTGAGAATATTTCCTCAAACATTTTATGTGACTTATTCTATTAATTAAATTATTATTTAAAAGATTTTTATTAATCATTTTACAGATTACTTTCTACACATTCATATGCTAGTGAATTGATATACAATAATTGTATACAATAGCAGTTATCAAGTCTTCTATTTATATATAAGTATTTATGATGGCTTTTAATCTAGAGACATTAGCTGAAATTTTTCTTTTAGTTATAAAAGTTGGGTCATAAAATAACAGATTAAAAATAAAATATAATAATTACCCAACTTTTACTTACGTATTACATTTTAGTGATCAAGTACTTACTTTTATTTATAGTAATGCTTTGTCATGGTTAATAACCTTACTGTTATGTATGTGACTTTGTAGACTGCAGAGGGAGCTAGCTGAGATGCGTTTCTCCAGCTATACCTTAAACCGTTTTCACAAGTTCTCTAAGCCTCACTTGACAAATCCTTGGAATAGCACTGTATCTCTAACCTTCTTGCATCCCTTCCTGTGATATCCAACTCTATTAATAAAGAAATGTTAGGCAGCAAAAAAACAGGAAAATATGTCTATTTAAAGCGACATTTACAAAAAAAAAAAAATAGAAATTCGTAGTATTGCATAACAGACATTCCTATGACAGAAAAACTACCTACAGGTTTATTTGATTCTGCATTTAAATTTATATCCTTAAGAATCCCAACTCTTTTCCCCTTTATACTCTATCAATTTTGTCCTTGGCATCTCTCTTTATAATCACAAAATGACTATTTCAGTTTCTCCTAGTGCATAAAAACACAACAACATCCACCATACATATGTGTGTATTAATTCTCTTTGTGTGTGTGTGTGTATGTGTGTGTTTGTGTGTGTGTGTGGTGTGGGGAGTTGTATCTTATTATGTGTTTCTTTTCAACCCTTAAGAATAAAAAAGATTTCTTTTTCATTCCCTAAAAGTTGCTCAGCAAACTCCCACTCACACCTCATTAACTACAGTTCTAACAACTCTCTGTTTCCTGGTAAGGGGAATTGAGCAAGGCTGATATTTATCAGACTTGCACCAACATGTGACCTTTCCACTTGTTAAATATTGAAATACCCATGGATTACTTGTTGTGGGGCTCAGAACACAATGACTTAAAATATGGCATCTTGGCATAGTGCATATTTTAAGCTGAAGGAAATTGAGAAAAGTGCAAATGCAAGATGTGAACTTCTCCTTCCCTTCTCCTCTGAGAGCCTCTTATGTGACAGGTGTCCTGTCCTATACCCTGAGGAAAGTAATGAAGACACACAAATGTCAAGAAGAATCTGAGCAAACAGGCATTGGCAAGTTTACCTCGGTTGTTAACATTATATCATATTCTCTCTTGTGCAGTCATACTTCTACATGACATTCCATTCATCATACTTAAGCATTTTCCGTGTTTCTTTGGGTATCATTCCTGAAGACTCTTATGTCATATAAAACTTTCATTCAATAAATTTGTTAGGCTTTTCTCTTGTTTATCTGTCTTTCTCATAATGGCGTTACATGGTTTGGCTCTGTGTCCCCACCCAAATCTTATGTTGAATTGTGATCCCAAATGTTGGAGGTGAGGACTGTTAAGAGGTGATTGGATCACGGGGGTGGTTTCTAATGGTTTAGCACCTGTGTCTAGTGCTGTCTTGTGATAGAGGTCTCACAAGACCTGGTTCTGTGCAGCACCTATCCCTAGCTCTCTCTCCTGCTCCACCACGAAAGAAGTGCCTGCTTCCCCTTCGCCTTCCGCCATGATTGTAAGTTTCCTGAGGCCTCCCCTGCCATGGTTCCTGTATAGCCTATCAAACTGTGAGTTGATTAAACCACTTTTCTCCATAAATTGCCCAGTCTCGGGTAGTTCCTCATAGCAATACAAGAATGAACTAATACAGTTGTCAGCCATGAACTTTTCAACAGGTGAGAAAAAAAGTTATATTTCTTCTTTCCTACACTTGTCAAACAACTGATGCAAATCCACCTGATATTGTTAGGATCCTTACCTCAGTAACACTTGAAAGGCAGTGCCTGCAGCTGCAGGAAGGTGTATGGGAACAGACACAAAACCTCTCCCTCCCAGGTAAGCAAGACAAAGACACAGAAACATTCCAAGCCTGTGATAAGCTCTCCCGCCCTAAACCCTTAAATATTCTTAGTCTGTAAAACAGAGTAGTCCTGATCTCACTTGGCCAGAAGGCCCTCTTAGGTTTATTCTCCCCAATAAACTTGCCTTTGACTGTTGAGTTGCTTTTCATGTTTCTTTCCACTTCTTCAACTCTTACAGGCAGCCCTCTCACATTCAGTATCTCATAGCGAGAAGCCTCGATACTTCCACTCCAGTGGTAAAATAGTCCTCCATTCCAACTGGTGGATGCCTTTGAAGTATCAGCTGTTGAATTTTTTGCAGGAGGTAGGGGAGGGTACTAGGGAGAATTAGGATTACTGTGCTTAGTATTGCAGAGCTCATGGATACATGTAAGTTAGCGGGCTAGAGTATCTGCTACAACAAGCAATATAAAAGCCCTCATTATATGTGTAACAATAAGAACTGTCTTTTATAAGTGGTCCTTCCCAAGGAATTCCTGCATGCTCTACTAATAACTAAGGATTAGATAACTAGCCACAGAAGAAAGTTGCCCTATTCCTTGAAAGTTATCACTTATTATATTACTCAATAATTGTTCTTCTGGTTATTGTTGTTGTCAAAATATAGATACGTTCCTTATAAATACACACCTAACACTAAACCCTGAAATATGTAAGAGTAGTCTTAAAGTCCAGCAAGACTTCGTTGAGAACTTGAGAAGCACAAACGGGATGCAATGTAGTAATTTTTAAGAGCAAAAAAAAAACATGAAACAGAATATGTCTCCTAGACTCTATCCAAGACACACAATTGTCACTGACTTATTTTTTTCTTAGACTCCTGGCTATTGTTCCATTATAGGAGTCAGTTTCTTTTTAACTGAGTGAAATTCCTTAATCATTTTCCCCTTGCAACTAGAGCCTAGTTTCTCAACTGCCCTTTCACTCTAAGTGAGGAAAAAAATAAACACTCTTTTTTTTTTTTTTTTTTGAGACGGAGTCTTGCTCTGTCACCGGGCTGGAGTGCAGTGGCCGGATCTCAGCTTACTGCATGCAAGCTCCGCCTCCCGGGTTTACGCCATTCTCCTGCCTCAGCCTCCCAAGTAGCTGGGACTACAGGCGCCCGCCACCTCGCCTGGCTAGTTTTTTGTATTTTTTAGTAGAGACGGGGTTTCACCGTGTTAGCCAGGATGGTCTCGATCTCCTGACCTCATGATCCGCCCGTCTCGGCCTCCCAAAGTGCTGGGATTACAGGCTTTAGCCACCGCGCCCGGCCAAATAAACATTCTTTAATCCCTTGCATAATTCTACAAAATAGACTTTAATATTATCACAATAATAATCTTGCTGCAAGGAGGCAATTTTTCCCAGAGGGAAACAATTTTCGACCTTAATATGCAGAACAATTTGGTATTGTTTTAAAACCTTATTTCAATTAAAAAATGTTTCTTTCTCACTTCTATCACCAAAGGCCCATTTAAGTGATTCCCACATTCCCACTTTCTCCAAAAGGTAAACTTCACCCCAACAAACTTTGCCTCTAACTAGAAAAACTTTGGAATTACATTTCTTCTAGTTATCAGTTATTCGATATTGGAGTCTCAGAAGATTGTTACAGACTGTTTGTCCCAGTCTCAGAAGACTGTTTGTTACAGTGCCTTAAAAATATCTCTAAAATTAGTCTTTTCAGCAGAATATAGCATATATTTCAACTGAAACATAGTCAAACTGAAGAAGCCTTAAGGTGATATTCAACATGGTTGAAAATATAAACAGTTTTGTTTATCCTCAGCACCAGAAAATGATCTTCAATAGATCTATTTTCAGTATTCTGAGAAATATACCAGAAATACCTCCTTCACTCAACCCACACACTTAGGGCTAAATGAAGACAACAAACAAATTTGTTGAGAATGAATCTGTGTGCCAAATTCATAAGTTTGAAATATTAATAAAATAAATTTTCCTATTTTGTGATCCTGCTTGCTCCCTAGATCATTTTAACAGAACATCATGAAGTGTTCCATGCTCATTGCTCCAGGGAAAGATAAGTGAGTCTAAAGAAGTCTAATTTCTGAATTTCACATAATTTGTCTTTGAGGGAAGTGGAAATAATTCAGGGCATAAATAATAGACTTTTGGAGACAGACATGAAAGAACAGGTGATTGTGATGCCTCTTCAGACTGGGAAAGGAATGCCTAAGTTGAAGGTAAGAGATGAGAATGCATGCATAGTGGGTAGATCAAAACAATTTTCTGCAAAATAAGCTGTTTTCCTCTTCCACAATCCAGGTAGAAGAGGGATGAAAACACCCCTGAAAGTGTACAATTTAATATTCAAGACAATATAGATTTTGCTTTTCATGTAGAACTAGAGGGTGGGGAGGCAAGAGCTGGGAATCTCAAGAAGAAAATCAATGGCTCTATGAAGAACCTAAGTAGATGATCTTAAACAGTCTCATGTGGTTTCTAGGCAGAAGTGTGAGAATGATTTCCTTCAACGGGACTTTGAGGATTAAAATGAAGGATGATTCGGTGGCAGCCCATATGCACTGACGACTAAGAACATGACTGGATGATGAATATTTCAGTAAATACCATCATGGACAGATGATGATGAGAACCAGATGGCACACTTTCAGCAACAAGTGACAAGCAACCCAACTGTGAATGACTTAAGCAATAAGGGGCATTCTTTACCTCACGTAAAAAGGATTCAAGGGGCCTGATTACTTTAGAAGCACAATGATGTGATTAGGATGCTGGAGGGTTTATTTCGTATTCCTCCCAGTTAACTTTAGGTGTTCAGCTTTAGTTCTGTCTTTCCCTCAAGCATCATTGGATACCTACCATTGATTCTTGGCAACATGTTCACTACACTGCCTCCAAAAGGAAGGGGGTATATTATCCTTGAAAAATACTTTTGTAAAAGGGAGAGAAGAAAAAAAAACGCTTGCCTGGACACCGAATGCAATCTTCCTATTTGTATTTTAGAGAGCATGACTAAAGCTAGGTGAAATGCCTAAAGCTATTCGGATTTTGGAGAAATGCCTAAAGCTAGTTAACTGCCCTTGACTTTCTGGCATTTTCTGGTCTCTATAAAAGAAAGTATTTTGTATGTTTTG
Source organism: Colobus angolensis palliatus (assembly GCF_000951035.1). NCBI lineage: Eukaryota > Metazoa > Chordata > Mammalia > Primates > Cercopithecidae > Colobus > Colobus angolensis. The sequence continues at coordinate 459,092 of NW_012116977.1, forward strand.
ATGTGATGATTAGTCAAGCATGATCACAAGAGGAGACACAGGAGAGGCTTAAGTAAACAATGTTTATGACACTCACCTAGAGACACGTGGCATGAAATATGGCGAAGGGCAGGCAGGAAAGACACCAAGGTGCTCAGAAGTCAGAAGAGAAGAAAAAGTGGGGAAGTACTTAGACCATGGACTTATCAGGTGTTTCTTAGAGAAAGTTAGGGCAGGACAGGGGAAACAGCTTAGGATTGGTTAGCTTGAATAATTTTAGAAGGATTTAAGCTATAGGGGTAGTCTCTAGTTGCCTGGTGCCTGGTCCTTCCATAATTAAGGAATATTGTTGCTTGGGGTGCACAGGTCAGATAGTAGAGACATTATTGGTTTGGTTAGGGTGGACATCAAAGGCATGCTTCTGGTTGGGCGCTTTGCAATTTTTAAGAATTGACTAGTTCATGGAGAGGTGGTCTTTTCCCAGCTGGAAGGTTTTTTAAAGATCTCAGAACCGGGCCTGGTGCAGTGGTGGCTCATGCCTGTAATCCCAGCACACTGGGAGACTGAAGCAGGAGAACTGGTTTGAGCCCAGGAGTTCAAGAACACCCTGGGCAACATAGTGAGTCCCCATCTCTAAAAAAACAAACTCAAAACATAATAATATACAGAATATTAATATCATGAATATTTATTATGCATAATATAAAAATTAATATATATAAGCACACAAATAGGCAGTGAACTCTTTCAGCTGGAAGAAAAGTTGAGAGTTTTGGGAAAGGGGGAGAATGTGTATTTGGCACATGAAATAGGAAAAACAGAAAAACAAACACCTATCAGGTTGCAATGAGAACATAGCATCATTTTTGTGATATTCTTATCAAAAATGCAAAAAATGAATCTGAAATGTAATCATGAGGAAATATCTGGTAAGCCAAAGTTAATAAATATTGGATGAAATAACTGCCCTATAATCTTCAAAATCTGAGAACTGAATAACACCGAAGAAATACCATAACTAAAACTATATATGATCTTGAATGAACTTATTCCCTTATTAGAACATTTGATAAAACTGGTGTGGGATTTGAGAGTTAGATGGCAGTACTATTATAGCACAAATTTCCTAATCTTGATGCCATAGACTTTGTGAATACCACAGAGAAAGGTTTTTTTCTTGAAGCATAAGGGAGAATCCAAGCATAAGGATGACTAATTTGTTTTAGCTACTGTTTGAAGGACTGCTCAGAAACGTATTCACTATGATGAAGAGAAAGACCTAGAAGTCATTGAAGTGTATTGATCATTCATTTTAAAAAATAGCATTTATGTAGTTTGTCATGCATGGACATTCTTTGTAAGGCAACTACTTCTGGGGAGGGGAACTGACTGACTAGAGACGGGGAATAGAGAAATTTTTATGCTGTACCCTTAAGGTGTATACTCTGTTCAGGCATTGTCTATTCACAAGAATAAATATGAATTTATTGGCTTGTTATTTATTCCTGATTTTACATATGATTTATTTATTCCTGTGAATGACAAAATGAGTGAATAAAAATATTTCATTATGTTTTAATGTACCTATGATGCTATAGAGGACCACTGTCTCCCAACCTTCTGGTTGGTAGAGAAAATGGATTTCTAAGCATGGGACTGAATGATCAGAAAGGCAAAAATGTTCATATTTCTCCTCTCAAGTTGTTTACTGAGTTCATAGATATTAAACTGTTGGTAAGTTATCTTCAACCCATTTTCACAAGCCTTAGGATTAGGATATATTCTGTCCAAATTCTAATACTCTGCTGTCACTTTTAGCATTGTATGTTGTTAAATATTTTCTATTTTAGGGAGTCACTATGTATTTTTGAGAAATACTGGGTAACTACGCATCACAAGCTTTTATACACCACCAGAGGCTATTATACATCAAAAGCTGCAGATGCACACGTATTTGAATTGGAAACTGAAAGCAGCTAACCCTAAGTTTTAAGGTTTGCAATAACAAAAATCTTAAATGATTTTGTAAAGAACAACTCCAAAATGTAGAATATAATCATCAAATGTTAATGAATGTTAATAAAGTGTACAGTATAGATGAAACCGCATACAATAAAATAGCTATATAGCTTTTTAAAGTTTTTTTTTTTGAGACAAAGTATCCCTCTGCCTCCCAGGCTGAAGTACAATGGTGAAATCTTGGCTCACTGCAACCTCCACCTCCCAGGGTCAAACAATTCTTCTGCCTCAGTCTCCCGAGTAGCTGGGATTATAGGGGCATGCCACCAGACCCGGATAATTTTTTTGTAATTTTAGTAGAGACAGGGTTTCACCATGTTGGCCAGGCTGCTCTAGAACTCCTGACTTCAAGAGAGTCACCCGCCTTGGCCTCCCAAAGTGCTGAGATTACAGGCATGAACCACCGCACCCGGGCCTATATAGCTTTTAAATCAAGTTCCAAATTCTTTATAACATCCTTAGCTTCAAATAACAAAATATTCTATAGTGAATATTCTATATATTGATTCAGATATATAAACATTGATTTAAGTACACATAGATTCTCTTTAAATATGAGTAATATAGCTATATGCTTCCTGCTATTCTAAAAATCAAGATTCATAGGATCTACCACTGTCACTTAATATCTGTATCAGTAGGAGGATATTAATGACAGGGCAGCCTAACTTATGAGATGTAATGAGCATAAAAGTAAATTTAACATATAATTTTGCAACTTGTCTTTTGAAATTATTCTGTGAATACATATGATAATATAAGAAATAGGAAACTGTGAAAAATGTTGTGTAAATTACAAAATAAAAATATTATCAGATATATCTATTTTCAGTTTTTTATAAAAATATTTTCTCTTAGTTATTAAAATGTACACATCTACAGCTCAAGAATACCTCACTTTTATTCTTGTTTTTCTTTCAACAATATATTCAAAGAATTTTAACAGGCATGATCAATTTTTTATCATAAAAGTTGTTGATCAATTTATAACTCGAAGTTATTTTTCCTTCTTTTTTATTGTGATAAAAATACAAACTGTAAAATTTATCATCATAGCCATTCTTACGTGTACAGTTCAGTAGCATAAATTTTATTCACATGGTTGTGAAACAGACTCAAACTCTTTCATATCACAAGACTGAAACTCTATGCCTTTTGAACCACAATTATCATTTTTTTCCTCTCCAATTCCTGGTAACTATCATTCTATTTTCTGTTCTGTTGATTTGACTACTTTAGATACTTTATATAAGTGCAGTCAAACAGTATCTGCCTTTTTGAGGCAGGTTTATTTCACTTAGCATATTTTCCTCAAAGTTTATCCATGTTGTAGCATGTGAGAGAATTGTCTTCCATTTCATGGCAGAATAATACCGTATTGTATGTATGTATCACATTTGGTTTGTTCATTCATCTGTCAATGAATATTTGGGTTGCTTCTGTGGAGTTCTGTGAGATTCCATACACAGTTCAGGATTTTGTTTTCTATTTCTTAGAAAATGTCCTTGGGAGTTTTATAGGGATTTGGTTGAATCTCCAGATCACTTTGGGCAATATTAACATCTCGACAATATTAAATCTTCTCAGCCATGAGCATTTGATCTTCCCATTGATTTGTGCTTTCCTATGATTTCTTTCAGCAACATTTTGTAGTTTTGAGCATCCAAGTCTTTCACCTCCTTGGTTAGGTTTATTACTAAATATTTTATACTTTTTGATGCTATTTTAAATTAATTTTTAAACATTTTTTTGGATTATTTATTTATTGTGTATATAAATAAAACTGATTTTTTGCTCATTTTTTAACATGCAGCTTAGCAAAGATTTTATTAGTTTTAACAGTTTTTTTGTAGACTCTTCATGGTTTACTGTATATGAGATTATGTTGTCTGTGAACAGAGATAACTTTATTTCTTCCTTTCCAATTTGGATGCATTCTTAAAAACTGCCTAATTACTCTGGCTAGGACTTCCAGTAGAGGCTGAATAGCAGTGGTAAGAGTGGGCATCCTGATCTTAGGGAAAAATATTTTTAGTCTTTCCTCATTGAGTATATTGTTCCTTACGGGCTTTTTATACATGGCTTTTACTATGTTGAGGTAATTTCCTTCTATTCCTAGCTGAGTGATTTTATCATGGAAGAATGTTGAATTTTGCCAGATGCTTTTAATGCATGAAATTAGATAATCGTGTGGTTTTCATCTTTCATTGTACTAATGTAGGGTACTACACTGATTTATATTTGTATGTTGAAGCATACTGCATTCCATATATAAATTCCATTTGGATGTGGTATAAAAAATTCTTTTTAATGTATTCTGTAATTTGATTTGCTAGTATTTTTGCTTAGGATTTTTGCATCTATAATCATCAATAATATTGGTCTATAGTTTTATTTTTGTTTTGTTTTCTTTTTTCTTGTAGCGTCTTTCTCTAGCTTTGGTATCAGGATAACGCTGGCCTCTCAGAATGAGCTTTTGGAATTAATCTCTGCTCTTCAAGTTTTCGGAAGAGTCTGAGGATAAATGATGTTAACTCATCTTTACATATTTGATAGAATTATCCAGTGAATACATCTGATCCTAAACTTTTAACGATTTTCTATTTTTCATGATTTAGTCCTTGTACATTGTATGTTTCATTTACTCCAGGTTAACCAATTTGATGGCTTACAGTTGTTTATGGTTGTCTCATAATTCCTTTTAATGACTCCTCTTTCATTTCTGGTTTTAATTATTTGGGTCTCCTCTCTTTGCTGATTAATTAATATAGGGTTTGCCAATTTTGTTGATCTTTCAAAAAAACTACTTAGCTTTGTTTTTCTATTGTTTCTCCATTTCACTTATTTCTATTCTAATATTTATTGTTTTATTTCTTATAACAGTTTTGTGTTGTTTTTATTTTTTTTCTTTTTCGAATTGCTTGCAATGTAAGTTTGGTTGCTGATTTGAAATCTTTGTTGCTTTTAAAATATACTTGTTATACTTGGCACTGCTGGGCTGCATCACTTAAGTTTTAGAAGGTTGTAGTTTGGGTTTCATTTATCTCAAGGTATTTTTGAGCTTTTCTTGTCTTCTTCTTTACCCCATCGGCTGTTTAAAACTATGTTCTTGGCCAGGTGTGGTGGCTCACGCCTGTAATTCCAGCACTTTGGGAGGCTGAGGCAGCGGATCACGAGGTCAAGAGTTCGAGGACAGCCTGACCAACATGGTGAAACCTCATCTGCACTAAAAATACAAAAATCAGCAAGACATGGTGGTAAGCACCTGTAGTCCCAGCTACTCGGGAGGTTGCAGTGAGCCGAGATTGAGCCAGTGCACTCCAGCCTGGTTATCAGACCGAGACTCCTCGCAAAAAAAAAAAAAAAAAAAAAAAAGATATGGTCTTTAATTTTAATTTTACATATTTATGAATTTCCATGCTTTCCTTGTGCTATTGATATCTAGTTGCCTTGTGCTATTGATCCCTAGTTTCATTTACCTGTACTATTGATGTCTGGAAAAGATACTTAGTACTATTTCAATATTTTAAAATCTATTAAAACATTGGGCATAAATTGTGGTCTATTGTAAAAAATACCCATGTGTTCTCGAGAAGAATGTATGTTGTGCTTTTTGGTGGGGAGGGGTGGGGAGCAGATTAGTGTTCTACATATGTCTCTTATATCTAATTGGTCTATATTGTTGTTAAAGTTCTCTATTATATTATCTTCAGTCTGCTTGTTTTATCCATTATTGAAAGTAGGGAGGGCTGGGTACGGTGGTTCATACCTGTAATCCTAGCACTTCAGGAGGCCGAGGCAGGCAGATCACAAGGTCAGGAGTTCAAGACCAACCTGGCCAACATGGTGAAACCCCCATCTCAACTAAAAATACAAACAATTATCCGAGCATGGTGGCATGTGCCTGTAATCCCAACTACTCCAGAGGCTAAGGCAGGAGAATTGCTTGAACTCAGGAGGTGAGGGTTGCGGTGAGCAGAGATCGCGCCACTGTACTCTAGCCTGGGTGACAGAGTGAGACTCCATCTCAAAAAAGACAAACAAAAAGGAAAGTGAAGTACTGAAGTCTGCTACTATTATGGGCTGCTTTCTATTTCTCCTTCAATTCTTTCAAAGTTTGCTTTATATTTTGGAGGCTTTGACATTTGTTGCATAAATATTTATAATTGCTATATATTCTTGATGAATGATACTTTTATCATTATATAAGTTCTTCTTTGTCTCTTCAAACAGATTTTGACTAGAAGTTTATTTTTCTGATATTGTTATATACACCTCTGTTTTTTTGTTATCTACCGTTTGATAGGGATATCTTATCTCTGTTCATCTTTTTGCTTTCAGCTTCTGTGGGTCCTCATATCTAACGTGTGCCTTACAGAGAGCATATAGTTGAATTTTCTTTTTAAATCCATTCAGCCAATCTTTCTTTTGATTGAGTAGTTAATCTATTCACATGTAATGTAATTATTAATAGAGAAAGACTCTTGCCATTTTGTTGTTTTTTTCTATTTGTTTAACAACTTTGTTGTTCCTTCTCTCGTACTGCCTTTCTTGTGTTTCATTGATATTTATTGTGACATGCTTTAATTTCCTTCTCATTTCCTTTTTGTGTATTTTTGGCTAATACATTTTTTTTTGTGGTTACCATTGCAATTACAAAATATTTTACAGTTATAACATTCTTTTTTAAGATAATAATAACTATTTTGAAGCTAATAATTTTAATTACCTAGAAAAACTGTACTCCTTTACAACTTCATCCCATACTGTATGTTATTAATGAAACAAATTATAACTTTACATATTATATAACCATTAACACAGATTTATAGTTTTCCACAATGATTTTGTCCTATAAATTGTATTTAAGAATTAAAAAGGACCAAAATTGCCATAATATAGGTTACTATTTTTGTCCATGTTTTTATTTTTTTCAACAACTTTGTAGAATAGGTCTAATTGTAGTGAATTTTCTCAGATTTTATTTATATGCAGTAGTCTTAATTTTTCTTCAGTTTGTAAGACATAGCATTCTTGTTTGTAGATTATTTATTTATTTTTATTTCCTTTTAGCCTTTTGAATATATCATCTTCTCAGGAGAAATCTTGAAAGCCAGAGAGGAGAGGGTTAATATATTTAATCTTTTGGAAGCTTCCTTTTAATGAAATACTTTTATCTTGCTTTCAAGAGTCTCTTTGTCTTTGATAATTTGATTATAATATGTCTTTATGTGGGGATCATCAGTTTTATTCTAATTAAACTACAATGAGCTTCTTAAATTTTTATGATGATTTCTTTACTCAAAATTGGGACTTCTTTGGCCTTTATATCTTCCAATGAACTTTCTTATTATTTCTCTATTTTTTCTCCATCTGGGACTTATATAATGACTATATTTGTTGGCTTGATAGTGTCCCACAAGTCCCTTACACTCTGTTTTTCTTCATTTTTTTTTCTTTTTGCTTCTCTTATTTAGGAATTTCAAATGGCCTGTTTTTAGGTTTGCTGGTTCTTTCCTCTGATCAAGTCTACTGTTGAATCTCTGTAGTGAATTTTTTAGTTCCTAAAGTCTTGGAACATGATAACTCTCTCCAAACCTCTGTGCTAGGAGACTTGAACAAGCTCTAGCATAGTTTCTAGCCACAAAAGATCTTGTTCCTAAAATGACTCCAGCTCCCTACACCATTAAAATCTCTGCCTGCTGATGCTGTCAGAAATTTCTGAATAAAATCTGTTTTTACCACTTTAACCACTTTAACTGTGTTTAAAAAAGTTATAATATCTTTTTTAAAAATAGATTACTTTGTGCAAATAATTTTTTACCAGTCATTGTATTTTTCAGATCTATATTTCATTTGGTTCTTTTCTAATAGTTTTTATTTGTTGCTATTCTCATTTTATATGTGTACAATTTTTCTTATTTTAATTAGATATGTAATGCTGCAGCTCTAACGTGCTCTAATGTGCTACATTGCCTGCAGCTCTAACGTGCTACATTGCCTGCAGCTCTAATGTGCTACATTGCCTGTTTTCAGCAGCTTCCAAACTGTTGTGGACTAAGTCAGGTGAGACGGAAACCTGTCCTTCATGCAGCTCCCAGTAAAGTCAGAATGTTGGGAGCTCAATGAACTCTACCTTTTTTTATATCCTAAGGGAGGATTCCTGGTATGGGAAGTTTCCTCCTGGTTGCACCTCACTATGACACATCAAATGTGCGGCATGGACAGGCATGCAAATATCACAAATATTCTTATCCCGTTTCCTGAGAAACTTTCTTGATTTTATGTTGGCCTGGGTACTATAGCTTTCCAACTAGTCCAACTAGTTCTCACAAAGGTACTCTAATCTTTTTATTTATTTATTTTTTAATCTAAATTTATCTACTGGGGGATATAAGCCTAAAGCTTCCTGGGTTTTCATCTTATCAATGTCTTCATTTTTACTCCTTTTTGTTTAAATGACTGTTTTGATTTTTTAAATTATATATTCATATGAGTATAAAGTTGAAAAGTTAAAACATTTCAAATGAAAAGTGAACATAGTTAATTTCTTTTTAATGTATGATGGTGAAAAGAATTGAAATTATGATTTTTTTCTCAATGGCAAGAGATAATTTTTATCTATTATAAAATGATGAGTATGGTCTTTACATAATATAAACTAAAGAAATATTTTGAAAAATATAAAAGTCACTCATAAGCACAGCACTGTAAGATGACCTGTTCATTATGTAGGGATTTTGCTCTATATATTTTTAACAATATGCAATTTTTTGCAATGTATCCTAATTAGTACTTTCTTTCCTCTTTGTGTTTTGGACTAATTTTACCAGTCATCTTTATTTTAAAGAACAATATACTGAAGGCATTGTCTCCATGTCAATATATGCAGATGTTCATCTTTATTAATAATGACTAAACAGTACTCATTGTGTTCTTATACAATTATATGATCCACCTATTAATAGATTTTTTCTTTCTCTCTGAATTTTGCTAAAATAAAGAAAACTAATAAGAGATAACATTATATATG
>NW_012116977.1:473003-489654 GCF_000951035.1 Colobus angolensis palliatus
TAATTCCTCCTTTAGCTCTGAGAAGTTTGATGGACTGAAGCCTTCTTCTCTCTTCTGGTTAAAGTCATACTTATATGACACGTTAACTATTTAGGACTTAATTGTTTTATTTATGTTTGTAATTCTTTAACATCTTTAGTGTTTAAGATGTATTTTTAATAAATTTTATTTTTTAGGTATACAGCCAAACTACCTATCCCACACATACATAGTCTCCCTCATCAACATTCCCACCATAGGGCTACATTTGTTACAATCAGTAAGCCTACATTGACACATCATTATCACTCAAAGTCTGTAGTTTGTGTTAGGGTTCACTCTTGGTCTTGTGCATTCTGTGTGTTTTGATAAATATATAATGGAGTATGTCTGTCATTACAGTATCATATACTTTTTCACTACCCTAAAAATACTGTGTGCTTTGCCTGTTTATACCTTCCTCCCCCATCCTCTAGCAACCACCAATCTTTTTACTGTCTCCACAGTTTTGCCTTTTCCACAGTGCCATGCAGTTGTAATAATATAGTACATATTCTTTTCAGATTGGCTACTTTCACTTAGTAATATGCATTTAAGTTTCCTCCATGTCTTTTTATTGCTTGGCAACTCATTTAGTTTCAGTGTGCGTTCAAATTCCATTGTCTAAATTTACCAAAACTTACATATGCATTAACCTTCTGAAGGACTTCTTGGTCACTTCCAAATTTTTGCAAATAAACATCCATGTGTACTTCTTTTGTGGACATAGTTTTTAACTTCTTTGGTTACCCATAGGAGCATGATTACTGAATCATGTGGTAAGAGTTATATCTAATTTTGTAGGAAACTGCCAGACTGCTTTCCAAAGTGTCTTTACCATTGTTCATTTCCATCAACAAGGAATGTTGCTCCATATTCTTGTCAGCATTTGGTGTTGTCATGTTTTAAATTTTAGCCATTCTAGTAGGTATGTGCTGGTATCTCATTGATGTTTTCATTTTCATTTCCCTTATGCTGCATGATGCGGACCATCTTGCCATGTGCTTATCTACCATCTATGCATCTTATTTGGGGAGATGTCTGTTAAAGTCTTTGTTCATTTTTTATTGAATTGTTTATTTTCTTATTATTAAGGTATAATAGTTCTTGGTATATTTTGGATGACTCCTTAATCAGATATGTGTTTTACAAACATTTTATCCCAGTAAATCGCTTGTATTTTCATGTCCCTGACATTGTCTTTCACAGAGCAGATATTTTAATTTCAGTGAATCATCAATTATTTCATGAACAGCCACTTTGGTATTGTATCCAAAAAGTCACCACAGAACTCAAGGGCATCTAGATTTTCTCCTACTTTATATTATAGAAGTTTTATTTTTTGTTTACATTTAGGTCTGTGATCTACTTGGTGTTAACTATTGTGAAAAACTATAAGCTCTGTGTCTAGATTCATTTGTATTCATGTGTTTGTTCAGTTGCTTCAGCACCATGTATGTAAAGACTACATTTGCTCCATTGTGTTGCCTTTGATCTTTTGTCAATAATCAGTTGATCAAATTGATGTGGGTCTATTTCTGGACTCTCTATTCTGGTCCATTTATATATTTTTTTATTCTTTTGGAAATGTCATCTTTCTTGATTACTGTAGCTTTATAGTAAGCCTTAAATTTGGGTAGTATCAATCTTCCAACTTCGTTCATCTCCTTCAATAATTGCTCTGGCCATTCTGTTCTCTCTCTCTCTCTCTCTCTAAACCTTACAATCAGGTACTGATATCCTCAAAATAACTCACTGGGATTTTGATTGGAACTACGTCGAATCAATAAGTCAAGCTGGGAAACACTGACAGCTTCACAATATTGAGTATTTCTATCTCAACCAAGAATACATCTACATTTTCTTAGTTCTTGTTCAATTTATTTCATTAGAATTTTGTAATTTTCCTCATATAGACCTTGTGCCTATTTTGTTAGATTTAAACCTAAATATTTCATATTTTGTAGTGCTAGTGTAAATGGTATTAATTTTAAATTCCACTTGTTCATGGCAGTATATAAAGGCGATTGACTTTTGTATACTAACCTTGTGTACTACAATTTGGACACTGTGACTAATTAGTTCCAGGAGTTTTTGTTGATCTTTCTGGATTTTCTGCATAGACAGTCATGTCATCTGTAACCAAAAAATATTTTATTTCTTCCTTCCCAATCAGTATACGTTTTTATTAATGTTTGTTGCCTTCTGTTATTAACTAGGACTTCCCGTATGATGTTGAAAAAAAATTAGTGAAGAGACATCTTTGCCTTTTATCTTGCTAGAAAAATACTAGTTCCTCAACATTAAGTAAGATGTTACCTGTAGATGTTTTGTGCTTTCTTTTCTTGTAATGTCTCAGTCTTGTTTTGGTATTTGGATGATGCTGGCCATAGAAAAAGTTAGGAAATATTCTCTCTGCTTCTATGTTCTAAAAGAGTTTGTAGAGAATTGATAAAATATCTTAAAATTGTTGTAAATTTCACCCAGGAATCCATCTGGGCCTGGCTATTTCTGTTTAGGAAGGTTATTAATTATTCATTAATTGTAAAAATAGATATAGGCCTATTCAGATGGTGTATTTCTTCTTGTGTAAGTATTCACAGATTTTATCTTTTAACGAATTAGTCCATTTAACCTAGATATGAAAAACACACCACAAAAACTTTGTGAAGCATACCCAAGTATCAATAGCTGAACTGACTAAGTGGAAGAAAGGATATCAGACTTTGAAGACCACCTTGCTTCAATAAGACATGCAGACAACACTAGAGAAACAAAAACCATGAAAAGAATGAAGAAAGCCTCAAGAAATGTGGGATTTCATAAAAAGACCAAACCCATGATTGATTGGAGTACCAGAAGGAGATGGGGAGAATGGATACAAACTGGAAAACACACTTCAGGACACTCTCCAGGAGAACTTCTCCAACCTAACAAGACAGGCCAAAATGCAAAATCAGGAAATTCAGAAAACACCATTAACATACTCCACAAGAAGGGGAACCCCAAGACACATAATCATCAGATTCTCCAAGATCGATTTGAAGGAAAAGTTAAAGGCAGTCAGAGAGAAAGGCCAGGTCACATGCAAATGAAGCCCACCAGACTAACAGCAGATCTCTCAGCAGAAACTACAGGCCAGAAGAGATTGGGGACCAATATTCAACATTCTGAAAGAAAATAATTTTCAACCCGCAATTTCATATCCAGTCAAATTAAGCCTCAGAAGCAAAAGAGAAATAAAATTCTTCCCAGACAAGCAGAAGCAGAAGGATTTTGTTAACACCAGGCCTGCCTTGCAAGAGCTCCTGAAAGAAGCACTAAATATGGAAAGGAAAAACTGTTACCAGCCACTGCAAAACCACACCAAAATATAAAGACCAATGACACTATAAAGAAACTGCATCAACTAGTGTGCAAATAACCGAATAGCATCATGATAACAGGATCAAATTCACATGTAACAATACTAACCTTAAATGTAAATGGGATAAATGCTCCAATTAAAAGAAACCAACAGGCAAATTGAGTGAAGAGCCAAGACCCTTTGGTGTGATGTATTCGGAAGACTCATCTCACGTGCCAAGACATATGGGTTCAAAATAAAGGTATGGAGGAAAATTTACCATGCAAATGGAAAGCAAAATAAGTAGGGGTTGAAATCTTAGTCTCTAACAAAACAGACTTGAAACAAAAATAAAAAAAATAGGACAAGAAGGGCACTACATGATAAAGGGAAAAATTTCACAAGAAGAGTTAACTATTCTAAGTATATATGTGGTCTATATAGGAACACTCAGATTCATTAAACCAGTTCTTAGAGACATACAAAGAGACATAGACTCCCACTCAATAATAGTGGGAGACTTTAACACTCCACTTTCAGTATTAGATTAACGAGACAGAAAATTAACAAGGATATTCAGGACTTGAATTCAGCTCTGTTTCAAGTGGACCTAATAGACTCTACAGAACTCTCCACCCCAAATCAACAGGATATACTTTCTTCTCAGTGCCACATGGCACTTTTTCTAAAATTGACCACATAATTGCAAGTAAGACACTCCTCAGCAAACGCAAAGGAATGGAAATCATAAGAAACAGTCTCTCAGACCACAGTGCAATCAAATTAGAACTCAGGATTAAGAAACTCACTCAAAACCACACAATTACATAGAAATTGAACAATCTACTCCTGAATGATTCCCGGAAAAGTAATGAAATTAAGGCAGAAATCAAGAAGTTCTTTGAAACCAATGAGAACAAAGAGACAACATACCAGAATCTCTGGGGCACAGCTAAACCAGTGTTAGGAGGGAAATTTATAGCACTAAATGCCCACAGCAGAAAGCTAGAAAGATCTCAAATTGACACCTTAACATCACAATTAACAGAGCTAGAGAAGCAAGAGCAAACTAATCCAAAAGCTAGCAAAATAAATGATACAACTAAGATCAGAGAATAATTGACAGAGATAGACATGAAAAACTCTCCAAAAAATCAATGGTTACAGGAGCTGTTTTTTTGAAAAAATTAACAAAATAGACTGCTAGCTGAACTAATGAAGAAAACAGAGAGGAATCAAATAGGCACACTAAAAATGATAAAGGGGATATCACCCTGACCTGACAGAAATACAAACTACCATCACAGAATACTATAAACACCTCTATGCAAAAAAACTAGAAAATCTAGAAGAAACAGATACATTCCTGGACACATACACCCTCCCAAGTCTAAACTGAGAAGTCAAATCACTGAATAGATCAATAACACATTCTGAAATTGAAGCAGTAATTAATACCTACCAACCAAAAAAAGCCCAGGACCAGAAGGATTCATAGCTGAATTCTACCAGAAGTACAAAGAGGAACTGGCACCACATTTTTCTGAAACTATTCCAAACAATTGAAAAGAAGGGATAACTCCCTAACTCATTTTATGGAGTCAGCATCATCCTGATACCAAGACTGGGAAGAGACACTACAAAAAGAAAACTTTGGGCCAATTTCCCTGATGAACATGGATGCAAAAATCCTTAATAAAATACTGGCAAACTGAATCTAGCAGCACATCAAAAAATTTATCCACCACAATCAAGTTGGTTTCATCCCTGGAATGTGAGCTTGGTTCAATACATACAAATCAATTAACATAATCCATCACATAAACAGAACTAAAGGAAAAAAATAAAAACACATGATTACCTCAATGGATGCAGAAAAGGCCTTTGATAAAATTCAACATCCTTCATGTTAAAAACTCTCAATAAACTAGGTATTGATGGAACATATTTCAAAATAATAAGAGCTATTTATGACAAATCTATGGCCAATATCATATTAAATGGGCAAAAGCTGGAAGCATTGCCTTTGAAAACTTGCACAAGACAAGGATGCCCTCTATCACCACTCCTTTTGAAGCAGTATTTGGAGTTCTGGCCAGGGCAATCAGGTGAGATAAAGAAATAAAAAGTGTTAGCCAGGTGCAGTGAATCTCAACACTTTGGGAGGCAGAGGTGGGTGGATAACCTGAGGTCAGGAGTTCGAGGCAAGCCTGGTCAACATGGTTAAACCCCATCTCCACCAAAAAGACAAAATTTAGCAGGGCATGGTGGGGGGTGCCTGTAGTCCCAACGATTTGGGAGGCTAAGGCAGGAAAATCACTTGAACCTGGGAGGCAGAGGATGAAGTGAGCCGAGGTCGTGCCACTGCACTCCAGCCTGGGCAACAGAGAGAGATTTGGAAAAGAAGGGAAGGAAGGAAGGAAGGAAGGAAGGAAGGAGAAAGAAAGAAAGGTGTTTAAACAAGAAGAGAGGAAGTAAAATTGTCTCTCTTTGCAGATGACATAATTTTATCTTCAGAAAACCCCATCATCTCAGCTGAAAAACTCCTTAAACTGATAAGCAACTTCAGCAAATTCTCAGGATACAAAATCAGTGTGCAAAAATCACAAGCGTTCCTTTATGTGAACAATAGACAAGCAGAGAGTCAAATCATCAACGAACTCCCATTTACAATCTCTATAAAATGAATAAAATACATAGGAATACAGCTAACAAGGATGTGAAGGATCTCTTCAGGGAGGACTACAAACGACTGCTCAAGGAAATAAGAGAGGACACAAACGAATGGAAAAACGTTCCGTCCTCATGGATAGGAAGAAGCAATATCGTGAAAATGACAATACTGTCCAAAGTAACTTATAGATTCAATGCTATTCCCATCAAACTGCCTTTGACATTATTCACAGAATTAGAAAAACCTACTTTAAATTTCATATGGAATCAAAGAAGACCCGATATAGTCAAGACAAGCCTAAGCAAAAAGAACAAAGCTAGAGACATCAGACTACCTGATTTCAAACTACTAGAAGTTTGCATTAATCAAAATAGCATGGTACTCGTACCAAAACAGACACATAGACCAATGGAACGGAAGAGACCTCAGAAATAACACCACACATCTACAACCATGTGATCTTCGACAAACATGACAAAAACAAACAATGGGGAAAGGATCTCCAATTAATCAAATGGTGTTGGGAAAATTGGCTAGCCATATGTAGAAAACTGAAAATGGACCCCTTCATTATATCTTATACAAAAATACTCAAAATGAATTAAAGACTTAAATGTAAAAGCCAAAACCATAAAAACACTGGAAGAAAACGTAGGCAATGCCATTCAGGACATAGGTATGGGAAAAGGCTTGATGACTAAAACACCACAAGTAATGGCAATAAAAGCCAAAATTGACAAATGGGATCTAGTTAAACTAAAGAGCTTCTGCACAACAAAAGAAATGATATCAGACTGAACAGGCAGCCTACAGAATGGGAGAAAATTTTTGCAATCTACTCATCTGACAAAGGTCTAATATCCAGAATTCATTTATTTAAAGATCTTAAATAAATTTACAAAAAAAAAAAAAAGACATCAAAAAGTGGGCAAAGGATACGAACAGATATTTCTCAAAACAAGACATTTATGAAGCCAACAAACATGTAAAAAAGCTCAACATCACTGATCATCAGAGAAATACAAATCAAAACCACAATGTGAGACCATATCTCACCAGTCAGAATGGCGATTATTAAAAAGGCAGGAAACAATAGATACTAGTGAAGCTGTGGAGAAGCAGGCATGCTTTTACACTGTTGGTAGGAATGTAAATTAGTTCAACCATTGTGGAAGACAGTATGGCGATTCCTCAAGGATCTACAACCACAAATACCATTTGACCCAGCAATCCCGTAACTGATTAAATACCCAAGGGAATATAAATCATTCCACTCTAAAGACACGTGCACACGAATGTTTATTGCAGCACTATTTACAATAGCAAAAACATGTAACTAACTCAAATGCCTATTAATGATAGAATGGATAAGGATAATCTGGTACATATGTACTATGAAACACGATGCAGCCATAAGAAAAGAATAAGATCATGTCCTTGGCGAGGGCATGAATGAAGCTGGAAGCCATCATCCTCAGCAAACTAATACAGAAACCAAACACCACATGTTTTCACTTTTAAGTGGGAGCTGAACAATGAGAACACATGGATCCAGAGAGGGAAACAACACACAGCAGGGCCTTAAGGGTTGTGGGGAAAGGGGAGGGAACTTAGAGAATGGATCAGTAGGTACAGCAAACCACCATGGTGCACGTATACCTGTGTAACAAACCTGCACGTTCCGCACAAGTATTCTTTTTTTTTAGAAGAAATAAAAAGAAAAAACAAATGAAGACAAATTTATTTTTGTTTTTTACACTTCCAAGTGAGGTACTGCTTAATATTAATTAAACAGAGTTATTGATTTTTGGTCAGACACCTGAAAGCATTAATATGATCTTTTGATTAAATCATTTTCCAATAATTATAAAATTATATTTATATAGAATTCATCATATAATTCATATTACCATGCCAAAGAGAAATTATAGTTTTCCAATATTGAGCTATCTTATATTCCTGGAATTTTGAACCATGACTGAAAATTCAGTGATTCTGTCACTGTATTTATTTCTCTTTAAGTGTTTATATCTCCAGACGTAATGAATTTTGACTTTCTGTGATTATTTGCCAAAATATTTGTCAGACTTTGTATTAGGTTATTCTGCATATTGGTAGAATTTCCAAAGGCAAATCAAACAAAGAAAAAAAAAAGTCTCTCTTTTTCTAATTTGGACATAAAATGATTTATTAAAGCATATTAGGTAGCAAACATCAAAAGGAACAGTGAAGTGGCTTGGAGGTAGGTGTAACACCAGATAATTCAGTAAGATTCATGTTTGTCAGAAAACATGAGAGTAAGCACAAAAATCTATTGTATTGATCCATTTTCATACTGCAATAAAGAACTCCCTGAGACTGGATAATTTATAAAGGAAAGATCATCGACTCACAGTGTAGCAAGGCTGGGTAGGTCTCAGGAAACTTACAATCACGGCGGAAGGCAAAAGGTAAGCAAGGCACCTTCTTCACAAGGTAGTAGGAAAGAGAAGTGCTGAGCAAAGGGGAAAGACCCCCTTATTAAGCCATCATGTCTCTTGAGAATTCACTCACTATCATGAGAACAGTGTCGGGAAAACTGCCCCCATGATTCAATTACCTTCACCTGATCTCTCCCTTGACACGCAGGGATTATGGGAATTACAATTCAAGATGAGATTTGCGTTGGCACAGAAAGCCTAACCATATCATCCATGGTGAGTGGTGCCAACTCAGTGGTGTTTCTAGAGCTCCTATAGCCTGGAGCATGTAGAAGGAAAGAAGTCAAGGGCAGGAGTGATAGAGGTTCAACACCTTGGGTCCTTGAGAAATCTGAAGTAAACTTTCCATAGGCTGTCTCATTTCTAAATTTAATGACAAAAAAGGAAAAAAAATCATTATGTCTAAATATTTTTAAGTTTAAAAACAAAATCATTGCTTTTATATGCAGCTGAAATTAAGTGTAATTTTTACAGGCTTCATACTGGTATTCTTTGTTTTTCACCTTTACTTGTTTGCAGAATTTAAATCAATACATTTGTAAGCTGGCATAATAGCCACATTAGCAGAAAAGGCCAAGTGGAAACAATTAGAACTCTTCCTACTTACTAAAATAGCAGTTCAAATGGAATAATCTATCCCTGCGGGAATCACAGAGATTAATGTCATGGACAAAATTTTGAATGATGCAGCTTTGAAGATGTTTACCCATTAATTTCCCTGGTTTGAACTACAACAGTCTGGCACATATTGAAAAAAGATAATAGATAATAAGGAAATTAATTGGGTAGTGACTCCAATTATAGCTGCTATTCCAGATGTGATCTCTTTTCTTGGACAATGTGACAACTCCCTGGCATTGGGAACTAGTTATGTGTCTGCAAACTTACTGGAGGGCAATGAAACTCATTGATTCATTCCAAAACATTTGGCATCCTATGACACAAAATAGGGTGATATATGAGTGGAGAGTAGATTAAGAGGAACAAACATAAAATATTCAAAAATTAGGAGTCAAATATAATTGGTAAATCTCTTCGAGTTTTTGAGGCAAGTGTACAGCATTCCACTGTCTTGTTCTTGTTCATTTTCTTATACCTAAAATACTACCAGCTGTGTCTGGTGATGAGGACTAGAATTATTTGCTAGCTGACCCCCCATATGTGGTAAACTTCTCCACCATTTGATGCTTTTGACTGGTAAGATTTAATGGACTTGGGGTGTGCTTCATTGATTGTAATGCTTTATGAAGTCTGAAAATTTCCCTAAAAGGAAACCCATCAGAAGCTCAAGTTTTCGTGAATAAGCCCATATCAATTTCAGCAGGTAAATGTGCTTCTTGAAAAATTATTCTTTTCTTGCAACTACAGAGCTTTGCTATGTAGTAAATGATTAGCAATGGGAAACTTGGGAACCATGCAACTTTAGCAGACATCATGACTTAAGTACTGTCTGGTCAATCTAGTCATTAATTGAGATTATTCAGTGATTCCTCATCATGAAGTGCAAGTAGCATATGCAGTAACAGGTTCAAGATAACAACCAGACTATTGCAAAACAGACAGTCCCAACCCTCTTATCTATGCTATTATTACGCTCTCTGCCAACCACTATGATCATCCTCAAGGGTGCCCTTATAATTATATAAAGGATATTCATAGTTTTTAACATTTAAGCTTGTTTGAAAACAACAGATTAACAGAAAACTATGAGATTTATAATATTAATAATATTTTCTGGCAAAAGAGTATAAATTGAAACAGTGAAAAATATACAGTGCTGCTTCTGCAGTTGCGCGCGCACACGTGCGTGTGTGTGTGTTGACTTGTGCATGTATGTATTTAAAGATAACAAAGAGTAGAAGTACAGGTGATGTATTAAAATAATGGATTTAATGACTCACTTTAAAAAATGTCCATAATCTTCATGTTCAGGGTTCCGTCTGTTTAGACGTGTTCATGATCAAATGAGAAAAATTTAGATCATAGAATATAATTAGGAGCCCAATAAAATGGCTGAGATTGATACCTGGTCATTTTGAAAAAATCCTGCCAAGAGGATAGTGGAAAAAAAGGATAGAGAGACAGGTTAGACTGACTGTCATGCTTTACTAAAGAGAGTTAGTGTCATTGCTAAACAGTCGTGACTGGAAAGAGAATAGTTTGAACCTGGAGGATTGTGTAGTATACAAATATACCTACTGATAGTTTATAAAGACTAAAAGAGCAATAATTCCAAAAGCTCAGATGTGAGTATTTGGAATGTACTGCTGGATAAAGGGCTGTAGCTAAAATGTAAAAGTAATGGAAAGTCATAATGATTGGCCCTAACATTTTAAATAACTGGAGAATTTAGAATTTCAACATTTACTTTTATTTTTGGTTTCATGTGAACCACAGAATTTTCTTTCTTTAAAAAATGTTTATCTTAGAATTACACAATATTTGTAAACAATTCCAAAATATAGGAAAATAAATCACTGTAAATAAGTCATCCAAAATCTTGTATATGAATTATTCAATGTGAGTTAATTCTTATTGATTTTTAACTTGCTTGCACATACACACTATTATCTAAATACATAAGCATATAAAATATGTTGATATGCATATTACCCAAGAAACCTCATCTAATATTAGTTTTACAGGCACAGGAAGGAATACCTGATGGTATATTTTCAAACTTTCTTGTGTTAACCGGTCAAGCATATAGACAAACCCCATCAATGTTTAGTGTGAGTAGTATATGACTATTCATCTGGAACTCGGAAAGTTACTTGGAAAACTCAGACTGGCTTTTCTAAACAGCTTATTCTGCCAGATCATCTAGTGGATGCAATGTTTGTAATTGACCATTCTTAGGGATCCTTCATCCAATTCCCATCTGTACCTTTGACCTTACCCACTGTGGTCTGTCTAGAATATTTTTCACTTTTGACTTACTCTTTCCCTGGTCTTTTTAATCTCTTTTCTATTCTTCCTCCATCTAAGTTACTAGTCTTTATCTTTACTGTTGTTCCATAGCTTGGTTTACTAAAGACTGTGAGTTTTCAGGTAGAAGGACAAGAAGAGAAACTGGTGTTCTGGTGTAGCATGCAAGTGGATTGTTTGAAAATCGGATTTTCACATTTCATAGGAAAAAAAATTGTCAAATTCTAGCTTATCTCGTATATGTTACCATAGTCTAACATTAGTTGTATTATAAATGATCCCAGATTATAAATGGTGCTAGACGCATTAGGTAAATAATAAAGGCAAACACTCTAAAATAAGATAAACAAAATAAAAAGAGCTCTATTCATTCTAATGAATATGCATGTGGTGACACTTTTATATAAAAGTGCTTTAAACAAAATGTTGCAAATATGCAAATTGGTATATATACTATGAAATGTGAAAACTAGTATATATAAAAATCGACCTACTATACATTATATTCTTTTGTGTCACCTTTACTGTTGTGGAATTTGTGCTTCGATAGTTAAGAATTTTGGATATTTAATTTTGAGCTGAGTTAAATGAACATGCAGGTAATGACTATTAGACTATGAAAGTACACATGAATACAGTTTGAATATTTCATTTACTTGTGTGGATATCAATACTTTTTATATCAGACTAAAAGAAAAAAATAAAGTTCAAGCCTGAATATTATGTGTATATTGTTTCTATTGTAGTAATGCATAAATTCCACTCAAACTAGACCTTACAGTCATATAAAAAATATCCTAACAAGTTGTTGATTTAAATATTTAAAATGCAAAATGCAGTTCTTTATGTATCAATAAGCACTCCATGTCTTAAGTTGTAAGATTTGGATGTCAATTGAAATCAGTTGGTCCAAAAAGTGTTTCCTCTATTTTTAAAGCATGACTAAAATGGAAAACTTGTTATTTCATGAATTTTTATAAAATATATAATCCTTTGTAAAATATATTTAAAATAATATATACAATACATATATGTAGAATACATTAAAAAATTGAAGAATTTGGATTGTGCATGGAGGATTAAATTATATTTTATTTCAACTTTAAAATAAAATGAGGAGGAAGAGAAAAAACTTTAAGAATCTTGCTGGATTTCTTCGTTGACATTTTTCCTCATGATTGACTTTTTATACTGATACTCAAACTATGTAACTAATATTAATTTATAAAGACTATGTCTGAAAGTTTAAGAACTAATTATGTAAATAAAATATGTTTTATTTATTCAAAATATGCCTCATTGTTCCTAGGGAATTTCAGAGATTCAATTATATTAATTGAGACTTTTTGGGAAGCAAACTTGTTGCTGAGTTTCAATAAATGTTATCTAAGCCTACAAATTTACTTTGAAAATCATAAAGCAGCAAGTCTATTTAGTCAGTCAGAAAACATCACTCAACTTAGTATTGAGTTTAACAATAATAAAGATCTCAACACCCCAAATTTATTCACATACATACAGTGTCTTATGAGTGGTTAAGTTTACCTTCAAAATTATGATCCAAGAACATACATATTATACTTCTGTAAGAGGTGTAATTATTTTTGCAGATGATCAGTGCACAGTGTAATGTCCAAAAGAGTCACATTTCTATGTGCTTTTTCATATGTAAATTTGAAATACATATATATAAGATCATAATCATATAAATCATATAAATATACACATTTATAAGATCTTTAATTTCAGAATGAAGCACTATGTTGAATGAGGAGGTTATAATGTGAATAATCTAAACCACTCCATAAACTTCCTAATAGCTTTTTTATTCTTGTTTTAATTCTAATTTTGAGAAATTTCTTGGTTTCAAAATTCCCCCAGCTGTGAGATTGAGCCAATGTAATACAAATTGAGAAATAACAGGTATGACATTTTCGTGCAAGCACGTTAGTTTCCATTAAAACATATAGCAAATATTATTGATGCTATTTATTTTAACACAATGTTATAAATTGTTTTTGAAGTTACTTTGCATGACTTAGATATTGTATTACTAATAGAAATAGACTACTGGACTTCATAGTAGATAACCATCTCCTAAAAGTGTAAGAAACAGTAAATCCTTTTCTTTTTAATGACAAAATTTGCAAACTTACAAATGTTACTTTGGTTTTAGGTTTCTTTTTTCCTTGAATTTCAGCAAGAAAAATATTTTTTTAACAAGAAAATTCTACTCTGTTTTGTGGCTAACTCCTTAAGGCTGGCTAAGAACAGATTCAGTAGAGTGAGAAATCACCTCATGACTCTTGAACTTTCATAAGCTAAATAAAATTGTTTGTAGTGATCCCTTGAAAACTTTATCTTACACTCAATACTAGTTGAAGTAGAAAAATCATGGTTCAAAATTCTATAATGCTGTAAAAAAGAAATTGGGTCATAGTGGCCAGGGTTAGTGAGGGCATGATTGAAAAGCTGAACAGGAACGTGGTTTGACTCCGGTGAGATCTTGCTAAGCTGTTAGGTCAAAGTTGTGCTGACACAGAACTATACTGAGAACCAGACAGGACTTAGGAATTGTACTATGGATTTGGCCAAATAATTTTCTTTAGACTAATCAGAAAGATTACATTTAGATGCATATAAATAGTATGTAGGTATATGCTATTTGTTAGTAATATGAGTAGATTTGGCAAATTGTGTGCCTTTCTAAATTCCTCATTCATTTGGGGAAGTTTCTGAGACACTGCGGAAAGAAACTATGCACACACAAATCCAGATGTATGAAATATTATAGATCTTTAAATACGTAATTTATAATATGGTAAAACTATGTAAAAGATGCGGCAGCTTATTTTTTACAAGAAAATCTAAATATATAATCAGGATGCTGATGTGTAAGACCTTACATTTTACTACAGAAAAGGCATAACAAGACCATTTTTTGTTGTATTTTTTTATGTGTATATTTTACTGAGATCTTTTTCCGCATATAGGGTAGGTATCAGGTGAAAAAGCATTCTTTGATTAAATAGATTTTTCTTTTTAGATAGACTTTATTGATTATACACACACACATGCACATACACAATATTCAACATTTTAATATATTCAACATTTCCATCCCCTCAGGAAGGTTCCTGTGACTTTTGTCAATTTATTGCTCTTCCTTTAGTTCCAGCCAAGAATCAATCTCATTCTGTTATTTTTAGCTTTACAGTTATATTCTTGATCTATTGATATTCCAAATATCCTATTTGCATATTGTGTAGAAATCATTGATGATTATTTTTAAATTTTATACAGAATAATTATTTGAAAGACCATGCTTTCTCTACTAACTTACCTTGCTGTCTTTGTCAGAAATTAAATTTTATGTATATGTACCTATATCTGTATTCTATTTAGTTTCATTGACCAATATGACTATCTTCAGGCTAATTCCATACTGTTGGCTTTACTGTGGCTTTCCAGATAAACTTGAAATCCTGTAATTCTAGTATTATAGCCTTACTCTACATTTTCCAAAGGCACATAAATTTTTGAAAGTGGACTATACAAAATTATATTAACTTGTTAATGGAGGACGTCATAGAACTTTGAATATGGTAATGTACTTTTTAAATCTCCAAGAGGAAATATTCAATAAATTAAAAACTCATATAACCCAACCCCCTCTGAATGTATGGTAAGTGTATTTCTACAAGTACACTTAATAAGGTACATTTTGATGGGTAGGTTCATACATAGAAACACAGGACAAACAATGCATTTGAATCTAGCAATTGGTGTAATTTCCCTATAAGATCAAGAACACATAAACTCAAAGGAAATGGAATGCAATAGAAATTGGGGGAGTAACATCAATTCTGCATGCATTATATGCAAATTCAATTATTACAGTTTGGCAAAAGGACAGAGAAAATAATCTTTGAAGGAATAAAATAAAAATGTAAATATAGTAAGTCTCCCAAGTAAATATGAGCTGAGACACATCTGTTTCTTCATGAAGAATTACTTTGACTGTGTTGAACTTACTGTTCAACACAATATAGTAGTGAAATTTATGGATGACTAAAGGGATTATTTATAAATAATTTTAAGCATATGTGAATGTGCAACTATATATTGACTTTAACATTTACAGGCATGTAAAATGCAATTCTTCTATAATACCTGGTTATTCTCCTTCTTAAGTGGGGGCCCGGTGCTCTGAAAGATTTAATGACAAAGACAAAGTGGACAGGGGGCAAAAACTGTCTCCTTGTAAAAGAAAAGAAGCAAAGTGCCACTAAAGTCTCTGTCTTCGTTTAAAATACTTTCAGTAATTAGAGAAAGCTAACACAAACTAACTGATATAATTAATCTATGTTTTATTCAAGAATTATTAAAGTTTTAGGTTTTACGTTCAGATTTGTTATGAATTTTAAGTTATTTTTGTATATGCTGTGAGGTATGTTGAAGTTTATGTCTTTCAACATGCATGCCCAGTAGTTGAAATGAGTATCCTTTCTCCATTGAATTACATTTGCACTTTCCTCCAAAATCAATTTACCATGCACATTTAGGCCAGTGTTGAAGCTCTCCATTTTGTTTCCTTGACCTAAGCGACTATTTTTTCACCATTACCATACTACCTTGATTACTCCCATTTTAAAGAACATCTTGAAATCATGAAGTATGAGACTTCTAACTTTGTTTTCCTTTTTCAGAATTGTCTTAGCTATTCTAAATCCTTTATATTTCCTTTTATCTTTTAAAATCAGTTTGTAAATTTTTATAAACATTTCCTCTGATAGTTCAGTTTAGATCATTTTGGGGAGAATTGAAATCTACCCATTAGTGAGTTTTCAAACCCGTGAACACACGATTATTAGGTCTTGTTTAAAAAGACACATTATTAGGTCTTGTTTAAGAAGGCACATCAATGTTTTGTAGTATTCAGAACATGCACATACTTTCCTAGAATTGTATATAAATATTCATGTTTTTGGTGTTCTGTAAAAAATTTCAATTTTCAATTTCTAGTGCTAATCTATGGAAGTACTATGGATGTGTAATATGTACCTTATATCCTAAAATTTTGCTAAACTAACTTATTAGAAATACCTTTTATAGATTATTTGCAATATTTCTATGTAGACAATTATATATTTTTTCGGCACAAAAAGACAGTTGTATTTCTTTCTTGCCAATCTACAAACTTTG
>NW_012116977.1:490659-492249 GCF_000951035.1 Colobus angolensis palliatus
ATGTTAAAGGATTGCTATCCAAAATATATAAAAAACTCTCCTAACTCAATAACAAATAAACAAAAATCTAGTAAAATTTAGACAAAATCTAAATAGATGAAATAAATATAAACAGATGGAGGACAAACAAAAACGTAACATGCTAAATAACTGGTCAACAGAGAAATGCAGATAAGACCACATTAATATTTCACTAAATACCCAGTATAATGAAAAGAATAGCATTAAAAATAATAGTACAAAATGGAGGTGAAGCTATAGAGTAACTAGAAATCTTATGTTGTGCTAATAGAAGTTCAAAATAGTGCAACACTTTAAAAAACTGTTTGCAGTTTCTAATATAGTTATGCATATATTTATATAATGTATGACACAGACACTCCTATGCATTATCCAATAGAAACAAAAGCATATGATGATACAAATCTTATGTGTTAACGCAGATAGCAGTTTTATTCATAATCACCAAAAGAGGGAAAAATATGAAATGTCTATCAGCAAGTTAGTGGATTAGCTAATTGTATCTTATACATGCATTGCCATGTTATTTGCCATTTAAAAATTCAATGACATAGAATAATCTCAAAAGCATTATGCTGAGTGATTCCATTTATAGGTTATTCTTGAAATAACAAAATTATAGGGACAGAAACAAATCAATGTTTGCTTACAGCTGAGAGTGAGGGAGAGGGATTGACTAAAAAGTAACAAGAAAGAACTGTTCCATATCTTTATTGTGGGTTTGGCTGCACCATTATACATGTTTCTCAAAATTCATATATATGGCCCAAAAGTGTGTTTTATGACATGTGCATTTTACCTCAGTAAACTAAAAAAGGAAAGAAAAGAAAACTAAATAAACTCAAAAACTAAAAAAAACTAAAATAAACTAAATAAAGAAGGAAAGAAAAGAAATGGTTCAAATTGCAAAGTCCAGTAGTCAAGGTCATTCTTTTGTTTAACACTGTTTTTGGGTGTGTACCACATATTATGCTTTGTGATAAATTCTGGGACAACAGTAGTGAATCAATTAGATAAAAATGCTTGTTACTATGGGACTTGCATTCTAATTAGGAATAAACTAGTGATAAACACATAAATCAAATATATTGCATCTTTCATGATGATAAATGCTATAAAAGTAAAGAAGAAAAGTCAGTTAAGCAGGTAACTGTAAGAGAATCACGTGGTCATCTGGAATAAAAAAGGTATAGGTAGTGGAAATAGTGTATGCAAAGACCTTGAGTCCTGGCAGTTTCCAATAGTAGCATAGAGGTGATTGTGATTGGAATAAAGTGAGGTGATGTTTAATGTATTTATACACATTCCCATACTTTGCCTAAAAATGTCATTGTGAATATGACATATAAGTTATATGGTTAGTTAGATGGTGATGATTGATAGATGAGATACAGAGATAGATGATAGATGATAGATAGATAGATAGATAGATAGATAGATAGATAGATAGATAGATAGAACATATATTTTCTCAAGACTCTCCAGTTCTCAAATCTTAGATCCCACTAACATATCCTCAAACCCATGGAAAAAAATATATATATATAGAATTTTAGTTTCCTTTTCCTA
>NW_012116977.1:493584-509078 GCF_000951035.1 Colobus angolensis palliatus
AATGAATCACTTACATCTATGGACATCTAGGGCTAGATCCTCCTAGTGTGGATTGAATTATGTTTATTTTATTTTAGATATATGTCCCCTGAAAGTGTAATGGCCACAGTATTTTCCCAAAAAAACCAAACTGCCAAGGAAGCCTTTCAGGTTGAGAAGACAAGAGAGAGATGCGTAAGGTGGAAAACTGTGCATGTGACTGCAAGTGAACTCAGATGACTACAGGGAAAATCAGAAAAAAAAAAGACAGATGGAATCTGCAGAACTTTCTATGCTAAACTTTACAGTATATAATTGGATTGTTCTTGGAATATTTTCTGAATATTCTTGCCCCTAACTGGTTGAGTTTGAAGTATTTTCCACTACCTCTCACTAAACACAGTATTTTAAAATAAAGAAAGGAAAAGATGCCTAGTGAGCCCATAAAAAGCCCATAAAAGATGCCCAGTGAACTAAATAGTATGAACTCTAACTGCTAAGAGACTATTAGGACAAATGTTATACCTGGATTCTCAGGTTAACTTGTTTACTTCAAGGAATCTAAGAAAAGCAAGAATGATGCTCGTGATTGCCTGCATGTATATTCTCATACTATTCAGTATCTCCTCTGCTCAGACTGTATATTTCTCTTTTCTCATTCTTTCAAACTGTTAAACTGTGTTGTCTTGAAATTAGAGGATATTATCTACAATTTCCTAATATCCTCAGTCTTTTCTCTGAAGGAGTGCTTCCTCTTTTTTTTTTTTTTTTCTTAGCTGCAAACTGAGCATTCAGGATGGAAACTGTTTTCAACTCTTCAAAGTAGAAGTTATTTGTTTTTCTTCATTCCCTGCCGTATATCTTATATATTTCATATCCTTTCATGCCATTTATAATATCTCCTCTTTTAAACTGTTTTCCTTTCCAAAATGTTTCCTTCCAACTTGCCTTAAGGTATAGATATCTTGGATTTGGGATAGATGCCAGATGCCTTACATGACCTTCACAACCTCTTTTACCCTATGCAGAACTTTTGGGTTAGTTGTTCAGCATGCTCAGTGAACAGTCTTGGGATCAAAGTGGCTTGTTCTCGCTGACGCACACCGTGGTTGGGCTTCCTTGACACAATAATCTGTTACACCATCTCACAAGTAACTGTTAAAATGGTATTTAGTTATAGTTAGTTTCTCCTTAGTCCCCTTCATGTCAGATATTTCATTTTTCCACTATTCCACCAGAGAAGGGAGTAGCTGTGGGTCTCTTCAATTCTATGAAGGCCATATCCTACTTTATTTTTTCTAGTTTTGTTTTAGGTTCAGAGGTACAGGTGCAGGTTTGTTATATAGGTGAACTGCATGTCACAGGGGTTTGCTGTACAGATTAATTTGTCACTCTGGTAATAAGCATAGTACCTGCTAGGTGCTTTTCAGTTGTCTCCATCCTCCCACCCTCCACCCTTAAGTAGACCCCAGTGTGTTGTGTTTCTTTCTTCGTATCCGTGTGTACTCAACGTTTAGCTCCCACTTACTAAGTGAGAACAAGCAGTATTTGGTTTTCTGTCCCTGCCTTAGTTTGCTTAGGATTATGATCTCCAGCTCCATCCATGTGGCTACAAATGACACGATCTCATTCTTTTTTCCTGGTGTCATAGTATTTTATGATATACATGTATCACATTTTCTTTATCCAGTCTACCACTGATGGACATTTAGGTTGATTGCATGACTTTGCTATTGTGGATAGTGCTGTGATGAATATACGTGTGCATGTGTCTTTATGGTAGAGTGATTTATATTCCTTTGGGTATATGTCCCAAAATGGGATTGCTGGGTTGAATGGTACTTCTGTTTTTAGTTCGTTGAGAAATCACTAAACTGCTTTCCACAATGGCTGAGTTAATTTACATTCTCATCAACAGTGTATAAGCATTCACTATTCTCTGCAACCTTGCCAGCATCTGTTATTTATTGACATTTTAGTAATAGCCATTCTGACTGGGGTGAGATGGTATCCCACTGTGATTGAGATTTGCATTTCTCCAATATTTAGTGATGTTGATCAATTTTTCATATAATTGTTGGACAGGTGTACGTCTTCTTTTGAAAGTGTCTGTTTATGCCCTTTGCCCACTTTTTAATGAGGTTGTTTGTTTTGTGCTTGTAAATTTGTTTAAAGTTCCTTATAGATGCTGGACATTAGATATTTGTCAGATGCATAGCTTGCAAATATTTTCTCCCTTTCTGTAGGTTGTCTATTTACTCTGTTGGTAACTTTTTATGCAGAAGCTCTTTAGTTGAATTAGATCTCATTTGTTAATTTGTGTTTTTGTTGTAATTGCTTTTGGCATCTTTGTCATGAAATCTTTGCCACCGTGTATGTCCAGAATGATATTTCCTAGTTTATCTTCCAGGGTTTTATAGTTTTAAGTTTTACATTTAGTTTTTAATCCATCTCGAGTTAATATTTGCATATTATGTAAGGAAAAGGTCTAGTTTTACTCTTTATGGCTAGGCAGTTCTCCCAGCACCATTTATTGAATAGGAAATCCTTGCCTTGTTGCTTTGCTTGTTTTTGTCAGGTTTGTTGAAGTTCAGATAGTTGTAGATGTTCTGAATAGAGAACTTCTGGGTTCTCTATTCAGTTCCATTGGTCTATGTGTCTTTTTTTATAGCAGTACCATCCTGTTTTGGTTACTCTAGCCCCATAGTGTAGTTTGAAGCTGGGTAGCTTGTTGTCTCTAACTTTTTTCTTTTTGCTTAGCATTGTCTTGACTATTCAGGTTCTCTTTTGGTTCCATATAAATTTTAAAATAGTTTTGCCTAATTCTGTGAAGAATCTCAATGGTAGCTTAATAAGAATAGCACTGAATCTGTAAATTGCTTTGGGCAGTATGGCCATTTTAATGATATTGATGTTTCCTATCCATGAGCATGGAATATTTTTCTGTTTGTTTGTGTCATCTCTGATTTCTTTGAGCACTGTTCTGTAATTCTCATTGTAGAGGTCATGCACCTGCCTGGTTATCTATAGTCCCAGGTATTTTATTCTTCTTGTGGTTATTGTGGATGGTATTGTGTTATTGATTTTTCTTTCAGCTTGGATGCTTTTGGTATTTAGTAATGCTGCTGATTGTTGTATGTTGATTTTGTATCATGAAACTTTACTAAAGTTGTTTATCGGATCACAGGGCTTTTGATCAGAGACTATGGGGTTTTCAGGTATAAAATCATATTGTCTGCAAACAGAGAGAGTTTGACTTCCTCTTTTCCTGTTTGAATGGATTTCATTTTTCTTCTCTTCACTGATTGTTCCGGCTAAGACTTCCAGTAGTGTTAAATATAAGTGAGGAGAGAGGGCATCCCTGTCTTGTTCTGGTTCTCAAAGGGAATACTTCCAGCTTTTACCCATTCAGTATGATGTTGGATGTAGATTTATTGTAGATGGCTTTTACTATTCTGAGGTATGTTCCTTTAAAGTCGAGTTTGTTGAGGGTTTTTAACACAAAGGGATGTGAATCTATACCAAAAGTCTTTTCTGCATCTATTGAGATAATCACATGGTTTTTTATTTTAGTTCGGTTTAAGTGCTGAATGACATTTATTGATTTGCATATGTTCAACCATCTTTGCATCCAAGGGATAAAGCCTACTTGATCGTGGTGGATTAGCTTTTTGATGTACTGCTGGATTTGGTTTGCTGATGTTTCCTTGACGATTTTTATATCTATGTTCATCAAGGATATTGGGCCAAAATTTTCTTGTGTGTGTGTCTGTAAGGTTTTCGTATTAGGATGATGCTGGCCTCATAAAATGAGTTAGAAGGGAATCCCTTCTTAATTTTTGGAGTAGTTTCATTAGGAATGATACCAACTCTTCTTTATACCTCTGGTTGAAGTCAGCTGTGAATCCATCTGGTCCTGGGCATTTTCTTGTTGATAGACTTTTTATTACTGATTCCATTTCAGAACACATTATTGATCTGGTCAGGGATTCAATTTCCTCTGGGTTCGATCTTGGGAGAATGTATGTGTCTAGGAATGTATCCATTTATTCCAGATTTTCAAGTTTTTCTGAGTAGATGTTATTGTAATAGCCTTTGAGAATTGTTTGTACTTCTGTGAGGTCAATGGTATAATCCCCTTTATCATTTCTGATTGTGTTTATTTAGATCTTTTCTCTTTTTTTCTTTATTAGTCTAGTTAGTGATCTATCACTTTTATTTATTCTTTTGAAAAACCAACTCCTGGATTTTTTGTTCTTTTTTATGTTTTTTTGCATCTAAATTTTCTACATTTCAGCTCTGATTGACATTCTTTCTTATATTCTGCTTGCTTTGGGGTTGGTTTGCTCTTCATTCTTTAGTTCCTCTATGACTAATGTTAGGTTGTTAATTTGAGATATTTCTAGCTTTTTCATGTGGCATTTATTTTAGTGATACAGACTTCCCTCTTAACATTGATTTATTTGTTTCCCCAAAATTTTTGTCTGCTGTATCTTTGTTCCCATTAGTTTCAAAGAATTTCTTGATTTCTGTCTTAACTCCATCGTTCACTCAAAAGTCATTCAGGAGCAGGTTGTTTAGTTTCCATGTAACTGAATAGTTTTCACCTGTTTTCTTAGTATTGATTTCTGTAAATCAACCACACAATCAAGTCTGCATAATAACCAGCTGACAACATGATAACAGGATCAGACCTACACATATCATTATTAACCTTGAATGTAAACAGGTTAAAGGCCCCAATTAAAAGGCACAGAGTGTCAAGCTGGATAAAGAAGCAAGACACAACTCTATACTGTCTGTAAGACACCCATCTCACATGTAATGATGCCCATATGTCAAAAGCAAAGGGAATGAGAAAAATCTACCAAGCAAATGGAAATCAGAAAAAAAGCAGGAATTACTATTCTAATTTCAGATAAAACAGACTTTAAGACCAACAACACTCAAAAAAGACAACTAATGGCATTATGTATTAGTAAAGGGTGCAATTCAAATAGAAGTCCTAACTATCCTGAATATATATGCACCCAATACAGGAGCACCCAGATTTATAAAACAATTTCCTAGAGACCTATGAAGAGACCTAGATAACCACACAATAACAGTGGAAGTCTTCAACAACCCACTGACAGTATTAGATAGAACACTGAGGCAGGAAACTAATAAAGATAGTCAGGACCTCAACTTGACATTTGATCAAATGGGCCTTACAAAAATCTGCGGAACTATCCGCTCAACAGCAGCAGAATATACATTCTTCTCATCTGCACATGGCACACACTTTAAAATTGGCCACACAATTGACTGTAAAGCAATCCTTAGCAAATTCAAAAAAAAAAAAAAAACTGTAATCATATCAAAGACACTGTTGGACCACAGTGCACATCCTATTTTAAAATTTAGTTCATTTAGTTTTATTTGCATTCTCTACTCTTTAATTTTTTTTTTTAAGTCTAGGATCCTGCACCTTATCCATTTTGATTTAATTCTTGAAAGTGAAAGTTTCTTCAGCTAGCTACATTCCAACCAGGAGTCGTGGCTTCTGTTCTTTCATATCTCCATTTATTTTAATCATGTCCTATCTCTTATCATCTTTGATAGCTACAACTCTTGCAAAATTGGCATTTCAATCATACAATTCTCTAACCACCCTTCCCCTCCTTACAACTTAGCTGCTCTTGCAATCCCACACTTATAATTATTTTAATTCATTAGCAACTTCAGTTCATCTTCTCTATCAATTTTTAAAAATCCGGAATCTCTTTCATGCTTCCACTTATATAATTACCCTGGTTGGGTTTTGTGATATGCCATTTTATGCATTTTGCTGCCATCTTCATCAACTCAGATTGCTTCTCTACTTTTAGTGACTTTCATAGTGACAATCAAGTAGCTTGAATTGTTGTAGAAAAATAGTACAACCAAGATTAACCACAGATCTCAACTGTGAATTTAACATTACATTGAATTAATCCATTTCCAACACTCTTCTAGCTAATGATTTGCATATTACTAATTTTAGTTCTGATTTATCTCCTCACTTTCTGTTATCTTGTCAGGCCACTTCTTAGGTCTGAAGCATTTTATTTGTTTTTATTCTGTGATTCTCTTGATTCTTGGCTATTTCTTTACACTCTTCTCATTTTTTTTTTTTCTTCTCAGTTCCCTTTATTGGCTCTAACTCCACTTAGCCTCCAAATAACAACTGTTTATTGGATGACTCCTGGTTCCTCTTCTCTTCTCAATCTATAGATTATCTCTATGTTTTTCTCTTTCAGTAACATGGATACATATGCCATTCATACCAATGATTTCTAAATATAATTTTTTTCTGATCTCTCAACCAAGGTATAGAGTCATCCATCCAATAATCTTATTGAAAACTTGATTTGGATACCTTATAGCTTTCCAAATTTCAGATGTCTAAATAAAAACCTTTCATATCTAACCTTCAAACAGATCCTCCTTCACTCTCCTCCATCTGTGGAAGTGATTAGTGTCATGCTCTTATATTCAGAGCAAAATTTTACGAGTCAGTCTTGAAGTCTGTTTTTCTACCCACTCACCTAATTTAATCAATTGAAAAAAATTGTGAGGCTCTAACTTTAAAGTATATCTTGAGTCCATTTATTCCTCAATATCGTCTTTATTAATGCCTCAAATCAAACCACCATTATCTTACACCTAGACTACTGCAATAATTTTCAAAATGATCTCACTACTTCCATGCTGTCCCTTCATATCTACTTTCCACATAACAGCAAGACTTTTGAAGTGTGAAATAGAACATATCCTCTATCTGCTTATAGGATTCCTGTTAAAAATCAATTGAAATACAAAATACTTACTTTGACCTACTGGGCCCCACAATTGTCTGTTTAGCACTTCCTAT
This sequence comes from Colobus angolensis palliatus, assembly GCF_000951035.1. NCBI lineage: Eukaryota > Metazoa > Chordata > Mammalia > Primates > Cercopithecidae > Colobus > Colobus angolensis. The sequence goes on from NW_012116977.1 coordinate 500,459, forward strand.
TATTTACTTTGTTTATAATATTTTGTTCTTTTTAAAATTCCTCAAAAATGCAAACATATTTCTGCCTCTGTTTGCCTCTTACTCTAACACCTGCAAAAGCCAGATCCTGCTTATAATTTAGATGTTACCTACTTATAGAGCCCTTCCATAATGACTCAATCTAAAATAGAATCCATTTTGTTTTTGTGCTTTTCTTCAACAGAATTTTTCAAATGATCTTTTACTACAGTGTTTTCTGATAGTCTGTAACTAATTCGTGGAACAATCAAGAATTTGTACATATAAGAAAAAAGTGTCTGCTGGGCATGGTGGCTCATGCCTGTAATCCCAACAATTTGAGAGATGGAGGTGGGCAGATCATGAGGTCAAGAGATTGGGACAATCCTGGCCAACATGGTGAAACCCCGTATCTACTAAAAATACAAAAATTAGATGGGTGTGGTGGTGTGCCCCTATAGTCCCAACTACTCAGGAGGCTGAAGCAGGAGAATCAGTTGAACTAGGGAGATGGAAGTTGCAGTGAGCCAAGATTGCACCCACTGAACTCCAGCCTGGCAACAGAACAAGACTGTCTAAAAAAAAAAAAAAAAAAAAAATTCATTCTACAATGAGAATCATCTTATGCAAAATAATTATTTTCGATACAAATTGTAAAGTTTCCATCTCTAATTTTTTTGTCTTTATATTAAAAAGCTAATCTTGGAGGATTTGTTTGTGTTCAACTATGTGTCTGAGTTAAGTTCATTAGTATATTAGCAGCTATCCAGGATAACAGAAAGGATTTGTGTATTAAAGAATGGTTCATATTTTTTAAGTATGCTTGATTGACCAGTTGTTTATTAAAATATGTAGGATTGCATTTCCACACCAAGGCAGACAGTGCATCTAGCATTCATAAATGAAGATCAAAATCTAGAACTAGAAATAAGACCCAAGAGAGCTAATTTCTTAGGACATCTTCAAGGTGGCGTGGTCTTTTCTCTTTTCTCTGCTTTTCCCCATAAACCTGTGTGTCACTTATATCTTCTTCTCTTTCATTCTTTATGTACACATGACTTAATATGCTTACTCCACTCCATACTGATCTTCAGTTCTAGTCATTAACACAGATTTGTTTCAGATTTCAGATTTCTGGAAGAGATTATCCATTGTTTCAGTCTTGATCAAGTTTTTAAACCTTGGTCTGTTTGCATTGTCCCAAGAGATGCATTAAGTAGAGTATATATGGCTCTGAAGTCTCAGTCATTTGTAAGAGTGGTTCTCAAAGAATAGTTAGTATGGACATGAACACAGTAGCAAGAGGTTTTTAATGTATTTGGTGGTAGAAATATTAGCTAGTTTTAATTTTATTTTTATTATGAATTTAAACATATTAAATGTGTGTTATATAAAATAAGTCATTGAAATAATTTTACTTTCAAATCTACATCAACACTTCCCACATTTAAATCTAAATGTACACACCCAGTTAATTTTTTAAAACTGTTATTCATAAATAATAAACAAGGTTTATGAATAAATACACAATAAACCTTTATTGCTACCATTTATATGATATATTTTTGTTTTCAAAATGCTTTTTAGATTAAGGCTTTTAACTCTATTTAAACATTGTTCATTCTCTAAAAGTAAAAGTTAGGCTTTAGGTTATGTTACTATAACACAGAGATTCAAACATATAGTGATTCAAAAATATATAGAAGTTAAATGTCTGTTATAATCTATGCATAAGTAAGTGTCCCACAGTGGGATTGCAACTCTTCTTCATGAAATTATGGGCCTTGGGTTCTTTTTTATATAATTTTATTTGATTTCTGTTGACATTGGCCTATTTGATATTTGGTCACCAGCCCAGTCACATCCAGCCCTCAGGAAAGGAGAAGAGGGGTAGAGAAGGCAAACTAATTATTCGTAGAATATAATATCACCATTTAAACGTAATTTATTCTCACACTCCATTGTGCAGGAATTTACATAACTTCACAAAATTAAATTTATTGTAAGAAAAACTAGAAAATATGGCTTCTTTTTGAGCTGGCATGTGCCTACTTACGTGTGTGTGTGTTTGTGTGTGTGTGTGTGTGTGTGTGTGTGTTTCTTAACTAATGTAAAATAAGGGGACTGAATATTAGAGAATGTTTAGTTTTCTTCTGTCATTCTAATTATTTCATACAATAATTCTTTTTTCTTCCATTCTTAATTTTGATTCACCTTTTGGCTAATTGTTGGAGGGGTGGCTTGCCCCTCTAACTGTACTTTATTTTCAAATAGTATTTTCTAGCAGTATCTGTGAAATGTCTGTTACCTTCTCAAATTTAGGTCAAATTAACTTGCTACAAGAATTTATAGAATCACAACTTTCCCTTTAGAGATGGTCTTCTTGAGAAATTAAAGATGAGATTTACTCCTGTCACTTAAAAAACTAATTTTATTTTTCTGTCCGGATGTTATATGTTATTTTTTCTTTGGAAATACAATGTACACGCCCTTTGCAGCAACATGGATAGGGCTGAAGCGAATTCACACAGGAACAGATAACCAAGTACTTCATGTGGTAGCTAGTCGTTGAATACACATGGACACTAGAGCCTATTTGAGGGTGTAGGGTGGGAGGAGAGCGAGGATCAAAAAACTACCTGTTTGGGCCCCGGGTTGGTGGCTCACGCCTGTAATCCCAGCACTCTGGGAGGCCAAGGTGGGTGGATCACCTGAGGTCAGGAGTTCGTGAGCAGCTGGGCCAACATGGTGAAACCCTGTCTCTACTAAAATAATAATAATAATAATAATAATAATAATAATAATAATAAGCAGGTGTGGTGGTGGGTACCTGTAACCCTAGCTACTCAGGAGGCTGAGGCAGGAGAACCGCTTGAACCCACTAGGCAGAGGTTGCAGTGAGCCGAGATTGTGTCACTGTACTCCAGCCTGGGCGACAGAGCAAGATTTCATCTCAAGAAAAAAAAACAAAAAACAACAACAACAACAAAAAACTATCTGTTGGGTACTATACTTATTACCTGGGTGACAAAATAATCTGTACATAAAATCTCTGCAACATGCAATTTACTCATGTAACCAACCTGTACATTCACCCCCCACCTGGAATCTGAGATAAAAGTTGGAAGGAATATAAATAAATAAAATAAATAAATAAATAAATAACAGCTTTTATCCCCAAAGGAAAAAAAGAGAAATGTATGAATAACATTATAGGTATACGTCTAACTACAGATCTCATTTCAATATTTTTCTTTTCTGGAAAAAAAGAAGTAAAAATATCATTACAATGACACTGATAGGCTGAATTAGATCTTAGAGAGTTTATGCTGGTGTGATATTCAATGTTACTTGAAAACCTGATACAGGATTTCATATAACAAGGACTCACAGTTCACATGTAATGAAAATGAGTGCAAGGAGAGAGGTGTGCCTCGCAGAGCCACATGTCATCTGTAATAAACACGTGGTGGCTGAAATATGCAAATGGGATAAAAGAGAATGATACTATTGGAGGTAGTTTTTAGACACAATTATTTCAATTTTCTCAATAATAAGTGAGTTTGTGAAGAGTGAAGAGTATGGAGCTTTTTGGTTAATTTTATGTTTGTGGAAACATGACTTATTTTTTCTGTTTTTTTTTAATTAAAGAAATCTGAATATATTTTATAAGAAAGGAAGATTCATGAATTATACCATTAAAAGTGACTTTAAGCATCCCTTGAAACCATAAGCTGCTAGAGAACAGGGACCATATCTGTCATCGTTATTTTTCCTTAGAGTGAAGAACAGATCTAGACACGAGGCAGATGTATAAAAATATATTTTGAACAAATGAGTAGATGGATGAAACAAGTCAAGGCAAATTATTTAATTTTCTTGAATAATTAGTCTGTGCTAAGCACTGGGCTGAATGATTTATCAAAGGTTATCGCATTTTATTTAATATTATTGGCAAGAGTTTTTTTATTGTTTCCAGGTGAAGTATACAGGAGAAAAGGTATGTGATTTTCCCAAGTTTACACAGTAAATCATGAAATATAAATATTGTTCTTAAATACAGTTCAAAGTATTTTGAAAGCCCTAGGATTTTGTAGTCACAGTAGTGGTTTGTTATTTGTTTTTCTCTCGACATTATGTTATCTTCCACACTTTGAGAGCTTCAATTCAACCACCTAGCCAATGTTTAAACTTACTCTGTATCCCTTCTGTGTGTTCATTCATGGTAATACTAACATATCAATAAAGCAGAGTGCATTACACCATGTACAACTTGGTTTGAATCCTAATTCTAATTTCTCTCTCTTAGTAGCTGTGTGGTGGACTTAACTTTCTAAAGCTTCATCTACTTCAAAAACTGGATAAAATAATTGCACCTGCCTGATAGGATTGTTTTGTGGGTAAAATCTTAAAATCATCTTATAGCAACCACACAATGATTCTAAGTGTTATAAAGATGCTGCCACCTTTTAAAAAAGCTCATATTTGCTGGGGCATCTGTTCTGAAAAGGGAATACATTATAGTGAAACAAAATCCATTTTACATTTTTTCATTTTAGTTTGGGATAATTATAATGTCTCTTCTATACTACAGTCTTCTAAAAGTGTGAAGAAAGGTATTAATTTTGTCTTAAATTGTAGCCTCCTCAAGCTAAATATTTACTTATGTGATCACTATTCTAGATTAAAAAGGGAAACCTAGGGGAACTGAAAAGAACACTTAGCCAGTCCATTCTTTTCAATTAACTTAATACCCTTATTTCTTCTAATTCCACAAAGATAATTCATTCTTAAAAATTTGTATTCACATAAAAGATTTGTTTATTTAACTTGAAGATGCTCATTCCCTCCATGTACTATTCAGTCACTCTTTCTCATTTTCGAAGTTGTGCTATCTGTCACTGTTTCAATGTGACATTTCCATTTATTTGTTTCTTTCTTTTTAATTATCATCCACTAAAATTTTGAAGTTTCATCAACTAGGCTATTCTGAATTCTGTATAAGACTATCACATGCTTCTAGAACTGTCTTTGGCACATATTTCTCCTAGCAGTTGAATCTTTGTGACTCTGATTTAAATTGCTTTAATAACAAATATTTTCTTCAGCTTCCATTCTTGCATATTTCCGTGTTTCCCTTAAAATAGAGTTCCCATAAAATGATTAAATTATCCGGCCAAAGGAGAACACAATTGTCATATCTCTTTCTCTAAATATTATACAACTGTAATTGTATATGAAGTTTATATTAATGTTTTTTATTGGCATGACATATACACAAGGGGTAAATAGGGAGAAACTGAATATTCAAGACAGAATCAAGAAAATTAATGGAACATGATCCAATAAACAGTAGGAGGCAAGACTTGGAAACACAGATACTAAAATTTGCCTAAGAAAGACATAGGACATCTCTTTCTCTAAGACAGTTGTAAGAGTAGAGAATAGGTAAAGTTAAGGCAGGGATTTAATGAAGAAGCAAGTAAAGAAAATTGAATTTTACATTTTATTTTACTGCTATTGAACTCTTAACGAATATATATTTTACATTTCTCTGTTGACAATAAGTTCAACTGATAACAACAGCAAAACCACAGTAGAAACCTGAATAATACAAACAAGAATAATATTGATAATTGCTAATATGTATTGAGTATATGTGTGAGATAGTCTTCTATGGACTTGAATTGAGTTAGATTATTATATTCTCATAACGACAATATAAACTATTATATTTCTTTTGTATCTGTTCCCTTAACTGTAGAACACAAAGAGTTTTCAATCTTTGCTTAAAATAGTTCACTTACATTTAAATTAATAATAATTGGTGCTGATAGTCACTTTATAATGATGTGAGTTTGGAATTACTATTTTTCTGCCCTATTTAATTAATCCAAAGATTCCTTTTTTGCTTACTTTCCGTGAAAAACTGGCCCATTTTTACTATACCTTTAGGTAAATAATTTAATAAAAATGAGAAAATGGTTTTTCTAGTTCCTATTTCTCTGTTATGGGCATATCAATATTAGGCTTTCTACATAATTATTGGCCTTTTATTTTCAGGCTTCTCTACATAATTAGAGGTTATTAGAATGCTTATAGATTAGAATTTCACAGAACTTTCTGTAACTGTTGCTAATAACTCACAACCTTGGGTAATTTTTCCTTCCCACTCTTGACACTTTCAGTTGCTTCTGATCTGGTATGAGTTTGGAAAAATGCCAGGGAAAAGGAGAATGTTCTATCTTATATTTTCTATTCAGTTTATAGCCTTCAGATTCCTTTGAAAAAAAGTCAATAAAATTTCTATAAAGATTCAAAGATAATTTACAGAAAATGTAATGCTACCTTTTACGTTAAAAAAAATACTTTTAAGAGCCATTACTCCTGCTAAATATGCTGAAGTGCTAGTTTCTGAAGAGGCAGCAGTAATGTTATTCACTAGGTGCAGTTCTTCGTTTTAATCATCATTCCTAAACTTTCATCGTATTCAAGCTGTCACCTCCAGTTCTAATGGCTCATTGATTTTGGAAGTCATAGTCGTTTCTTCTTTTACATTTCTGTCAAGACAGTTGTGTAGGATAATAAAAATTAGAGTGCCTTAAAAGGAGTGTCTTACTTTGTGTCTATAACTTAGTTTTGTAGAAGACTTTGAGTCTAATATTGAACCATGGGTAGTAAAACTAGGAAGGTAAATCCCATGTGAACTTGTATTATTTAGTCATATTTTAAGACACACAATTTTTTAAATTAATTTTTCTGAATTGCAAATGCATTCAATCACATTAACTTTTTTTATTTAAGATACCTCTTGTTTTACTAGATTGTTACTTGTTTACAGATTGTTACCCTCTTTATATTATACAACACTTAATAACTTTTTATTCACACTGTGGATTTAGCACTGGAATATATATTATTTAATATTCATTATTTATAAGTTTTAATTATTTATTTGTTACCTTAACTTCAAATAATAGAATTTAAGATTTAGAAATATGCATGCCAAAATTTCCTCAGAGACAAATGTCACTTTTAATGCCTCCACAGTGAGAAATCATTAGAAATGACTAGGACATGGTGGTAACACACCAGAGAAATAATACATACTCACCTATGTCACCTACTGATAATTTTGTATAATATTTAACCATGTTATGAAATATTTGTTTTCATACAGATGTCTACTCTCAAAATAACAAAATTGGATCACAAGCAGAAAATGTTTCAGTCCACAGTTCTCCCATATCCTACATTAAAGTGTCTCAAAGTAGATTAGCAATACCTAGCCATGTACTTGCATAATAGCTTTTCCTTTTCCTTTTTGTTACCCCAACTGATTACATGAGAGCACCACGTCTATTCTATTATTCCCTTGAGAAAAACCAGCTGCCTGTTATGTAAAATTCATGTAATTTGCTGGTTTAAAGAACATTGTCCAAACTATTGACTTTGGTTTCCATCTTAAAATATCAAAGGAGATAAGGTCCCCAATGAGATTCTACTGGGGATTTCTTCCATTTCTTTAAAATTAGTATTTAAAGGAGGAAATTTAGGTGATAGGTAAAATCCCCATAAAGCTTTGTCACGTGTAAATTTTGGTAACTTATCTCTATAAGTCACTGCATGACTCTCCTGGTGTTAGGGGCAACACATGTTCATGAAATCTCCTAAAATTCCACTGGTCAAAATTTTTATTTTCTTTACATTATTCCAGGGTGCTCCTGTGGCCGTTTCTCAGTGGAGTTTAGTAGAAAAAATAACAATGATGTATATCACCCCTGAGATGCAATTAATGCACATCGACATTTTCTAATACTGTAACCAGGCATTATAGGTATCACACCATTAATGCAATATATGTTTGCTGAGTGTCTGTTTTATATAGAAGACTATTTTTCTCTCTATGGGAGATGAAAAAAGGTTAAGTGCTCATAATTTATTGAAAGAACTTAACAAAAAAGTGAGAAAATTAAGACATAGAGATGAATATTTATACTCACAGCCTGATGGTGCCTTGGTAATAAAAGAGAAAGATATGGCTAAAGAGGGATAGGCAAATGGGTGAACATGTCATAAAAGTGATATCTACATCATATATCAGAATCGCTAAAATATTGAGGATATAGCACAATAAGCAGAAAAAAATGCATTAAAATTCAATAATGGAAAGGTTAGAGGTATATTTTAAAATCCATTGTTATCTAATTTGAAATATAGAGAATATTAGAAGGAAAAGGTGAGGCTAGGGCCAAGAGGGCCTAGAGTGACCCTAGAGGGTCAAGTGTTTGCCATGGGCAAGTGGTAGTTATTGGAGAATATTGAAAAGAGTAATGGCATAATTACATCTCTGATTAGATTATATCGATAATACAATAAAATATTCAGAGCAGGGTAAGGATATGGAATATGAAGCAAGATTAGAACTAGAGAGTGGAGGGCTGGGCAGGGTAGCTCACGCCTGTAATCCTAGCAGTTTGGGAGGAAGAGGCAGGTGGATCATTTGAGATCAGGAGTTCCAGACCAGCCTGGACAACATGGTGAAATACTGTCTCTACTAAAAATACAAAAATTAGCCGGGCATGGTAGCAGGCACCTGTAATCCCAGCTACTTGGGAGGCTG
>NW_012116977.1:510018-512031 GCF_000951035.1 Colobus angolensis palliatus
GGCCTGGTGGAGGTCACCTGTAGTCCCAGTTACTCGAGAGGCTGAAGCAGGAGAATGGCGTGAACCCGGGAGGCGGAGCTTGCAATGAGCGGAGATCGTGCCACTGCACTCCAGCCTGGGTAACACAGCAAGACTCCGTCTCAAAAAACAACAACAACAAAAATACTAAAAGTAAGTGTGACTGCAGCACCAAAAAATATGCATTTCATAAAAATGTATATACTTTCTTGATGAAGCCAAAAATTTGCTCATATATTTTTCCATTAACCAAGATAAAGAGAAAACCTGATCAGTTATAAGATTCACAGAAATTAACTAAACAATGCCATAGAGACAAAATGATTCTTGATCTTAAGTACAGACAGAGCAGTCTCCTAAGAGATCTAATAAAGAAGACTCTAGCTTTCTCGTATCACTTTCATATTTTGTTGACAATACATTCATTGAATTTTGTTGTAATGACATGTATCTTCAAAGATAAGAAAATATTGACCAGGCGCGGTGTCTCACTTTGGGAGGCCAAGGTGGTCAGATCACGGGTCAAGAGATCGAGACCATCCTGGCCAACATGATGAAACCTCTTCTCTACTATAAATACAAAAATTAGCTAAGCGTGGTAATGCTCGCCTGTACTCCCAGCTACTCAGGAGACTGAGGCAGGAGAATCACTTGTATGTGGGAGGCAGAGGCTGCAGTGAGCTGAGATCTCTCCACTGCACTCCAGCCTGGTTACAGAGCAAGACTTAATCTCAAAAAATAAATAAATAAATAAATAAACAAACAAACATTGTTGAATTATAATCAATGAACAGTGCTCACTACTGAGTGAGGAGAAAAAGAGAATTTGGGAGTGCTGTGTTTTTTTGCGTTTTCCATTTACCAAGTCTCAAATTATTCCTAAAGTTAATATTTTGTGTACTTCACACCAGTGCCTACATAATTAATATTTTTCATAAAGCTTTTTAAATTAATAAAACATTATTTCCTTTGGACATAATTGCATATTTGGAAAAACTCTTTTATTCTTGGTTTCTCTTTAAGCACACCCAAACATTAATTAAACATCCATTTGTACCTGGTGTTGTGCTTAGTTCTGGTAGTACAATAATGAGCAAAAATAGATGAGTCTAAGTCTTCAATCAGATTGTAATGTAGAAAAAAATCTTTAAAAAGTTTTAATAAACTGCAAACAAGTTACATGTTTTGAAAAAACAGCAAATGTATTATGTGTCTATAAACACTATCAACCGAAGAGCATGACTTAGGCTTAAAATTTGCAAAAGAATTCCTTAGGAAGAGCTACTTGTGATGCTGTCTGAAAGATTAAGAAATGGTAATTTATATTAAGAAAAACTTTTTCAAACGAAATAGCTTGTGTAATGTTCTTCAAGTATAAATAAGCACGTGCTTTTGTCCAGGCATGGTGGTGCACGCCTGAAATCCCAGCACTCTGGGAGGCCAAGGTGGCAAGATAACCTGAGATCAGGAGTTCAAGACCAGCCTGGTCAACATGGTGAAACCTTGTCTCTACTAAAAATACAAAAATTAGTCGGATGTGATGGTGGGCGCCTATAAGCCTAGCTACTTCGGAGGTTGAGGAAGGACAATTTCTTGACCCCAGGAGGTGAAGATTTCAGTGAGCCTAGATCACGCCACTGAACTCCAGCCTGGGCAAGAGAGAGACTCCATCTCAAAAAATAAAGAAATAAGCATGTGCATTTGAAGAACAGTAAAATGGTAAGTGTGACTGAAGCACCAAGAACAAAAAGAAACATGACATGAGATAAAGTTGGAGAAGGAGAGAGGGGCCAGTGCATTCAAGACCCTGCCAAAGATTTTGGCATATATGCTATGACCATTGATGACTGTTTAAAAATTTTTAATGAGCCCAATGAAAAGTCAGTTTTATATTTTAAAGAAAAAATTTTGGTTTCATAAGAGAAAATGTATTGTGAGAAATCCAGCAACTTGCTCTTGGATTTGTTGGGTTTGATGTTTCTTGGAACTATGTGA
>NW_012116977.1:518233-519241 GCF_000951035.1 Colobus angolensis palliatus
TGCCTCGGCCTCCCAAAGTGCTGGGATTACAGGCGTGAGCCACCACATCTGGCCAAGATTGCTTTAAAATATGGACAGATTTTGTCTTCATTTCAGTTTATACTTGCATGTAGAAAGTCAGATTAAAAAAAAAATTTTAAAATGAGATAGAAATTTTGTGATAGTGTGAGAGCACATAACAGAAGCACATGATCTCATAGACGAAACGTTATAAGAATTAGATAAAAATTCCCGTAAAATGTGATGTTTCTTTGGATACTCTTTGGGAAAATCTAAAGATAAGAGTTATACTAGAAGGGGACTCGGAAGGTGGTCACTTCTCCTTGCATAATTCTGTGATTTTTGTGTTTCTCTCTATTCAGTAATATAGACGCAAATATAGAGAAAGTCACTGTGCTGAGTTTTAAATTTCCATGTCCACATTCAAAGTTAGTATAATAGCACAATACAGGAAAAAGAAAATGGATAACAGAAATTTCTAAGTGATGCAACAGACCCTTGACTTAAAATTGGAGATGGAAACATGAGCAACAGAAAAGGTTGATAGATAATAAACAGATCATTAAGTAGATATATATGAATTCAACAGATACACCCTGGTAGATCCATTTGAGACTAAAAAGTTAATGGGAATTATTGAAATAGAAGCCACGGTTTGTATTTGAGAATTTATTAATCAATTAAATCATAGTGTATTTCCAGTAGAAAGAACATGCATTGTGTACTGATGAAAACAGAAGAAAGGTGATTAAAAAAAGAATGTAATTAGAAATGAGAAGGTCAAGGAAATGAGAGGGCAGTGTTGAAATGAATTACCCATTTAAATTTTAGAATCATGCAGTGTATAAGAACCTCAAGTGTGTATGTGTAAGATGTGTGCATGGATGTGAGTGTGTTTTTTCATTTTCCCCAGTTTGTATCAATAAGGATGATTTTTGCTATAAATACAATAGTAGAAATAAAATATTAGTAGAATGAGATAAATAGAACATTAAAAATTTATAAGGA
>NW_012116977.1:519951-522430 GCF_000951035.1 Colobus angolensis palliatus
GTGTTAGCCAGGATGGTCTCGATCTCCTGACCTCGTGATCCACCCGTCTCGGCCTCCCAAAGTGCTGGGATTACAGGCTTGAGCCACCTTGCCCAGCTAGTTTTTTGTATTTTTTAGTAGAGATGGGGTTTCAGGGTGTTAGCCAGGATGGTCTCGATTTCCTGACCTCTTGATTCACCCGTCTCGGCCTCCCAAAGTGCTGGGATTACAGGCTTGAGCCACCACGCCCGGCCACGACCTCTCTATTTCTACCTATTCACATAGCTTACTCTATCCTAGTCTCTTCTTGCCTAAAGATACCACACACATGAAGTATTTGTGTCACTGGAGGTTATTTTCATAACTAATATTCTTAGATTACATTAAACAAAAACAATATAATCATCCACTTGCTAACATTGATCACCTCTTCATAGTATAGCTTCATTTATCGTAAATCGTAAGTGTATGTATCCTCCATATGGAATTCTACCACAGCACTCTTATTTTAAATGTACATGTTAAATCAATTTTTCAAACCTACCAAGGATTAGAACACTGTTACGTGCCAAATCAAATTAGACTTTGCATTTTCTAAAGTGTACCACAGTACAAAGTGGAAATTCGGCAGAAAGGGGGGTAAAAAATAATAAGAGATTCAGACTGCAAAGAAAATAAAAGTAAATGTGGGAATTGATGCTTGCACTTTGAAAGGCAGGCAGAGGTGACAGATTTGGGATATTTGAACAAATAATTATATTGCAATGTATTAAGGGTTATAAGAATAATGTGATTTGAAAGAATAGTGTAGGGTTTTAAAGATTACTTCCTGGAAGACAAAGAGTATATTAAAGGGGAGAATGTTCAGCTCATTTTGAAAAATAAAACTTCTCAGGGAGAGAAGGAGATGTAAGTCCATTCTGCAGTAAATGACAAGTTGTTGTAGATGCAAATACGTGTGAAAGATTGACACTAACATTGAAATATTGCATTATAACTAAGGCATAAGCTCCTTAAAGAAATAATAGATGATTAAACCAGATAAGTAGATTAAAATAATTATGAGTTTTTTTTCTAACAATTCTTATGATATTTGTATTTCTATAAGAAATGTGGGATTGTATTTCATATTATTATTTATTATCAATATTACCTGTTATTGAAGGTAAATATCTTGGTGGTTAGTACCATGTGCTTCCTGAACCCTCCTTGATTGTGGAAAAAAAATGTAAAAAAAAAAAAAAAGACTATGTATCTCTTAGGTTTGACAAAGTTATCATTAGTAATATTCAGTAGTGTAAATAAATTGCATGCAATATTTTGCCTCTGTTGGGAAAGGGATAGTTTACTTGTAAAGGTCATCCTGGCTGGATAGCAACGGCTAGTTGGATATTAAGCTAATGTATTCAGAAGTGAGTGTGATGCCATTTTGTATGCATTACATGCTGTCGAGAGAAATTGCACTTTGGTAAAAATGATGGGAGAAGGCCTTTGGAAAATGTGAACTCTAATTTGATTTGGCATATAGCAGTGTTCTAATCTTTGGTGGGCTTGCAAAAATTAATTTAATATGTACATTTAAAATAAGAATGCTTGTGGATAAAATCCCAGATGTGGGATACATACACCCACTCATGTACTCACACACATACAAATGCACACACACTCAGATGTAATGTTGAGTTTAGGCATTTAAAATTCAAACATTCCATTCAGACCAACTTTTACTTATATTGCACAGTATCACGTTGTAGATTGTCAGCTCCACCTAGCTTAGGTCCTTATCTTGTTGGGAATGTAATAGTCTCTGGGTGATTTTCTTCTTTTCCTAAGTAAAGCTTAAAGATTTTCTTTAGTGGAACAAAAAAGTGGAAAAGAAAGCCTGAGTACTTGTGATATACATTAAATGTCTCACTAAATAAGAGATATAGAAAAAAGTGTAAATTTGAGACCAACAAAACTATTAAAACCTGTTTATATTGAGACTCCTTTCTCAATGCTGTTTATTGTATTTTTATTAAACTAATGTAACTCTTTCTAAGTATATTTTAAATTTGTGTATTATATTCAGTGAACACATAATCAGTTTTAAAATGCTTAATTGAAGCAGACCTACAAACTTTTAACATAGTTTGAATGGAGAAGGCAATCCACCTAATTAATGACACACATGTATTGCCCATGTGGATTTCAACAGATTATCTATACATGTCATTCAAACCAAACTATGGTATACGTATTGTGTTAATAATCTATTTTGGATTAATTCTTGCTGAGACAAAAGGTATATTCTTTGTTTTAATTTAAGGTGCACTTAATGGTTATCAAACTGAGCTTATCTTTAAAGATTAAATTCATCTAATTGATGGGAGTGCTGCTCCTCATAGTCATCACAGTATGATTCAATTTACTAGTGAAGGCAGGATGCCTTTATGAATAATTTCACAGTTGGATTGAAAACTTATTCCCAAACAGTTAGGGACTATTTTTGTAACTGAGT
>NW_012116977.1:523155-554345 GCF_000951035.1 Colobus angolensis palliatus
TATATATATATGTATAGAATAAACAGAGTACAGGGTAATAGGAAAATACAGGCAGAGACACATGCACAATCACAGCAATAATAGAATGTCTCAATTTTCACATAAAATTTGTGATTTATTGTAATGAGAAGGGAGATTATTTTATAATCCAAGTTTACCATTTAATCTAGAACAATCTAACTCTTAGTTGACTGAACTTATAATAAAATCTGAATATTAACTTTTCTCTGAAAAGAAACATATTGAATAAATGAGACTACAACATTGTGATTTTAAGTAAATTTAATAATTATTTTAATTGTCTCTGTTATTTCAGAGGAATATGTGAGCATTTATTAAGAATGAATACTCTATTACACAAAGCATTATTAAGAATGACTTCAGAATTTGTTATTTCATGTTCAGTGTCCTAACTTAGATCATTCAAGTAAGAGAGCAATATAGAAAATTTACTGCAAAAACAAAATGCAGTTTCATTTTGGAACTAACCACTGTAAATATTTATTTGGCTGTGATTAACATTTAATATGCATGACTCTACTATGGAGAACAGATTTGCAACTTGTCTTTAAAAAGACTTTGATTTTTTTTTTTTTGAAAAGGAGTATGCCTGAGAAGATTTAATAGAGTAAGATTCAATGTATGTTGAAATAATTCCATACTTTCTTTTATGTCTGTAACAGATGTATCCAAGTGATAGGAGTGAAAGGCTCTGAACACTGTCTTGACATTAAAGAGCAACAGATTCAGCTACAATGTGTTTATTTGTTTCCACATTTGCTTCTTTGTTGTTTGTCTGAGAGTAAAAAGATTGAATGATCTTAAACTTATGAAATTACTGAAAATGCTTTCTCTTATCATTATAAAGAAAGAGTCTTTTTCAGCATGAATGCGTATTATTACTGACTGATATTGTGGCCACTTTTAATTTAGTGTAGTGTAGTCATTACATAAACAATTAGATTTCAATTAAAACTCTTCTGTCAGTGTCTTTAAATGCTTCTATATTAAAGAAATGTACAGCATAATAGACTACCAAATGTTTCACCAACATTGAACTGTGTAAAGGCAGTTGCTTTATTACCAATTAAAAGTTCAAGCACACACAAAAATCCTCTTTAACTACAATATGTACATAGTAAGTTACTATCTTTTAGAACTTTCATGATTGACTGGGGAAATGGGATTGTACCCTTAATCACATCAAGAAGAAAATTGTAACTTTGTATTTAAGTATTACTAGAGATTGAGAAAAGTATTCATCACTTACTGGGGAAGGAGCAAATCCTTTGCTGTCCTGTGGCTCTGAGAAATAGTTCACACTAACAATCAATAACCATATGTTTGGCTTTGTTGATGTGTATGTGTGAGCTTCCATTTTCCAGAAATAATGGGCTAAGTTATCCGGGAAAACTCTTTTGCTGAAAATAACTAGGGTAATTGGATAAAATATATATTTTAAAATCTTTTTAAAAGCATCTAATAGCTAACAAGATAGTAATAAATTATTAAGATGAATTGTAAGAAATATTAATGTCCAAAGAGCAAAACAACCTGTAGGCATTCTTGGTCTGGAGTATATATTTTTCCTTATCTTCTCATGTAAAAATAGGACAAACATTTTTTAGAAGACCAAAATAAAAGCCACAGAGAGTGGTACTCTAACAGAAGACCCACTGCACAAAAGAAGGATCCATCTAAGTTAAGGAAACAATACAAGTGGTCAAGTCTTAGTGAAAAAGAAAAAGAAAAAAACAGGATTTAAAAGCCTTCCTAACCAATGGATAATCAAGTCTTCACTTGAATTGAGGTGATTTCAGGCTAGTTATATCTCCAGCTGATTAGTCAAAGCAAATTTAAAATCTCTCAGGAAAGAGTAACTTCATTCAAGGTTGCATATTGCTCCACAATGAAAAAAAAAAAACATATATATATAGTGAAGGAGAAGCATGTTAATATTTATAGTGAGGGAGAAATATATTATTAATAGTTGGTACAAACCAGACCCTATAAGGGAGAAGCATACGTAAAAAAGACAACTTGTGAAAGACATAGTCAAATGTTAAGTCCTATGGATCCTTGTAAAGATACTATCAATAAATTAAACACCTAAGTCATCTTATTTAAACAATAGAGAAGGAATGACAGTTATCAAATCTTAGAAAAATCTGGGGTGAGAGAGGATTAAATTACTTTCAAAGGAGCAACAGTTGTGTGTAACCTGACATCCTATGAGCAGTGATAGAAACCATGAGATTATGAAATAACATTGTTTGTGTGCTAAACGAAATAAATGCCATCCTAGAATTTATACTCCAGTGAAAATACCTCTCAGGTATTAAAATGATTGTATTAGTTTGTTCTCACACAGCTATTAAGAACTCCCTGAGACTGGGTCATTTATGAAAAAAGAGGTTTAATTGGTTCTCAGTTCTGCAGGCTGTACAAGAAGCATGGTTAGGAGGCCTCAGGAAACTTACAATCATGGCAGAAGACAAAAGGGGGAGCAAGCATATATTCACATGGCAGTGGGAGAGACAGAGAGAGTGAAGGGAAAGTGGCTACACCTTTCAAACAACCAGATCCCGTGGAATCTCAGTCACTATCACCAGAACAACAAGGGGGATGTCTGCCCCAGTGATCCAGTCACCTCCCACCAAGTCCTTTCTCTAACACATGGGGATTGCAATTTGGGGACACAAAGCCAAATCATGTCAGTGGTCAAAGTCATTTCAGATCCCAACTTAAAAAAAAAGAAAAAAATTAGATCTTAAATTTTAAAAAACTACAATTGCATTTCATATAGGTAAATAATATAATTAAATATTATTATACTCAATGTTCTAGTTAAAAGAAAATAATAGAAATATATGAGAAAAATAGAGATATGATATAAACGTTGAGCAAAGAGATGACTTATACAGAAATGAATGACAGGAAAAGCATTGTAGCTCTATGTGGTGAACACAGAGATTCTTAACCCAGAGCTCTCTTCAAGGAATGACTTGTTGCCCTGGTTGCTGAGAATGCTGTCAGGTTACAGTTTTCAGTCCTCAGTGAGCTCAGGAATGGCTTCAGCGGCACACAGCCACCTCCCCAACGATAATGCCTTTCCGGAGCAGCCACATCAAATGACTACATGAGGCAGCGTTATTAAGTCTCAGAGGATTTGGCATAAATCGAGACATTTCAGCTCCCGGACTACCTGAGGGGTTGCCTGAGAATGACAGGCTTATATCAGAGCAGGATTTCTTCTGCTCATCACTCTGGTCGACCCATTCCCTTCTACAGGGAATTTCTTCTGGAAATTATAAAAATGTTAAAATTCTAAGTAACAAAAACATGCTAACTGATTTACATGAGGGATAGCTAATAGATCAAAGAAACCAAATAACTTTAAAAAATAAAAGCAGGAAACTCTTCAAAGTGGAAGGTTTCAACTAACTTCTTTCAGTAATTTATAGTAAATACACATAATAAATCTATATAGATATTTAAATTATGAACAACACAGTTAAGGACATTGACAAAATGGACATGGATAGAACTGCACACAACAGCAGAACAATTATTTTGTAAATAGATTTAATATATATCATAAATTGGTCATGTACTGTGTCATAAATAGAATCTAACCAAAAACTTAAAAAATTAAAAGTAAATATTTCTAGTTTTCTGTTTACAACATAACCAAGTTATAAATTAGTATGAGAAAGATAAAAGCCATATAATTGGGTAAATAAAAAATATAGTTATATGCCATTCATCAATCAAAGAAGAAATATAATTAAAATTCTAAAAATATTGTTAAGTAACTATTAATGGCAACACCACACATCAAAACACAGAGGAGGCAGGTAAATGTGTACTCTTACTAAAAATACTGGTTTTTTTCTACAATTTTAGAAAGAATTCAAAGATTATCAAAGAGTAAGATAAAATTAACCATTTATTTTTTAAAGTAAATTAAATCTAGATAAAAATATAAAAATAACAAATATCTTAAACTTGGTCTTCTTTAAGAGAATTTTTAAAAATAAAAATCAAAGAAAAAGAATAAATAGAAAAGAAAAAATAGTGGAGAAAAAATTAATAATAGAGATAGTCAATAAGAAAAAAAGTAGAATTTTTTCTTTTTTTTTTTAATGCCTAAAAAAAATGAAAAGCATTTCAGAGAAAGAAAAAGAAAAACAAGAGGACTTAGCAAGAGAGAGATTTTAGGGGGCCACTGTTCAGTTCTCAACCCCTGCATTGCAGACTCTAACTGTGAGAGACTTCTGTTCATCCCCAAACTTACTATCTGGCTCTTTGAAGTTTGGAGAGAAGATACAAACATAAACATCAGAATTTAATGAAGGATAATACTCAAGTAAATGACAAGTGTTACAAAAGTTAATTAAAAATTATGGAAAACTTTAAATTTTCAATATTTGTATAAACGCATGAACTCCTAGAAATATGTAACTTATTAAATGAATTCAAGTGAAAATTTAAACTGAATAATTCTATATAACAAATATGAATAATCAAAAACTTTGTCTATCAAAAATAAGACACAAGTAGCTTCATTGCCAAGTTGATGTAAATATTAAATCATACACAAAATCTTTCAGGATGGAAAAATAAGGAACACTACTTGAATGCTCTTTTTTCAGGTTCAAAACATAATCTACAAATAAATAAGGGACAAAAAAATTCACTAGTCTATAGATTATGCAGTAAACTACTAAATAATCCATGCACCTAAAAAGAAATCACACAAAAAATAATTGAGAAAAGATGAACATAAAAATGAAAAAAATATTAACTCAATGAGGTCTTGGTACCCCTGTATCTGATGATGAAGAAACACACTTTAACCTTATGAATTACTGCCAAAACTGCTTTTTGACAGAACTGACAATTATATTCATGTTAATTCAATAGTTCCATAAATGTGTCAGTGTAAAGTCTCATTGATGCTTTTATTCTCCATATTAGCCATAGCTGTCTTCTAGTGACTTCTAGTGATATTTAAATGTCCTAAGATAAGACATTCTTTCCATTTCATCCCTTTACTGTGAACTTTATTCTTATTATTGTTTTCTAACATATCTTCTCTATATTTTATCACTTTTCACTTATTATAATTCCAAGCAGAAAAAAGTACTAGGATTTCAAGGATTTTAATATCAAAAAATTAATTTATAGAAAAATAATGCAGGGGTTGGGCATGGTGGCTCATACCTGTAATCCCAGCACCTTGGGAGGCCGAGGAGGCGGATCACTTGATGTCAGGAGTTAGAGACCAGCCTGACCAACATGGTGAAATCCCCTCTCTACTAAAAATACAAAAATTAGCTGAGCATGGTGGCAGGTGCCTATAATCCCAATTACTCTGGAGACTGAGGCAGAAGAATTGCTTGAACCCGGGAGGTGGAGGTTGCAGTGAGAGGAGATCAAGCCATTGCACTCCAGCCTGGGTGACAGAGTGAGACTCTGTCTCAAAAGAAAAAAAGAAGAAGGACAAGGACAAGGACAAGGACAAGGAGAAGGAGAAGGAGAGAAGAAGAAGAAGAAGAACGGAAGAAAGAAAAAGGAAGGGAAGGGAAAGGAAGGGAAGGGAAGGGAAGGGAACTCAGATTACCCTGATATAAAATGAGAAATCAAAGTATTTGAAATTGAGAAAGAACTGGAAAGGTGACTAAATTGTCTGATTTTTACCTGGATGTTTGACACAGGAAGCTATCAAATTATGAGCAGAAGTGACACATAAACTATTCTAAGGAGGCTCATCTCAACCTACTCTTGTTTCCTGGAATTTCCAAATGCTCAGCTAATTAGTGAGTTCCTAGAAGTGCTGTCAACATACAAGCACATTACATGCCCCCTTGACACAAAGTGATATATCTGGGAACTCAAATGGTACCAAAAACTTGTTGTTGTTTGTCATTTAGGTCTAACTAACTGGTCACTGACATTTTACTTTATTCTACTTAAATAAAATTTCCTAAACCTTTTAAATTCTACTTATTGGAAATGCTTTAAAAGCTATGTAATTATTTTACTTAATCAGTAAATTTGTAAAGAGGGAAAAGGTATCATACCCCCTTAAAAAGGACTTTCTGAGATTGCTGTTTGGTATAATTATGAGATTATTTTAAGAAAGGACAAAACACCAATAAAATGGTTTTAAAAGAGAAATTTGTTTTCTTTTAATTAAAAAAAATGTTTCAGGCTCCATTTCTGTTAAAATGTGTAGGCTGATTCTTCTGTTGACATAGGTCTATTATTTTCACTGATAACTCTGATTTAAGTGTTAACCCTGGACAAGTATAAAATGACAAAATCAGCTTTAAAGTAACTAGCAATATCTTGAAAATTACAGATTTCTATATTTTCTCTTGTATTTTCTGATGTTACCATTTTTGAGGGGAGAGTTTGTTGTTATTGAGATTGATAGTGATGCATATGTGAATTTAAATAAGATTGTCAGGATATATAAACTCTCAAGATTGCTGCTTGTCTTTCACTGATGAACAGTTCTTGGAGAAAACACAGCAAACAGTTTAAATTGAGAAAGTAAAGTGCTATTGTTTGCCCTGTGGGTGGATTTAGCAGTAAGTAAAACCTTCAGACAACTCCAGAAAGAGTTAATATATCTATCACTGGTTTGTCCGTAGGAGAGTATAGGCTCTCCTGATAGCCTTGTGTTAGAGGAATTATAAACAAAAGGGCTGGAGGAAACCAATATTTTTGAGGGATTTTGACAGGCATCCCATGGAGGAGCACATGTACAATACTTTATACCTGTCAGATGTCAGCCAAGTTAGTTGCTTTATCAGGAAAAAAAAGCAACCTGATAACTGAGAATTGTTTTCTGAAACATGATAAACACTATCTTTGTGAATGTATTCTCAGTAGTAGACATACTGCTGCAACTTCTTTACTTGGAGGATAACAACAGATTATCATGAAGGTTTCAATTAACGGAAAGCCTGTGCATTCTCTGGAATATAACCGGATTGTTTCCATTTTTCTGTTGTATGGGGGCAATCTAGGAGATGCAAAGTGATAAAATATCTATAACCGTGTTTCACTTAGACATAATGGTTTTAAGAGGAGATTGGTAAGTGACATATCCTTTCTAGATAAAGTCCCCATGGAACAATTCATATATTCAATGCCAAGAAAGAAATCTAAACATATGAAGTGTCCTTTTTAATTTCAGTACTTTCAAGAAAAAGTCACATGGGTTATTTTCTAGGATTCCTTAGCATACCACAGCAGGGACAATGTTTTACACTGTAAAATAAAATGAAACTTTGATAAAGATGTAAGAAAACTTTGCCTGCCTAAGTGAATTATAGTCAGTTCCTCTGTGAGGCTAAAATGTTGATCATGTAAATTTTACCTAGGGCTCCACAGATGTGAAAAAATTGAGCAAGAGGGATGACAGAAGAAATTATTTTTAAGTTGCTACCAAATGGTACCCTGGGTGCCCTATAGTGATAGAGGTCAGCCAGACACTGATGAATGGGATTTTGGAATTATGTTTGCCTTTGGTGGGTTTTAAAAGAACCTCATTTTATCATTTTCAGAAAATGGGAGGTGGAAACTCATTCAACACATTGAAGTTTTCGTGTTCACAGGAGAGCTGCTCGATTCCAAGTATGCAATTAAAAAAAGATTTTGCACTTTTCTGTAGACTGCTTTGTAGGCAAAAGACTAGAAGCTAACTTTCATAATTAAGTTTCAGATCTAAAGTTTGACCAGTGACAAAGCAAACCCACTGATATTTCTTGAAGAATACAGTTTGTAAGGTACAGCAGCAAACACACATCACAAAATGGGATTTTATATATATACACACCTATATTCGACCAAATAGTTGTAACCTGCATCACTCCATTTCATAACTCAATGTATTTTGAATATTATCTCTGATAATTTTGGATTAAGAAATTTGTTCATGGACATTGATGTTTTTGACTATATAGCCTAGAGGTGATTTGACTTATTTTCAGGGCTTCAAACATGTTTACAAGACTTGTATTGTGATGCAGAAAATTATAGCAACTGAACCTAAATCTATTTCTGCACTATTTACTCATCATTCAAAAAGCATTTGTTTGAAGTCTGGTATACCATAAATTAAGACAGACACTCACACATTGATCGAACTACTGGTACTCTATGTTCTCACTACCAACGTAATCTCTGGATAGATTCTTCTCTGGTAGAAGATACTGTGTACTTTGCTGTGTGTGGAACTGGGTAGAACCCCTTTATGCATGAACACAGTAAGCAAATAGTATTCATTACTTTTTATCATTTAGATAAAAATTGATAGATCATCTTGCAGTCAAAATATCCCTTGAAAATAGGTGAGTGATAAATGAATAATCGTTACTAAAAATTCAGTTCTGATAAAATAAAAATAAAAAAAACCTTTCTGGTAAGTAGCTGGTAGAATAGTCTTCTAAAAGGGAACTAGTCTTTCTGCTTTGCTTTGTATTTGGCTGGTTACAAGATTCTGAGGCAGAAGAGAATAAACAGAATATGTGGATTTTTGTGGGAAAGATGGTAAAGATGTAAATTTTAAGAAAAGTTGATATTTATAAGCTCCCTGCAACCTGAAATTGGCCTGAGGACAACTGAATAATTGTTAGTCAGCCGCCAAAACTAAATTTTGAGAATGAAATAAATGCTTTTTAAAAAACCTGTCTCATTCTACAATTTTATGGCCTTATAAAAATTGCAAGCCAGTAGCTGATAGTTGATAATTGAAATATATAAGTTCTATAAATGTATACAATTTAAAAATTTTTTCAAAATTTATCAAAGAAATGCAAATGAAGACTATGGTATGATTTTTTTACCCTTGAAATGGACAATTATTATAAAGTATATTAACTTTTGCGAAGATGCCTGGAAAAATTGGTCACTAGGACTTTCCTAACAGGGAAGTAATTCAGTACATATTCTAATATGAAACTGAGGCAGGATAGTCAACCATGTGCTCAGGACATGGCAATCATGGAGACCACACCATCACTGAAGAAGTCCCAGCATTTGCATCGCAGTCAACCTCATTCAAGCAAAGTTATCTCCAGTAAGGAATTTCCCCTGTAGAAAGCATGCACACACATTTTGATTTTACCTGTCCTGAGATTGAAGCTTTGCTTATTATAATAGTGAAAAACACATCACTGGGTGGAGATTTGAGATGCTAATGCGATGTGCAATGTATGAACAAGCATGTACAGCTATTGTTCATGTGCCTCCAGAGGACCACTCAAAACATGCTTACTAGTAACACTTATTTTCACCCTCTTGTGTATAATCGTGTAAGACTCACATAAAGGGATTTTCCCCAGAAACAGTAAATGTTGTCTTATCCTTAGGAACAGTGCGCTTTGAATCATCTCTCTCCAAGCGTATTGTCTATTTTGCAACTAACTTTCAGAGTATTCTTTTCCCTTTGAAATAAATTTCTCTATGCTGCATCTCCTTGCTCTGTGTCTCTAAAATTCTTTTAAACTAAGAAGACAAGAACTGAGGTTTCACAACAGACATCAACACAACCTGGCAATATGCATGCCATCAACAAAGGCATTGAATGCCCTAGAAATAGGTGGGATTTGATGCAAAAAAATGTCCAGCACTCTTGCATACTTGCCCCATGATCATGAGCAAATTATTGACCCTCCTATTTGCCTCAGTTTCCACATCTGAGGAGTTGAAATGGTAGTAATACTATGCACTTCATGGGGACATTGTGATGCTAAACACTTTAATTTCCATTAAGTGCTTAGATTGAAGCCTGGCCTATCAGATATATTCAGTAAGTGTCATATAATATTCACAAGCTCTAAAATGTTAGTATCTAGTCATTCCACTCTCTGGTTATGGTTTCCTGAGAAAATTATCCAAGATAATCACAGAAATACATAAATAATGCAGTTTTGAATAATATTTATATAATCCAAATTCTAGAAACAGCGAAAACATTCAGCAATGGTGAAATGGCTAAACAAATATGTCTATGGAGCCATTAAAGTATCTTCATGAAACAGTTTTTTAAGTGCATTTTTAAAAGGCCATAAAGAGCACATACAGAAAAAAATATATATATCTTTAGTTAATGTAACACTTATATATCATAGCACAACTCAAAATAGAAAGAAATAACTCATATGTCAACAATAATTTTTTTTTGATTGATAGATTGTTGGTGAGGTTTTATCATATGCAGGTGAATATTTGGTAGCCTTTTCTATGTTTCAATGCATTATGGGTTAAATTGCATCCCCTGATATGTGTTTGGGTATGTGTTCCTACCCAAATCTCATGAGGAATTGTAATCCCTAGTGTTAGAAGTGGGACTGGTGGGAGGCGATTGGATCATGGGGGTGGATTTCTAATAAATTGTTCAGCACCATCCACTGGTGCTGTTCTCCTGATAGAGAGTTCTTGCAACATCTGACTGTTTAAAGTGTGGCACCTCCCCTACCTCTTGCTCCTTCTCTGGCTGTGTGACTTGCCTGTTCCCGCTTTGCCTTCTGCCATGATTAAAAATTTCCTGAGGCTTCCCCAGAATCCAAGCAGATGCCAGCATCAAGCTTCCCATACAGTCTGCAGAACTGTGAACCAATTAAACCGCTTTTCTTCATAAATCACCCAGTCACAGGTATTTCTTTATAGCAATGTGAGAATGGAATAATACATCCCCCTAAAACTGATATATGTTGAACTTTTAACTCCCAGTACTTCATTCAGAATCTGACCTTATTTAGAAATAGCATCATTGCAGAACTAATTAGTTATGATGAAGTCATACTAGAATAGTTGAGCCCTTAATCCAATACAAATTGTGACTTTATTTTAAAAGGGACATTTAGAGACAAGTACACACAGGGAGAGCACCATGTGCAGATGAAGACAGAGATCAGAATGATGCAGCAGAAACATGGGAACACCAAAGGTTGCCTGCAAAGCAGCAGAAGTTAGGAAAGGGGACTGGAAAAGATTTTTCTTCACAAATCTCAAAAGGAGCAAAACCTACCACCACTTTAATCTTGAACTTCTAGTCCCCAGGACTGTGAGACAATAAATTTCTGTTTTTTAAGCTTCTTGGTACGTAGCAATTTATTTTTTACAGCAGTCCTAGGAAACGAATACACTATGCTTTA
The DNA here is from genome assembly GCF_000951035.1 of Colobus angolensis palliatus. Classification (NCBI taxonomy): domain Eukaryota; kingdom Metazoa; phylum Chordata; class Mammalia; order Primates; family Cercopithecidae; genus Colobus; species Colobus angolensis. The sequence goes on from NW_012116977.1 coordinate 534,330, forward strand.
AAGTTTTATGCACTAATTATGCTTCTTTGTAACAGGAAATAAAATACATTGCTGTATTTATGAATATCAGTGCTCATTACACAGAAGATTCCACTCTTCAAAAAAGTCTCTTTCTTTTGGTTGTATTGACCCTGAAGAGGTCTATATCATTCTGTATGAGAAATAAGAAAATGTCATGTTTTAATTGTGGTTAAATTCATCGAGCTTTATCTTGGCTTCAAAGATAGTTAATTTCTTGGGGCAGTTCAGAAGGAATTAAATTCATGTTTTGTTATTATTTTTCTAAGTAAATTCTAATTCCATTTATATATCAGTAAAAGGATGTTTTAAAAGAAAAATCATGACTCATAAAAATATACAATTTTACGTCAAAAACATTATATATTTCATTAATTAATAATGGCACCAGTAAGATATCACAGGTGGCTCAAAGGATAATCCAAAGAGCCACATGTATTATCTTTTTTTTTTTTTGAGACGGAGTCTCGCTCTGTCACCCAGGCTGGAGTGCTGTGGCCGGATCTCAGCTCACTGCAAGCTCCGCCTCCCGGGTTCACGCCATTCTTCTGCCTCAGCCTCCCGGGTAGCTGGGACTACAGGCGCTGCCACCTCGCCCGGCTAGTGATTTTTTTGTTTGTTTGTTTTTTGTTTTTTGTTTTTTGTATTTTTTAGTAGAGAAGGGGTTTCACCGTGTTAGCCAGGAAGGTCTCGATCTCCTGACCTCGTAATCCGCCCGTCTCGGCCTCCCAAAGTGCTGGGATTTCAGGCTTGAGCCAGCGCGCCCGGCAGCCACATGTATTTTAACAAAAATGTAGACTGACATAAATTTAGAAATATATGCAGAACTATAAATTTGCTTTCCACAGGAAAGTTTATTTGCATTTACATTGTTTGTGTTTTAAAGAATTCATAGAGTTGTAAATTAGCTCATACAATGAAAGGCAGAGATAGCCTGAGAGGATGCCCTAGACAATGCCTACATGTCTAGCTAGTTATCAGTAATTTTCTTTGGTCCATTTCAAAAGCTTTTATGGTTTTTCCTTATAGTACTCTACTGTATTGACTAATACTGTTGCAACTAGTCACATGTAGGTATTGAGCACTTGACTTGCGCTTACTACTATTGAGAAACCAATTTTTTTTAACACAAACCTCACTAAACTAGTTTCTGTCAGAAAAAATTGATTCATATAGAATGATTTTTTTTTCCTGCACAATGATGTAACATTTTAATGAACTAATTTGAAATTTCACGTAGGCAGCGTGAATTACAGCGATACCTACACAAATAAAAATTTTAAATTAAATACCCTTTACTAGTAGGGTGCAGTGGCTCACGCCTGTAATCCTAGCACTTTGGGAGGCCGAGGCGGGTGGATCAAGAGGTCAGGAGTTTGAGACCAGCCTGGCCAATATGGTGAAACCCCATCTCTACTAAAAATACAAAAATTAGCAGGGCGTAGTGGTGTGTGCCTGTAGTCCCAGCTGCTTGGGAGGCTGAGGCAGGAGAATTGCTTGAACCCAAGAGGCAGAGGTTGCAATGAGCGGAGATCAAGCCACTGCACTCCAGCCTGGGTGACAGAGTGAGACAACATCTCAAAATAAATAAATAAATAAATAAATAGCCCTTACTTTATACTCTATATTAGTTTTACATTGCTTTGCCAGCAAACTGCAACAAACTTCATGGCTGAAAATAACATAAAGTTATTTTCTTACAGTTTTAGAGGCCAGAAGTCCAAAACGGGTCTCAATGGGCTGTGGTGAAGTTCTCAGTGATGCTAAGCTCCTTGTGGAGTCTCTAGGGCACAATCCATTTTTTTGCCTATTTCAGTTTCTAGAAGGCATCCACATTCCTTGGCTCACGACTCTATTCTACCATATTCCAGGGCAGCAGCATTAGGATCAGTTTTTCCCATACTACTGATTCTCTGGTTCTCTTCTGTCTCCCTTTTCTACTGAAGAACAGTAGTGATTACTTTGGGCTTACCCAGATAATAGAGAATAATCCCTATATCTCAACCTTGATTTCATCTGCTACCATAATTCCCTATTATCATACATGCAGGAAAAGATAAACTCAGCCTGGGTTGCACACATGCCTGCACATTATTAAGGAAGACTTGTTTTAAGAATCGGTCCCTGACTGGCTCCTGGAAACAGTTCTTGAATTCTATGGACTGTTCTACTCTATATGAATGTTTCTGTATGATTGTGACCTTGGCTCACACTATACCAATTTGATCACATGTTTTATACTAAAAATGTGCATTTATGGTGAACAGTTATTTTTGCTCTGGGGTCAGGAATCTGAGCAGATGAGGTCAGTCATGCAGACACTATATGCCAATGTGAGTGACCTCTCCGCAAAAAATCCTGGACTCAAGATTCAGGTGAGCTTCTCTTGTGGGCAACATTTAAAACATGTAGCTACATCATTGTGGGGTGAATTAAGTGTGTCCTGTGAGACTCCTTTGTGAAGAGACACCTGGAACCTAGCGCTTGGTTTCTTCTGAGCTATACCTTTTGCACCTTTTCACTTTGCTGATTTTAATCTGTGTTCTTTCCCTGTTATCAACTGTAAGTAGGAGCATAACAGTTTGTGAGTCCCATGAGTCTTACTCTCAATGGTTACTGAAAGGGAGAATAGTCTTGGGGAGCCCGAGTATACCATGTAACTTTACATCATTATAGGTTCTGGAGATTAAGACATGGCCATTTTGGGGGATTGCTAGTCTACCTACAACATAATATAGTAAATTCATTTTTTTAGCTTACAAATTAAGTAAGAACATTTTAAAAAATTAAAATAAATGTATACTTCTGAGGCAGAATCAAGTGAAGATGCAGAAACTATTACCAGGAACATTAAAGTAAAAAGAGAAGAAGAGGAGGAAGGGGAAGAATAGAAGAGGAGAACAAGAGGTACAGGAGGAAAAGAAGGAGGAAAGAGATAGAGGAATGGCATATTAATTCACTGCTACATAAGAAAATGTAAAGGTTCTTCTCTGCACAATAAAATTTAAAGGTAATAAAGTGGACACTCTTAAAAGATACTACTTGCAGAGGCATAGTGAATTGTATAAGAAGAGTAAAAAATAGTCAGTAAAAGTCATCACCTAAAATCTGAATTTAAATAGAATAGAAGTTTCTTAATTTAAAACAAAATCTGAGCTTGTAAATTTGGAGAGCTGCAAAATACAAATAAGAAAACAGTTTTTAGCTCAGGTATTCTCTCAATATTTAAGTTGTATACATCTTAGAAATGTAGGAGAAAAGAAAATTTTTTTTTGGCAAAAGTGAGAGATATTTATTAAGCATTCAAACAACTAATTGCCTATAGAATATAAAACCTAGTTAATAATATCATAGATCAAAGGATTCAAAATTTGAAAAATCATATGTAACTTTCTTTAGATTGAGTCCATGATATGAGACACTGACAAATTAATGTTGGGCATATGTTTTGTCTCAAATGACTTCTAGATTTAAGAAGAAATATAATCAATTTGTGTCATAGGAAATCAAACCATGGCACAGATGTTTTACAATCATTTTTGTCTCAGCATATTAAAAATAGGTTGTATTATCTTTGATCATGCTTTAGCTATATAGAAAAAACATTTGGCCTGGAATTTTAATACAAGAGATAATTCTTTTAATACAATAAGATAATTATCTTATTGAATATGTTTGCTTCCATGGTACATGTTAAACTTTTGAGCTCAGTTCTCTGAAAAGGACACTATATCATGAGTACAGTTGTAAATAGTGCATTATGTATACATCCAAATGGTATGAATAATTGCTAGGTTATGGAAATGTTAAAAAAAAAGACTACACTTTTTTAAATCTTATGTTTACTTATCAGTGCTTATTTGGGTGCGTTGTGGAAAAGTTTACAAAAATTTACAGTTAATTCCTGTTTAAGATTTTATAGAAGCAATAAGAATAGTTGCCAAATTATTATCAAAAACAAAAAAACACAACACTTTGATTGATGTTTACTTAACAATATCATCCTGCATATAGTACTCTATAAGAATTTATGTCTACATAAAAACTTTCTTAATATAAATATATTGTCATCACTTTATACACTTTTCCAGCGTCCATCAACATGCAGATGATTTTAATTGTAATGGACAGGGACAGTGTTATGGCAGCAACAACAACAAGGAAAATTTAAAGAATGTTTCTTTGATATCAATACCCCCAAAATTTCTTTTCAATTTTGCTTTTCAATTCATGCAATATCCTTTTGAATTTAATGTTAATTACAACAAATTGACATTACTGTGAGTAAATTTCCTTAAATTACATAGAGTTTTTTTGTTTTTGTTTTTGTTTTTTTTGAGACGGAGGCTCGCTCTGTCGCCCAGGCTGGAGAGCAGCGGCCTGATCTCCGCTCACTGCAAGCTCCGCCGTCTCCCGGGTTCACGCCATTCTCCTGCCCCAGCCTCCCTAGAAGCTGGGACTACAGGCGCCCGCCACTATGCCTGGCTAATTTTTTTTGTATTTTTAGTAGAGACGGTGTTTCACCGTGTTCGCCAGGATGGTCTCGATCTCCTGACCTCGTGATCCGCCCACCTCGGCCTCCCAAAGTGCTGGGATTACAGGCATGAGCCACCGCGCCCAGCCTTGCATAAAATTTTTAAAGTAAAATACTATTACTTTGAAACCAGATTAATTATTCTAAAAAAAAATGAAAAAGTGCCATTAATGTATATGTGCGTATCAATAGAATAAAAAGTTTGGTATTTGATCTAGTTATTATAATACTTTCAAGTATATTAACTATACTTGAGTATGTAAGTTTACTGTTTTAGTTGTATATTTTACGCCAGCCAACTATAAGTGAACTATTTCTGATAAAATGTTAGCTCTGAATTGAGATATTTTATAAATGCCAAATAAAAGATGGAAACTCAGTTTGAAGAAAAGAATCTCATCTATTTCATTTATCATTTTATATGATTTTTATGTAGAATAATACTTAGAATATAATATTTTAAAATTATATTTAGATTAGCTCACCTGTTTTTTTGCTGTGGCAATAAACATTTTTAAACTACATATGGGAATCGATTTATTCTTCTATTTCACAGTGTTGCTGTATCACAATGATTTTAAGGTATAATTGTAGATATGTCATAATACTTTCAGGCTAATTACTTCATTAAGATTAACACAACTTTTTAAAGAACATTTTTAGAGACCACAACATGGTCTCTAGCATTTTTGTATTAATAATCAATGTAAAAATATCTAAAACAAATAGTTGGTTCTTTCTTAAGAGGTCTGAAGGCTGGGCAAAGTGATTTTTCCACAGAATTTCATTAACTATTGCACTGAAAAAACTAATCACAAAAGTTACCTCCAAAGGACTTTATTTTATTATTTAATTTCAAATTTTCATTTATTTATTACTCCTTTATATGCTAAGCAACTTTCTAAACGGAAAATGTCTATATTCATCACATTGTATATTCAGTTCGATTATCATATATTAAAACTGTTCATGCTGGCAATGATAGATATGTGACAAACTGCAGAGACCAGGAGAATCAAAGGGGTTACTGATCAGCCGCTTACTCACAGATTTAGATGTATGCATGCACTTGCGTGCTTTTTAGTATTTACTTTAAACTTTTTTCCATGTATAAAACCAAGTTCTAAGTCAGTTGACTAGTGGAAAATACTGACACTGCATGTGAGCCTTGGAATAAAACTATTAAGTCAAAAAATACAAAACCTATATTTTCATTGATGTCATTAGTTAACTATGATAAAATTGATTGTAAGAAAATCATGTATATCAGATTTAAATCAAAATGTATTTGAGGGAGCGAATTGAGAAAGAATATGTCTGTGGGAGTTTTTAACAATGTTTCTAAGAAAACTCAATTTTGGGGAAATATTTGGAATCATCTGAAAGTCTAGATACATTTAATACATTTGTATTAACTGCTTTATAAGGATTTAATTGACAAACTGCACATATGTAAAATGCAAAATTGTGTAAGTTTTGACATTAGTATGTAAAAGTTGATCATAGGCATTGGATCATTCTTGTGATACTTAACTAAAACAGAGTTGAAATGCCAGAAGATAAAGGCACTCAGGACTTAGAACACTGCCCCCAAAATGTAATTCTCTGCAAGCCTGGCTGCTGACACTGCTTTTTGTAATCTGAAACCAGTTTCACCTAATAGCTGCTGAAATGACTAACTACAACTCTAGGCCTAATTTATCTACCGCCATCACTCACCAATCTAAACTTGCTAGCTCCCTAGACCCTTACTAGTGCCAATAAACCTCAAAGGGCAATATATAACATTTCTCCTTTTTGTAAAACTTCCAAATGTCTCTTTGTTTTTAGAACATGCCAAAAGGCACCTAGTCTGCATGTGTGTTCTTAATTGTGATTCTTTATTTCCAAATAATTTATTAATTTTAGATATTTATACCCACATTTTTACTTTTACTTTGACTTGTCTATGTCAAAAAACTGAAGGTCTGAAGTTCATTTACTTACAAGCTAACAGGTTCTCATAATTACTTTGTGATTTATCTCTATTCTTGCTTTCATCAATAGCTCATTTTTTGTTATTAGTGATAATATTCCATTGTATGAATATACCAAAATTTATTTTGCCATTTACCTTTGCATTGTTTTTCAGTTTTAGCTACTACAAATAAAGTGCTATGCATAACTGTGTTCAAGTTTTTTTTTTTTTTTTTTGAGATAGTCTTGTTCCAGCCTAGGCTGGTGTGCAGTGGTGCAATCTCGGCTCACTGCAACCTCCGCCTCCGTGGTTCAAGAAATTCTTCTTCCTCGGCTTCCAGAGTAGCTGGGATTACCAGCATGCACACCCATGCCCAGCTAATTTTTGTATTTTTAGTAGAGATGGCTTTTCACCATGTTCATCATGTTGGTAAGTCTGGTCTCGAACTCCTGATCTCGTGATCTGCCCACCTTGGCCTCCCAAAGTGCTGGGATTACAGGCATGAGCCACAGCACCCAGCCTCAAGTTTTTATATGAGTATTTTTGTTCTCTTAAACAAACACCTAAGACTACAATGGTAGTATATCATGGTAAATGGATGTTAATATTTTGTGAAACTCCCAAAGTATTACCCAAGGTGGTTGTATTATTTATAATGTTTACCAATAGTGCAGGAGATTTCCAGTTTTATCACATAAAGTTTCAACACTTGATATTGCCGGTCTTTTAATTGAAGACATTCTAATAGTTGCTAATGGTTTCATATTGTGGGCTTACTTTGCGTTTCCTTAACTACTAATGATGGCAAGCATCTTTTCATGTGCATCTGCATTATTTAAATATGTGTATGTAGGTGTGGGTGTGAGTTCGTGCGCAACCAATTGCCATCAGAAACTACAAGGTATGTGTTTTCCACCTTTCCATATTTACAACTGCATTCTTATTGTATTCACAATTGAGCTAGATAATTTGACTTGTACTTTAAGTTCCTCCAAAATCTCCATTTTCTGAGTTCTACTGCTTATTTTCTATTCCACATTCGTTATCTGATATTAGTTCTACTCTTATAATTCAAAGCCCTCATAAATGTGCCAATGACATCATCATAAAACACTGAATGTCACGAGAAAACAGACTTCTGATTTGTTGAAGATGGAGATTGAGGATAAGTTGTTTACGACTTCAAGCAATAACATCAAAAGAGTTTATTACCTCACATAACAAGATGCCTGCAGGTAAATAGAGTAGTCCCGGGTTAACTCAGTAACTTGTATTGTTGCCAGGAGCCTCATGTGTCCAAGTTTACGTGTTGTCATTCTAAGCATTTTAGTTTCATCCAAAGATTTATCTTCTTACGGGCTTAAAATGTTGCAACAACTCCAGATATTATATTCAACTGCACATGATAGTAGGGAAATATAAAGATTCATGACTTCTCACTCTTTTTAAAATTTATAAACTTTTCCAGAAATATCCCTAACAGATACTTCTCCCCTATGTCACTTGACTGAACTAGCAGCATTTCTATTGCCAAAACAATAACTGGTAAAGGAATGAGAGCATATTTTCCCCAGATGAAGATGGTCATTCAAAAGAGAAGAGTAAACAGTTATTTTCAGAAGGAATGAGCTGAGGAATAATTCCAGGGTAGGAAAGGAACATCACAATAATTCCACATAGTTATTTTGTTCACATGAATAAATACATGTTCATCATTGGCATAAAAATTATTTCAAGTGTGCAGTATTTTGAATATAAATATTTTTTAAAATGGAAAATACATCTTCTAACAAAGACATATATACTGAATTTTATACTTGATTTATTAAATAGCAGAATTATATGAAAGGAAAGTTCTATTTGCAGTAGACACAAGATCAAAGGTATTTGTTTGCATTTAATGGTTACTTTAGTATTATTTAGTAGTAGTTGGGTTGGAGATTATCATCCCACCTCAAAACAAAGTACCTTCACTTATTTAAGGTGAATACTTTAATCACTCTTCCAAATACTGAGACTGTGGTAGTTTATGCTAGATGAGTTCTTCAGCCATAGTCAGTTAGCTCTTGTCTCAGTATAGTTTGAAAATGTCCACATTATCAGTGGTGGTCTAGTGACCAGCTTAATCTAAGGCTCCTCTGGTTCTAGAACCTAAGAAATTATTCCTCTCACTATGCAGATGAAGTAGACATAAAGATATAAATTACCTTAAATGGCAGTTAGAAAATATGGCCCATGGGGAAAACTAATCCACTGCATGCTTTTGCATGTAAGGTTTTCTTGGAACATAATCATATGGAGTCTCTGTATATATAATCTCCATGTTCGCTCTACCATGGCAGAACTGAAAAGTTGTGACAGAGATTGTAATGCCACCAAAGCCTGCATTATTGTCACCTAACCCTTTAAAGAAATATAATTGCTGACTTCCGCCTTAAATCAAGAAGCAATGAAGACACAAGACACTTGAAAATATATTAAGTAAGGTAAACTGGGTAAGTTCTGTTATTCAAATGAAAAGAAATGTAATTCTGTCATCTCTGCATTCTTTCTTGCATACATTTTTTACTTTCTTTTCTTTCCTGTATGTTATTTAAACTCAAAGAAAAAGAAAATAGATTTTTGAAAAACATCCGATTGTCTTGATTAAAGAAGTTTTCATATGGTGCACACACAGATACATATTCTAGAATATATAATTTAAAACAAGCTGGAGAACAGGATGGTGTAATATCTGTTATCTTATATGTTCTGTATTCTTAACAAAACATTCAATCTTCTTTCTATCCTTTCCATATATAGGAGGAATGTGGATCAGAAGGCACCTCAGGATGGTAAAAGGTGCCAGTGTAGTTACATGTGCTGGCTGTTTCTTTATACCAATGAGAATGCAGGTAAGGCCATTTCTGAACAGTACCAGGCAATATGAATAGTATTTAATAAATACTATTTGACGATATGAATATCATTTAACAGATATGAATAGTATTAGATCAATACTATTAATATTTATTAAGAAATCTACTTTATCGTATCTCTATGTGTATTGATCTAATACTATTCATATTGAGATAAAGTAAGTTTCTTAATCTCTCCCAGGTTGAGATGATTAACTAATAAAGAGTATATATAGTGGAGAAAACAAGCAGATGTATCCTGTAATATCTAGTAGTCATTTGAACAACATTTAACATGCAATTTTTATTTTTTAAAAACTGCATTTGTTTTGTGTTTGCATATGTATGTGTGTGTGTTTCCGTCAAAAGAAAAAATAAAAGTAGATCAGCAAACTCTCATGATTTCAAAATTTCTCAAAGCAAATTTATCTTACAGAAATAAAATATTGCTAATATCTCTATTGACACTAGCAACATCCTAAAACATTGCATATATTTAATTAAGTCAATATTTTGTAAATGCTTTCTAGAAATCATTGATAACCAAGTTTAAAAAATAAACAAATAAATGAAAAATGAGAAATCTAGAAAGCCAATATGTTTTACTTTTACTGTTTCTTATTATATGCTTGAAACTACCTCACAAAATATTTATAGACCTAGAATCATAATGATAAATGTCAGATATTTACTAAGATGACTTTTTCTAATTATTATTAAGTCTCAATTCTTTTCTCATGACATTTAGAGATAAATAATAAAATCATTTATTAAAAAACAGAAAATTGGAAATATTTACCATAAACACATAATTTTGATTATTCTTATTATGGTAGAACAACATATGATTGAAAGATAAGGACTCACAGAAGCAAAAAAACAGTTTTCATGACCCTTTAAAATCTCTTACAAACAGCCAGTAAGATCAGAAATATTGATCATCTGAAATTTGTTCTAAGCATTCTGATACCAACTATGGGAAATAGGGAATTTAGTATGAATGTCAAGCAATTAGAATAGATCATGTCCTAAATCTTTTCTTACATAACATTTAAAAAATCATTTCAGAAACTATGGTGCTCTAATTATCTGATAAGAATTCCAGTGCAGTTTACTTCCTCTTTCTTCTTTAAGGGGTTAACCATGCTGTACATTTTACATTTCTTAAGGCAAATTTTCAGAAAGAAATATAGAAATAAGACATTCCCATGGTCTATAAAAAATAACTTGACTCTATACTTAAGAAAAAGCCATATCTTTCAACTAAGAAATTATGTTTAGAGTAAATAATCATTATTCTATCAACTAATAGGGAGAACTGCTTACGATTTGTTTCTAGCCAAAGAAAATTCTAAGCTAGAGATAGGATTAAGAAGTAACATCTTTAAGTACAAATCACATTAATGTGTACTGCTAAGGTCCTGCAGAGGATCTCCTGAATAATGCTAATATATCTGTTTTCCTTTCCATTCTCTTGCCACTACCTTATTTCAGTTTCTCCCTAATTTATGTTTTCCTAGTTGTTTTTAGGATTTAAATTTGCCAATTTTTCTTTTTTTTTTTTTTTTTTGATGGAGTTTGCCTTTTCACCCAGGCTAAAGTGCAGTGGCACAATCTCCGCTCAATGCAACCTCAGCCTCCTGGGTTCAAGAGATTCTCCTGCCTCAGCCTCCCAAGTATCTGGGATTCCAGGTGCCCACCACCATGCCAGGCTATTTTTTGTATTTTTAGTAGAGACGGGGTTTCACCAGGCTGGACAGGCTGCTCTTGAACTCTTGAAAATTTGTCAGTTTTTAAGTCTATTCTATCACCCTTGTCTTCTTCCACACAGATTGGATCATGACCTTTCTGCATATAAACCTTTAAGGACTTCCTTCAACTTTAACAGCATAATACACATATAGTACTTGATTGCTATGTTTTGAAGTTTTGTCCCCTCCAAAACTCATGTTGGAAGTTAATTGCCATTGTAACAATATTAAGATGAGGAAAATTTCAGAGGTAATAGGGCCATGAAAGCACTGCCATTATGAGTGGGATTAATGCTATTAGGAAAGAGCAAACTCAGATCCGTTTTGCTGCCTGGCTCTTCTGTCTTCTGCCATGTGAGAATCCAACCTTCCTCCAGACACCAAACTTGCTACACCTTGACCTTTGATTTCTCAGCCTCAGAACCGTGAAACAATACATTTCTGTTTGTTATAAATTACTCTGTCTCAGATATTCTGTGACAACATCCCTAAGATAATGATGGTGTGATTTAGACTCCAGTCATCATTTTCATTTTAGTGTCTATACACAGTTTATTTCCTCCTGGATGACTCTTCCCCTGTTCTTCATCCAGCCGTTCAGTTTTCAAGTTCATTAAAAAAAACTCAACTTAAATATCATATCCATCAGTATGCTTTTTTCTGAACCACATGACTTTTGTTGTTCTGGTGTTTTAACATCCTCAAATTATCTTAGAGTTCTTCATATTTATTAAATATTTATTTGCCAATCTTTTCCACTACAAAATGTCTTTGAGGGCATGTATTATGTTTTATTGGTATTTTTGTTCCTAGAGCCCATCTTAGTGCCTGGCAAATACTAGGTGTTTAAAAAATATTCCATAAACTTTAATGAAGGCTGGAGAAATGTTAGAATAGAAATGCTCAAGTTGAATGGATTGGATACGTTTATATTATACCCCTAACCTTGTTTCTTCTTTTGTGTATCTCTGGCACTATGCTCATACCTCAGCTTCTGAAGCACTGTTTATCAGTTACATAGAAAATCAATTTTAATTAATTTCAGCAATGTTTATGGCTTTTAAAGTAGGTATAATTTCAAAGAGACAGTACTTGTTTTCAGACAGAATAACCCAGCACAGTGACTCACTCTCTGTATAGAGTAACTGAGTCAACATAAAGTTGTATTTACATTTTATATGTGTGTTGGGGAGAGTGGAGACAGATCTCAAATCTGGTGGAGAATATAGGGAGGACTACAGTTGAGGACATAGACCTCTGCAAGATCTGTGCTCCTGTTCCATGTGGGAGTGAACATAAAACAGATTAACTTTTATCCTTTGTTTCTCCATGTCCTAATGTATTTTTTAACACTGTTTCCTTCATGAATTTTCATCATATATGATGATGTCTTATTACCTAAGAATGCTCTAATTTCAGAAGATGTATTCAGAAATGCAGTCCCCTCAAGAACTTCGTCTGGTTTCCATCAGTTCTTTTGTGACTGATGTTACTCAGTAGATTCAGCGTTTTTGAGGGTCTAGTGTTTCACTCAGCAGCATTTAGCAGAGGTTAGCATTTGCTTGAGAGTAACAGATGGAAAGTCAGGCTAGAGAAAGATGACAAAATCTCAGACAGACTGAAGGTATATCATGCATGAGGCAAAGTGTACAAGAATAACGCTGAAGGGTAAACAGTGACAAAATAACGAGCAATATAAGCTTTGCTAAAAAAAATTGGTTCATATCCAGATATCATTGAAAAAAAAAGTGCATTTTGTAAATAGAGTTTTGACATGGCCCGCCCCTTTTATTTTATTAAACAAGGGACCAGATGCAAGAAGATTTTAATTGTTTATGTAATGAAACTAACACATTTTTATTAAATGTCTACTATACTTTTTGCAGACATTATGCTACACAAAGCTATCCAACAAGAGATTATAAGACAACAGTTTAAGACAGTTGTCATGAAGGTAGGAAGAAAAGGATAAACAAAGAAGAGTTACAAATAATAGAAAGTGTAAAGAAGATAAAGAAGTTAAGGGCAATAATCAGGTTCTCCCCATGGGTAGATAAATATATGACAATCTTCAAAATACAAAATTCAGAGTTTTGCACAAAATTATAGTAATCAATTGAGTTTTGGTCATTTTGAGATTGAAATGTCTTTTAATATTCCAGAGGATATTTTTGCATTCAACCAGATATAGCTCCCTGGTGCCATAAAGTAAGGATTGTCTGGGAGAAAAAAATGCAGATTTAACAAGTAGTAAAAAAAAAAAATTGTGAAAAAATGGACTCACACAGGTAACTCTTATAAATCCGGAACTTCCATTAATAGAACATAGATTATTATGTGAATAAAATATACCACACATAAAAAAAACTATGAAAAAATTATTTCTAATAAAAATGAGATTAAAAGCAGTGAAATGAACCTTCTCATATATAAAATTGGGTAAAGTAAAAAATATTTTGGCAATAATTTTTTATTATTTTTGTGCCTTCATCGTAAGCATGAATTGGTGCAAGTATGTGTAAGCATAGTTGTTGATTATGTATAAAAATATTAAATATGTCTACATTATTTGATAAAACATTTTTATCTGTTAAAATCTATTTTGGTTAAATATGTAGAGACATATCTTCAAATATAATTGTTTAATATTTTTGTAATGTGGAGAAAGTTGAGTCTATTTCTACAATGGAATTTTCAACACATTAGGTTGAATCTTTCTGGTGAGATAATATTTTGCAGTTTAAAAATTGTGATTCTAAATACTTTTTTATGACATGTGAAAATGGCATATTGAATGCATTTCATAAATGTTTGATGACAAAATTAAGTAACATGGTAGGTCAAACTATATCACTGTGATCCAAATCATCCCTTGTATAAAACATTGCATATTTACATATGCATAGACACACGCACATAACAAAGACATGGAATTTATATCTGAATGATTTTAGCTCCAGTACGGTTTTCTTCATTTTGTCATTTTCCTATCACAAACATGTTAATTTACAAATGTAAAGCATAATATTTCTCTGATATAACATGAATGGTCTCTGCAGATAGTCTACAGACAGTCTATTTTGGCATAGTAAGATACCAAAGTACTGTAAATGACTTTATGTGGTTTGTAACCATCCAACAAGTTCACCTTGTTGCTGCCTAGTCAGAGCTGACTTATCAAGACAGGGGAAGTGCAATGGAGAAAGAGTAATTCACGCAGAGCTGGCTGTGTAGGAGTTTCATTAGTACTCAAATCAGTTTCCCCGAGCATTCAGGGATCAGAGTTTTTAAGGATAATTTAGTGGGGAGGGGTTTGGGAAGTGGGGAGTGCTGATTGGCTAGGTTGGAGATGACATCACAGGGGGTCTAAGTGAGTATTTCTTGTTCTCTTCTGTTCCTTGGGTGGGATTACAGAACAGGTTTGTCCATATTATTGGTCTGGGTGGTGTCAGCTGGTACATTGGAAGTCAGGGTCTGCAAAATATCTCAGGCACTGAGATCCTAGGTTTTACAAAAGCAACGTTATTCCCAGCAGCAAATTGGGGAAGTTCAGAAACTTGCAGCTGGAACCTGCATGGCATCTAAACTGTAATTTCTAATCTTGTAGCTAATTTGTTAGTCCTACAAAGGCAGACTGGTCCCCAGGAAGGAAGGGGTTTTTCAGGAAAGGGCTATTGTCATCTTTGTTTCAAAGCTAAACTATAAACTAAGTTTCTCTCAAAGTTACTTTAGCCTGCACCCAGGAATGAACAAGGGCAGCTTGGAGGTTAGAAGCAAGATGGTATTGGTTAGGTCACATCTCTTTTACTGTTTCAGTTATAATTGTGCAATGGTGGTTTCAGCTTTGAAATATAATTTTTCTTAATGAATTTGCTGATTCCATTTGACCTTTAGAAGAAAGAGAGATCAAAATACTTAGTTCTTTTCAAATAAACAGAGTTATGCAAAATCTTTAATATTTAAGTAAATGTATCTGTGTTTATGTGATCAATGACAGAAACATATATGTTTGGGATTGTGAAAGAAAAATAAATCTCAGGATCTCAATGTCAGTAGGCCAAGGGAAAAGTCAAGCTGGGAGCCAGGTCAGGCAAACCTGCCTCCCATTTTATTCCTAAATAAGATAGCTAAAAAAGAGAAAAGAGCTACATACCACTCTCACAGTTTGCCCAGAAGGAAATTCCTCGTAGGCCTCAAGATCTTTATCTTAAAACAATTCTGTTGAATTTCACCCTGGCAATGCAAACTGATAGCTTATCTTCACAGGTGCTGCAGACAGAAAGTCATCCCTATGCTCACCTGGGACAAATGCATATCTGATGTCTTCCTCTGCCCTATTGTGTATGTAAAAATGCAGATTCACTGAGCCACATTAAATTGTGTATTCAGTGAAAGGCTGATCAAGGACTCAAAATAATGCAACCTTTATCTTTTATCTACCTATGACCTAGAATTCCCCCTGCCCTCTTCCCCCTTTCAGTTGTCCCACCTTATGGGACTGAACCAATGTACATGTTAAACATATTGATTGATATTTCATGTCTCCCTAAAATGTATAAAAGCAAGCTGTACCCTAACAAAGCAAGCATACGTCCTCAGGACCTCTTGGAGCTGTGTTATGGGTGCATCCTTAGCTTTGGCAAAATAAACTTTCTAAATTGACTGAGATCTGTCTCAGATATTTTGGGCTCACAGTGTAAATACTATTCCACTTCTTTTGAGAGAAGCTTAAATGCATCTGGAAATGCAGAGAGCGGGGCTGTCAAGTGTTAAGTATCTAATTGAAGCAACTAGTCATGAAGAAAAGAGTTAAGCTTTTGATCACTTACTGTCATGCTTTAACAAGAGGCTAAAACCAGAAAAAGTTCCAACTCCCTCCAATCCATTTCCTTTCATAGAATGGCATTGCAGTGCAGGGTCAGGTGGATCAGCACAGATGTGCGTGTCATAGCCCGGTGGAGAGAGTCTCGAAAAAAGATTCCAACAGTTTTAAGGACTTTGGGGTTCAGGGGATGAAGGTAAAGGAGAGAACTAGGTATGGAAAATTACTGAGAATTGAGTCAGAGTAGACAAAAGTTTCGGTTTCCTCTTTTCCCCTGATAAGGAGACCTCATTAGAAGTGCCAGAGAGGGCCTCAGATGAAGGCAAAGAGACCTAGGAATAAGGTGACTGCACTAGGACGAACTGGGAAGAAACATGTAAGAATCAGAGATATTTATGGGAAATGATGATATTTTCTTTACTTCCAGGTATTAGAGGAATATGATTCACAGAGGTAATGGTCTAAGATTTTAATATCTATGTTTACTAGTATTATTCTAAAATTAGACAAAATTCTTCTTACTACAGGACTAAGTCATTTCCATTTGTCCTAGGGTAATCTAATCAGAGCCAGATGTCTTGCTATACCTACTTATGACTGTACTGTGAGAGTCCCAAAATAGGGTCTAGGTGTTTATTCAGGAGAGGAATCCTTGTACCCTCACTCTTCCTGAGGAAGAAAGATGAACACTCCACAGTGTAAACAAATTCTCCTCTGGAAAACAGTGGGAAAGATTCTGGGTTCTTATTATTTAGAAATGTTACTAAGTGTCTCTATGGGAAGAGATGAGAGGGGTTTTCAAATTTAAAACATGGGATTAATCCTCTTTGGAATGTAATTATATAGGAAGATAACTCATTAAATTGCTCTGGAAGTTTCTTGGCTATTCAATTACCTTTTCCATCAATTCATGACCCTTCTCCTTGAACTTAAGTGGTCAAAAGAGATAAGAAAAAGATGTATATCTTTTGAATGAAAGCAAATGGTTTTACGATAAAGGAAACCAATGACTGCAAGCTTTACGCCTATAGCATGTGAGGAACAAATATTTCTGGGAGATACAAAAGCAAACATACTCTATTTCATAACATATAAGTGTCCATAACTCTGGAGACCAGGACTTTGAAGGAACATTGAAAATTTTGGGAAAGACTTGTCTTCCGTCAGTGACATAACTAAATCCTACAGAAAGTTTTTAGAGTGGTGGAAATAATAAGCCAGATAATTTCAAGGCAGATGTCCTTGAGAAAAGTGTCTCGTACCTCTCAATTATAATCAGGGACAGCTATCCAGTTTGCCTAATTGCCTAGTTGTTGGGTCAATTATAACGGTAGAAAATAAGGAAAATTGCATTTTTAAAGGAACCTAAAAGGTGGCTATTTTTCTATGAAAAAATATGAATTACAAAGTATTAGAAAAAATACTAACTTTTTTTTATGTCTCTTCTCTCACAAAGTATTAGAAAACATACTAACTTTTTTTTTTTTTCAAACAGAGTTTCGCTCTTGTTACCCAGACTGGAGTGCAGTGGCGCAGTCTCCGTTCACCGCAACCTCCGCCTCCCAGGTTCAAAGAATTCTCCTGCCTCAGACTCCCGAGTAGCTGGGATTACAGCAATGTGCCACCATGCCTGGCTAATTTTGTATTTTTAGTAGAGATGGGGTTTCTCCATGTTGGTCAGGCTGGTTTCGAACTCCAAACCTCAGGTGATCCACTTGGGATTACAGGGTGCTGGGATTACAGGCATGAGCCATTGCACTCTGCTAAAATACTATCATTTTTGAGGTCTTTTCTCTCACAAAGTATTAGAAAAATAATTAACATTTTTGATATCTTTTCCCTGATGGTGTAACTATGCTAACTTAAAGATATTAGTACTTTAAGAATAATGTTAAGTGTCATTAAACACATAAAAATGAATGTATGTTACAAAAGTTTATTAAAAAACTCAAGTATGCTTCTCTATTCTGTAAGCAATAATGCTGTTTGACCCTGCACAAATTGGCAGTGCCATAAAAATTCTGTAAAAAGGCATTTTTAAGGATATAATACTGAATTTCATGATCAGAAGGGCATGTATTGTTATTGTGAGCCTGTCAGATGATTAATGAAGATGCAGCTTCCAAAAATTAGTTAGCTGAAAGAATATCTACCGATTTCAGTAACTTTCTATGGAAAGCATGCAATTTTATGACAAACATCTTCTCCTTTTGTAGCTATTACCTAGTAATTTTGTAGATCCCTAAATCTGGATGCCAATGAGCTAAGTGCTAACCCATTTAAAAAACACAATTATTGTTTGAGTAAAATTATCATTATAAGAACATAAGTTTAAGGCTATAAAATTGATTATTTTTGCCAAGTATCTTCCATTTGAAAGTTAATGTGTACTTAAAACATTTAAAAAATTTCTTCTGTCTTCCTAAATGTCAGTAATAGGGCTTTGTGTTTAAAAAAAAAAAAAAGTATAAAATGTCTTTAATCCAAAACTCACTGTGGCTACTGATCTGTTATAATTTATCATATATTTATCTAACTTTTAAACTGTTTCTACATATATTTTAATTATTTTGAATTTATGGACAATAAACTATGTCTATGTTATTTAATAATGCATCCACTAAAAAAATTGAGCTTACTCCAAAATGAATACAGTAATTGTCATGCGCGTCTGTGTGAAGAGACCACCAAACAGGCTTTGTGTGAGCAATAAAGCTTTTTAATCACTTGGGTGCAGGCGGGCTGAGTCCGAAAAGAGAGTCAGTGAAGGGAGATAAGGGTGGGGCCGTTTTATAGGATTTGGGTAGGTAAAGGAAAATTACAATCAAAGGGGGGTTGTTCTCTGGCAGGCAGGAGTGGAGGTCACAAGGTGCTCAGTGGGGGAGCTTTTGGAGCCAAGATGAACCAGGAAAAGGAGTTTTACAAGATAATATCATTGCTTAAGGCAAGGACCTGCCATTTTCACTTCTTTTGTGGTGGAATGTCATCAGTTAAGGTGAAGCAGGGCATTTGCACTTCTTTTGTGATTCTTTAGTTACTTCAGGCCATCTGGGCATATACATGCAAGTAACAGGGGATGCGATGGCTTGGCTTGGGCTCAGAGGCCTGACAGTAACAACAACAAAATACCAAATTGATTTTTCTGGTATTTGATTGTGTCACATAAAACTTTATCTCATTTGTTACTTTATTAATCATTATTTGATCAAAGATTTATTAAGGCCCTGCTGTGAGACAGAGAGTATGCTAGGCATTATGCTTTGCAAAGATGACTGAGCCTTGAATGAACTATATTGCATGATAATTAATCTCTTTGTCTTTGAAACCAGATAGACTTGAGTACAACTCCAATTCTATGACACTTTAGATGATAATTGCATGTTTGTTCTTATTGTAAATTTAACTATAAGTAAAAATACTGTTGTGCCCTGAGTTCCGAGAAGATTAGGGGATTTTTACAGGTGTAAGCTTGTGATAGGTTGACATTTGAAGTTGAATATTTGGCAATTTCTGATTGGCTCCCACCCTTGTACTAAACCACAAATGCCTAGGGTTTTTTTTTTTTTTTTTTAGACAAACTTCTTGCTTAACCATGGGTGGGAGGGGGGTGGTTTCGATTGAGCAAGCAGGGGGTACGTGACTGGGGGCTGCAAGCACCGGTAATCAGAACAGAACAGGACAGGGACTTTCACAACGCTTGTCCATACAACGTCTGGAATCTATAGATAACATAACCGGTTAGGTCAGGGGTTGATCTGTAACCAGGCCCAGGGCGCCGCCCGGGATGTCTGCCTGTGGATGTCATTTCTGCCTTTTAGTTTTTATTTCTTCTTTCTTTTTTTTCTTTGGTCTTTTAGCCCTTACAATACCAATAATATAAATAACAAAATTATGACTTTAAATGAATATAGACACAGAATTTATACCTTCATAAAAATTTATTGAAAACGGGTCAAAGATATAAATATAAAATACAAAAACATAAAACTCCTAGCAAAAATTTAGGAGAAATTTTTTTTTTTTTTTTTTTTTTTTTA
>NW_012116977.1:554395-571721 GCF_000951035.1 Colobus angolensis palliatus
CAAACTTCTTGCTTAACCATGGGTGGGAGGGGGGTGGTTTCGATTGAGCAAGCAGGGGGTACGTGACTGGGGGCTGCAAGCACCGGTAATCAGAACAGAACAGGACAGGGACTTTCACAACGCTTGTCCATACAACGTCTGGAATCTATAGATAACATAACCGGTTAGGCCAGAGGTCGATCTTTAACCAGGCCCAGGGAGCCACCTGGGATGTCTGCCTGTGGATTTCGTTTCTGCCTTTTAGTTTTTATTTCTTCTTTCTTTTTTTTTTCCTTTGGTCTTTTAGCCCTTACATTCCCCCCTTTTAACAGGTGCCTTTTAAGAGCCAATCTTGGGTCTTAAATGTCTGACTCTGCTGTTATGACAGGCTGGTACTGGGCTCTAAGGACCATTAGTTGGACAGTGTGGATTTTATAGGACCCATAGGGACAACCGACATTCTGTTCGACCCAAGAATTTTTACAATAGGTGATTTGTTGGTCAAAAAGAAAACAGATAGCCGGGGTGACCTTTCCCGGTTGTGCTTTAAAATCAGAGAAATTTAGATAGATGGCTGCTTGGCACCCTGCGGGGGGGCAGTCAGCCGTCGCCAAGACATGTCTCTCTTTTTGTGTCTGGGCATGGTCAGTCCAATTTTCAGTTAAATAAAAGCGCCAAGCAAATGGGGATGAGGCCCCCTGAGCTTGGGCCTTCCAGATAAAGGCTTGCACAAGCAAAAGCGTTGTGAGGGAAAGGAATATCATAGTTACAGTTTAGATTGCTGAGGGCGCAGGGTGAGTTTCAAGGGATTGTCTTTAGTCCGATCACTCATCCAGGCCGTGGTTTTTTCCTGCTGGCAGCCTGGCGAGGTCCGAGGTTGGGTCCACCGATTTGGTGTGTGTGTAATGAATGGATCCAGGCGGTGATTCCCTCCACCTTGAGTGCGGTTGGTGTTGTCAAGATTACCTGGAACGGTCCTTTCCACCTCGGTTCTAGGGTTTCTTGTCAATGGCGTTTGATGAGAACCCAATCTCCTGGCTGGAACTGATGTGGTTCGGGTGGAGGTCCTGTTTTGTACAGTTCTCTTAGGTTAGGCCAGACCTCCTCATGAATTTTCTGTAGGGCTTGTAGGGAGAATAAGAGTTCAAGACTATTATCGGCTTCAGCTTGGATGAGATTGTCTTTCAGGTCAGGGATGATAAGGGGAGGCCGACCATATATAATTTCATAAGGGGTAAGTCCTAATTTGTAAGGGAAGTTACGCACTCTAAATGGAGAGTAGGGGAGAAGGAATACCCAGTTAGCGCCAGTCTCCATGGTCAATTTAGTTAGGGTCTCTTTTAATGTTCTATTCATTCTTTCTACGTGCCCTGAGCTCTGGGGGCGGTATGCACAATGTAATTTCCAATCAGCCCCGAGAATGGAAGCCAGTCCCTGACTTACCTTAGCGACAAAGGCAGGCCCATTGTCTGATCCTATCATAACTGGGAATCCATACCTGGGCAAGATTTCTTCTAGGATTTTTTTTGCCACAACCTGAGCAGTCTCTCTCTTTGTGGGGAAAGCCTCCATCCATCCTGAAAAGGTATCTATAAAGACTAGCAAGTATTTATATCCATATTTTCCTGGTTTTATTTCTGTGAAGTCAACTTCCCAATAGGCCCCAGGTCTGTCTCCTCTCCACCTTTTTCCATGGCTTTGAGGTTGGTTACCTGCCTTATTGAGTTGGCAAACTGCACAGTTTTTGACTACTTGATCAGCCTTTCTGGAGGCATCTTTAATTTTTAGTTTAGAGCGTCTTATTAAGTCCAGTATTCGCCGCGAGCCTAAATGGGTGCGCCGATGGATTTGTTCTAACACTCATTGTCCTAATTTTTCTGGGAGTATGATGTTATTTTCAGAGTCTTTCCACCAATTATTAAGGATTTGGGCCATTGGAAGTTTGTCTATCCACTGAAGGTCACTCTCTGAGTATTCTGGATTTGGGGTAACTCTTTGAGCCCCAGGTCAGGTAGTTGTAGGGCTAGTAGTTGTGTGAGAGTTTTAGCCACATTTTTAGCAGTCTGATCGGCCAAGTTATTTCCTCGGGAGACTGAGTCAGTAGCCTTTTGGTGTCCTGGGCAGTGGACTATTGCTAGCTTTCTGGGTCCCCAAAGGGCTGCTAGTAAGGCTAGGATTTCTTCCTTATTTTTGATGTTTTTTCCTTCTGCTGTGAGGAGCCCCCTTTCTCTGCATATTGCCCCATGTATGTGGGCGGTAGCAAAAGCATAACGACTGTCAGTATATATTGTCAGTTTGTGGTCTCTTCCCATTTTTAGGGCTTGGGTTAAAGCCACTAATTCAGCTTTTTGAGCTGATGTCCCCGGGGGCAAAGGTTCTGCCCAAACTATTTCCGTTTCTGAAGTTACTGCCACCCCTGTGTACCTTTGTCCTTGGTAGATGAAACTGCTCCCATCGGTGAACCAGATGAGGTCGGCGTTGGGCAGTGGGCGGTCTTGCAGGTCTTCCCTGACTCCGTGCACCTGGGCCAATATCTCGGAGCAGTCATGGAACGGGGTTTCTAAGTCCGGATTTGGCAGTAGTGACGCAGGGTTCAGGGTCGTTGGGGGCAGGAAGGTTATCCTGAGGGAGTTTAGCAGTAGGCCCTGGTAGTGGGTGAGCCAGGCATTGCTAATCCATCGATCAGGCGGCTGTCTGAGAACGCCTTCGATGGCATGTGGAGTAGTGACCCGTAGTTCCTGGCCCATGATCAGTTTATCAGCATCTTGCACCATCAAAGCGGTTGCTGCGATTATTCGGAGGAAGGGAGGCCATCCTGCGGCTACTGGGTCCAATTTTTTTGACAGATATGCAACCGGCCTCCACCAGGGGCCTAAATACTGAGTTAATACCACCTTGGCAATGCCCCTGCTTTCATCCACGTATAAGTGGAAGGGCTTGGAGACGTCAGGGAGTCCCAACGCAGGGGCCGACAACAGAGCGGTTTTGATCTGTTGGAAGGCCAACTCAGCCTCTTCTGTCCAATTGAAGGCCTGCTGTTCTTTTGTTGCCTGGTACAGGGGCTTGGCTAACTCTGCAAACCCGGGTATCCATAACCTACAGAACCAGGCCGACCCCAGGAATTCTCTTACTTGTCTTGTTGATTGGGGTCTAGGGATACATAGGACTGTCTCTTTTCTTGCACTGGTTAACCAATGTTGCCCCCCTTTTAACAGGTATCCCAGATAGGTTACCTCTGATTTGCAGATTTGAGCCTTTTTTGCTGAGGCCAGGTAGCCTAGCTTCCCCAAAGTCTTTAGGAGGTCTTCGGTTCCTTGAACACAGGCTTCTGGGGATTTGGCTGCTACTAAAAGATCATCAACATACTGCAAAAGAGTTATTTCAGGGTGTTGCCGTCGGTACTCACCCAGATCTTCGTGGAGGGCTTCGTCGAACGGGGTTGGCGAGTTCTTGAATCCCTGTGGCAATCTGGTCCATGTTAGCTGGCCGTTTATACCCCTCTCGGGGTCTGTCCATTCAAATGCAAAAAGCTCTTGACTTTTGGGAGCCAAGGGTAGGCTGAAAAAAGCATCTTTTAAATCAAGGACAGTATACCACTGTTTTTCAGGGTTCAAAGTACTTAAGAGGGTATATGGGTTGGGTACAGTGGGGTGTATGTCCATGACTCTTTTGTTGACTTCTCTCAAATCTTGCACCAGCCTATAGTCTTTACTATTAGGTTTACGAACAGGTAAAAACGGAGTGTTCCACAGCGAATGACAGGCGCACAGAACTCCTTGATCTAAGAGCCAGCGGATGTGGGGAGTAATTCCCTCTAAATCTTCTAATTTGGGGAGTTTTTTCTTAATGTCTGGGGCTGCTTGGTTTACAAAGGACATAACAACAGCCGCTTGGTTCTCGGGGGCCTCTGGGTCCATTGGGGTAAACTGCCTAAAGGCTTCCATTAACCTTTCTAAATAAACAGCTGGGCTTTCTGTCTTTCCCTGCAGTACAGAGTATACTTTGGCCAAATTAGTGGGCTTGTGAGCGGCAGCCCAGAGACCTGCCATTAGAGTCTGGCAATAAAGGAGTAGCCTTCCCCTACCGTCTGTCATGTTGTAATCCCATCTAGGTCTGGTCAGAGGGAAAGCTACATTGATGAGGTCAGGATTGGCGGTTGGCTGGCCGTCATCTCCGGGAACCAGTTTTCTGGCCTCAGCCTGTATTCTTTCTCGCTCCTCCATCGTGAACAGAATCCAGAGGAGCTGCTGACAGTCATCCCAGGTGGGTTGGTGGGTGAACATAACACTGTCTAGAAGGGCCGTTAGGTCTTTGGGGTTATCTGAGAACCGGGCATTCTGGGTTTTCCAGTTGTATAAGTCACTAGTGGAAAATGGCCAATACTGGAGCCTAGGGTTGCCCGTATCATCAGGGGGTCCTATTTCCCTCAGGGGGAGTGCCACAGTGGAATCAGGGGGCCGTGAGATCATCTCACGTTGGGGGCATCCACGCGTTCGTCCTGCTGGCCCCCTAGAATTACTTTCGTTCTTGATTGCCACTGGCGCGGCTGCTGCCTCTCGTTCCTCGTGCCCTCCCAGGAGAGCAGCCCGTGGGGCCTGAAGTTGAGGATTGGGGTGAGGGAGATAAGGTGGGGGTTCCAAAGACAGAGGGTCCTGACTGTCGGGCAACACAGGGACGGGGGGTGGGGGCGGATGGAGTTTTTGGTTTGTGAGAGTTTTCCACTGGTCGTGCGACCAGTGCTTTACATGGCTCCAGGGCCAGTACGAAAGGAGTTAGCCAGGGTGGTGGGTTTTCCACAAGGTCTTGCCATACCAAGATGTAGGGGATCTGATCAGGATGCCCTGAACGTCCTGGTAGGAAAATTTTAGTTTTTACCTTAGTGATAATAGGGAGGCAAAATGTTCCCTCGGGAGGCCACCCTACACTGAAAGTGGGCCACTCTGAACAGCAGAAGGTTATCAATTTTCCTTTCTTTAGCTCTACACTAAGGTCATAGCCCCTAGCTTTGACATCTTTAAAGTTATTTACAAGGAGAGAGAGTGGCGTACCCTGGGTGCCGCCCATTTCAGGAACCCCTGGAGGTAGAGAAAGGGATACAGAGAAATATCAGTAACAGGATTTGAAGTAACTTTTGTCTCGTCCAGCGGCTCCTGAAAAGTGAAAGTGAGTTCTAAACAAGTAACAGTCTACAATAGCAACAGCAGACAACAGTTCCGCAAGCGTGTTTCGGGTTTAGTTCCCAATCAGAGTCAGACGGGCCAACAGAATACAGAGGCCCCAGATGGGCACCGGAGGAAGTCTCCTACCGGTCCCTGGTGGCTGTCTTATAGCGCATCCGCCAAGACTATGCCGATCTCAGTACAGATCCCACAGGATTCCTCAGAGAGACAAAGATGAACAGAGACAAAGCCGGCTTACTTACTGATTAGTGATGACCCGTTGACCTGGAGTCTGGTGGGCTCGGGGGGAATCCCGGGAGAGCCCCCAAATGTTGTGCCCTGAGTTCCGAGACCCCCCTCAAAGACGACTACCAGAAACCAAAGTCAAAGCCAAGTGGCCGGGGTCACTTTATTGCAGGTTCGAACCCGGACCTCTCTCCGTACAGGCGTAGTCAGGAGGGCAAGAGAGAGGTCCCGAGCACAGCCCAAGCCTACTTTTTATAGTAAGGCGCAAACAGGTTACAGAAGATTAGGGGATTTTTACAGGTGTAAGCTTGTGATAGGTTGACATTTGAAGTTGAATATTTGGCAATTTCTGATTGGCTCCCACCCTTGTACTAAACCACAAACGTCTAGGGGTTTTTTCTTTTTTTTTTAGACAAACTTCTTGCTTAACCATGGGTGGGAGGGGGTGGTTTCGATTGAGCAAGCAGGGGGTACATGACTGGGGGCTGCAAGCACCGGTAATCAGAACGGAACAGAACAGGACAGGGACTTTCACAACGCTTGTCCATACAACGTCTGGAATCTATAGATAACATAACCGGTTAGGTCAGGGGTTGATCTGTAACCAGGCCCAGGGCGCCGCCCGGGATGTCTGCCTGTGGATGTCATTTCTGCCTTTTAGTTTTTATTTCTTCTTTCTTTTTTTTCTTTGGTCTTTTAGCCCTTACAATACCAATAATATAAATAACAAAATTATGACTTTAAATGAATATAGACACAGAATTTATACCTTCATAAAAATTTATTGAAAACGGGTCAAAGATATAAATATAAAATACAAAAACATAAAACTCCTAGCAAAAATTTAGGAGAAATTTTTTTTTTTTTTTTTTTTTTTTTTGAGATGGAGTCTCGCTCTGTCGCCTGGGCTGGAGTGCAGTGGCCGGATCTCAGCTCACTGCAAGCTCTGCCTCCCAGGTTTATGCCATTCTCCTGCCTCAGCCTCCCGAGTAGCTGGGACTACAGGCGCCCGCCACCTCGCCTGGCTAGCTTTTTGTATTTTTTAGTAGAGACGGGGTTTCACCGTGTTAGCCAGGATGGTCTTGATTTCCTGACCTCGTGATCCGCCTGTCTCGGCCTCCCAAAGTGCTGGGATTACAGGCTTGAGCCACCGCGTCCGGCCAGGAGAAAATTTAGATACCCTGGTTTGGGAATCACTTTTCATACACAAAAACAAAAGCATAACCCATTAAAAAATCCAAAAATGTTAACTTCATTAAAATTAAAACTTGTTATATGCAAATAATACTTATCAAAGAATGGAAAGAGAGATCTCAGGGTCAGAGAAAATTTTTGCAAAATAGATGTGATAAAGGACTGGTATCTAAAATATATAAAGAACTCATAAAATTCAATAAAATTAGCTTAAAAATGTGCAATAAATCTGCACTGATACTTCATCAAAGAAGATATACAGATGGTAAATAAGCATTTAAGAAGATCAACATCATATGTCAGGTCATTAGAGATTTGCAAATTAAAGCAACAGTAAGATATCACTATATATCTGTTAAAATGGCCAAAATTTTCAATAATAACAATGCTAAATGCTGGCTGGGATGTGGAGTAACAGGATCTGTCACTCGTCGCTGGTGGGAGTGAAAAATGGTACAGCCACTGTGGAAGACTGTTTTTTAGTTATTTACAAAAATAAACGTACTCTTGCCATATAATCCAGCAATTGCATTCCTTAGTATTTACTCAAATGAGTTGAAAACTTATATATGCACAGAAATGTTTATACCAGCTCTATTTATAATTGCCAAAACATGGAAATGACCAAGATATACTTCAAGAGATGAATAAATAAACAAACACATACTGTATGATTCCAACTATATGACACTTTGAAAAGGGTAAAATCATAGACAGAGAAAAGATCAGTAGTTGCTGAGGGTATGGGTGTTTGAGTAGAGACAAAAAAGAAGTACAGGAGATGTGTAGGGTGGTAAAATTATTTTGTATGACACAGTGATAATTGAGAAGTCATTACATATTTGTCAAAACCCATAGAATGTATAACACAAACAATGAACCCTAAACTATGAACTTTATTAACTTTAGTTAATAATATATCAATATTGGTTCATCAATTATATCAAGTATACCACACTAACACAACATGTGAGTAATAGATCAACCTGTATGTGAAGAGACAGAGTGTACCTGGGAACTCTATATTTTCTGTTTATTTTTATGTAAGGATGATAAAACTATCCTAAAAATAAAGTTTATTTCATAAAACAGATGAAGGGAAGATTCAGAGAAGACTGCAAAAAAATAGAGCTTTGTGTGTTTTCATCTTGCTTTTGGCTCAGTGCATGATGGATAGATATAAGAACTATACGGCAGTAGTGATTCTGATGAATATGATAAGGAAGATAATAAGAGAAAAAAAGAGAAAATCTTAGATTGGTGTGATAAGTATCACTTTACCAAAAAAGAGCTTCCCATACTCAGAAGAATAAATGAATACCTCTATTAAGGTTGCGAGACGGAGAACAGCTATGTAGAAAGTTTCTACAGAAAAATGCTATTTAAGCTGAGATTTTAAGGACAAGTAAATTTGATTAGACAGAACAGGAAGTAAAGAAGCTTCTCAGAGTAGAAATGCATTTGCAAAGCAGAAGTATCATGCGAACTGGCAGGTTTAGGAAAATGACTAGTAAATACGTCAGAAGAACTAAATGCATGACAAGATATAGAGATGAATCAGTAAGCCAGGAGTCCTTTAAAGATATTCTACAGATTACTTGATTTACATTCTAAGTTTAAACAATAAGTATTGGAGTTATAATAATTAGTAATTTGTTTTCAATATTCACATTAAAAAGTTATCAAATAGGATTTCCAGACTGCTTCCCCAGCAATCTAGTATTCAGTATTTTTGAGGTTCATGAAAATGCATAATTTTAGGTAGGATTTTAGTTTTGGGGTTAAACCTAAGATTAATTGTCAGTAGAGATAAACTAAAGAGCCTAAAGATATTTAGGTATTGAAGTATTTCAGAACATGTTTATTGATTACCTCAACATGAAAGACAATAGTAAAATATGTGTTTCCCATTTTCTCCATCCAAAAATTTTACTGAGTGAGAATGAATGGCTGAAATTTTATTATTGCTGCTTTGCTATGATTGAAATGTCCCCTTAAAAACTCAGATGAAATGTAATTGTCATTGTGATGATATTAAAGATGGAATAATTAAGAGGTGATTAGACTATGAAGGTACTCTCTTCATGAGTGGATAAAATGTTGTCATCATGGAAGTGTACTTTTAACACAAAAGTGAGTTGCTATAAAAAACAAGTTTAGGTCTCCCTTATTGCTTTTCAGGCTTTCTTGGCCTTGTGCCTTCCACCACTAGATGATGCAGCAAGAAGACCATCACAAGGTACTGATACCTTAATTTTGGACTTTCCAGCCTCCACAATCATAAGAAATAAATTTATTTTCTTTATAAATTATCCAGTCTGTATATTCTATTATTACAACACAAAGTGGATTAAGATAGAAAATTGGCACCAAGAAATGGGACTGTTGCTGTAACAGACACTTGAAAATGTGAAAGTAGCTTTGGAACTGGCTAATTAGTAGGGGGTGGAAGAGTTTGGCAGAATAGGCTAGAAAAAACCTAACAGTCTGAACATTGAGTATTAAGGGCAATTTTGGTAAGGGCTCAGAAAAGCCTAGCTGTAGGGAAAGTCTGGAAATTATTATAGATTATTTAAGTGGTTGTGACCAAAATGTTGGCAGAAATATGGACGATAAAGGTCATTCTGTTGAGATCTTAGATGTAAAAGAGAAATAGCTGATTGGAAACTGAGGTAAAGATAATCCTTGTTATGTAGTGGCAAAGAATGTGGTTAAATTGTGTGCATGCTCTAGGGCTTTATGGATGGTGGAATTTTAAAGTGATGAAGGAGGATAGCTGGTGGTAAAAATTACTAAGCAAAATATCAAGGCAGCTGTGGAGCTACTTTTAACCATAAGATGCAAGAGGGTAAAAAATGACTTAAAGATGCAATTTTTAATTACAAGATAGATTTTGAAAATTTTTAACATGGCCATATAAATAATAATAAAGCATTTTCAGGTAAACAAACCAAGTATATGAACTCACAGGCCCAGAGATCTAGAAGAGTCAAAATGGTTTTGAGGGATGGGATGGTCTTAGGGTGCTCTTCATGGGCTCACTGCTTAGGGCCACCCTGGGTATTTGCTTCCCCACATTCTGGCACAATACATCTTGGCAGCTCCAGCCATAGCTCAAGTGGGTCCAGTTGTAACTTAGCTTCACATGTCCTTCTACGAGATGCAAGCTGTAAACCTTTACAGATTCCACATGATGCCAATTCTTCAGGCAAACAGAATGCAAGAGCTCTAGGACATGGCTTCCTTTACCTACATTTCAAAGGAAGTTGTGGATAGCTTAGGAGCTCAGGTAGAAACTTAGAGACAGAGCCACTGAAGAGAATTCCAGATAGAGCAATGCCTAGTGGAGCTCTGAGAGTAAGAACACGCTCAGAATGATACCCCAGAATGGTTAAGCTACCATTGTGCAACACCAGCCTGGGAAATCTGCAGGCCCAAGACTCCAACTTGAGACAGCTGAAGAGTATATTGAGCCCACTAAAGCCATGAGGTTGGAACCACCTGAGGCCTTGGGGGCCAAACCCTCACCCTAGTGTGCCCAGGGTAAAGTAAAAGGAGATTATTTTGGCACTTTAAAACATACTGTTGTTTTCCCTGTTGAATTTTAGACTTACTTGGAACCAGTTACCCCTTTCTTTTTGCTATCTCTTCCTTTTGGAATGATAATGTCTATTCTGTACTGTCCCACCATTGTATATTAGAAGCACACAACTTGATAATTTCACACACTTGCACCTGGAGAGCAATTTGCTTCAAATAAATTGTTCCTTGAGCCTCCTCCATACCTGATTTAAATGAGACTCTGGATTTTGGATTTTGAGTTGGTGCTAGAATGATTTAAAACATTCAAGGCTATTGACATGGATTGAATGATTTTGGTATATGGAAATTACCCGAGTTTTAAGGTGTCAAGAGTAAAATGCTGTGGTTTGAATGTCTCCTTCAAAACTCATGCTGACATTGAATTGCCATTGAGATGGTATTGAGAGGTGGGACTGTTAAGGGACAACTAGATCATGAAGGCCCCACCCCCAAGAATAAACTAATGTCATTATCATGGGAGTAGGTTTGTTATCCCAAGAGTGAGTTATTTTAAAAGTGATTTTGGTCCTCTTGTTGCTCTCTTATGCTTCCATGCCTTCTACCATGGAGTGATACCACAAGAAGTCCCTCACCATATGCTGGCCCTTGATAACAGACTTCCCTGTCTCCAGAAGTGTAAGAAATAAATTTATTTTCTTCATAAGTTACCCAGTTTATAGTATCTTGTTAAAGCAACACAAAATGATGAAGACTTGCTATTAATCTTAACTTTTAAATAGAATCACTGAGGAGGCAATAATGGACAATTTGTAGGTGATTAAATATAAAATATTTGACCAGAGAAATAATTTCCAAGGTTTATATGCTATAAGCACTCAACATATTTATGTATATTCAGAAACACTGAATAATTATTTTCTAAATTATTTTATTTCCTAAATCAATAAGTGATGTAATGTTTTCTTACTTATACTTCTGTAAAGACTCTACTATATACAATTTATTGATTACTAATGAAGTGTCACTGTAAGAAACCTGTTTATACATCTGAAATCTTTTATAAATCTACTATGCTATTTAAAATGTATTTGCTATGCTTATGCTTTGTTCTTAAATTGCTTTA
This sequence comes from Colobus angolensis palliatus, assembly GCF_000951035.1. Taxonomy (NCBI): domain Eukaryota; kingdom Metazoa; phylum Chordata; class Mammalia; order Primates; family Cercopithecidae; genus Colobus; species Colobus angolensis. The sequence continues at coordinate 565,640 of NW_012116977.1, forward strand.
TTTATTTATTTATTTTGAGTTATGATTTCTTTAGTGCACTATATTTCTCTAAGAGTAATGCTATCACCTTTTAATTTTTTTTCTTTTTTAACTAAATGCTAGCAGGGCCCTAATAACAGTGATACATGACTCAGAAATCACAAGGTGATTGATGGCTCCCCATAGGTCTGATAATGACGTAGTCTGAAATGAAAATATCATTTATCTGATGTGAAAAATAGAGTTGTCCCTAAAGCCTCTAAAGCATCATTGTGGATGTTCGTAGAAAGTATCGGTAGTGATTACAGTCCAAGTATGCCACAGTTAAATTTAGTCTTTGAGGCACCATTTATTACTGTCCCAAGTATTTTTTTATAGTATCTATAAGTAGAATTCATGGTCATCCAAAACAGATCAAACTTATAAGTTACTATATCAACTTCTAAAAGTTAACGAGCAGCCTGGGGACTTAAGATTTACTGTCAGTCCACCAGGAAATGTCAGTGCCCTAGATATGAGGAGGCAAGTGTCATCTAACTGGATTTGTGAACTTTTCACTTTGCCATTCAGTAGACAGCAAACAGAAAATTAGTCTATAAATAATTGAACTTGAATTTTTTTTTTTGAAAATCTATCACAGCATGTTAAAAGCAATTTTCTTCTTGAATTAGCTCTCCACAAGTAGTAAATATGTCAAACAGTCTTTAAATAATGCAACATATAGAGCAACAGATAAAAAGGTTTAATAAAAATAAAGGAAAGGAAGACATTAGAAAATACAAAAGATGTACGATTTTGTTGCTTGTATTTTCATTCTCAGAAAATTGGAATATAAATTCTGGTTCAAAAATGTCAATTAAATGTAGATAATTTGCATAATGATGTTTTAATATTCCATAAAGTGATTCAAACCTGTAAATAAACATTTCTAATATGACTTTATTCTATACACAAAGGAACCTATGTTTTAACCTTATTAAGAAAGAAGATAGAGTTACAAGTTACACAAATGGCTCATAAAGATATAGAAAATGTATAAAGAAAATATTATTCAATAAAATACCTACTAATCAGACATACAAATAAAAAGACAAAAAGTTTTTAGGTGGTTTTAAAGAACCATATACATAACACTAAAAGGTTGATTTTTTGTTTGTTTATATTTTGGTATGCAAAATAAGGTAAAAATGTATAACTTAACCCTGATGTAAATAAAATATTAGAGTTGATTTGGGTATTTGATATAAAATCTAAATTTATTGTCACTAGTGATTATAAATACTTATGAAACTAAAAGTACTATGAAATAAAGGGTTGCATGCCAATAAATATCTATCAAAGGAATCATTAGTTTGCCTAATTAGATTTATTGTTAAATATTTTTAAAGGTTAAATAATCTCAAACTGATAGAAAGTTGCCAAAATAGAACAAATAACATTCTTATTCATGAGCTAATTGAGTGTAAGTTGCTGATATGATGCCTCATTGTCTAAAAATACTTGGGTGTGTATTTATTACAAATAAAAATATTACCCCACAAAACCTGATACAATCATCACAATCAGGCAAGTAACATTGGGGAGGTAGTTTAAGAATATAGAATTATCTCATTCTTCATCAAACTTTTAATATTTACTTATTTCTTTCTATCAGTCTGTTTTCATACATGCCTATTTATTGGCAAAAATCCCTTATTATCATTATTTATTTTGATATTGGATTTTTCCCAGATTTGTAGAGTGAAAGTCCCTTCAAGGTAGCTTGTCGGTGACTTTGACATGTTTAAGTTACATGTGAACATATTCTTCCTTCCTGTCATGTGTGTGGAACCTGTAATGCAAATATGTCAAAATCAGGCACAAGCTACCTTGAAAGGGCTTTCACAGTCTTACTTCCTATCTTGTGTGTGAGTTGGGCGCGCGTGCGCGCGCCCACACACACACACACACACACGCACACACACACACACACAGACACCATGTTCCAGGCCATCTTCTAGTTTTCTATTCAGCCTTGGAAACAGTCATTTCTCCTGGGAAACTTGGTTCCTTTTAAGGGAGAATGGTATTATAAACTGTTATATATAAACTGTTATTGATAAATGGTATTAATTAACTGGTAAGTATGAAACATACACATATGCATGTGTTTATATATACATATATAGGTACACATATGTATAATATATATTTATACACATATGTATAAATATCTATGTGCTGTATATATTTTACACATATACACACCTCCACACACGTATGTGTATCTACATATATATGCATGTACATGGAGATATGTATATAGATATATATATAATATGCAACTATAAGTTCATATCTCAAATTTCTATCCAAAACTACAATGTTTTAGTTTTCTCTCTTAACATATTTGTGCCTTTCTTCTTTCTCAGTGAAAAATCTTTATATAATCATCTTAAATCAATTTACTTGTTTGACCAATCTGATTGTGTGTATTCAACTCTCATTACTGCTACTGTTTATGGTTCTTACAGAAATACCTGCCTCAACCTACTAGGTTTCAATCTCCTCCATTTTCATGATAATTTGAAGATATCTACCTGACACATAGTAAATGTGGAAACAGTTGAGAAAACAAATTGTGGTAGAAAATATGGCTTCTTAGCCACCATCCACTTCAATATTCTAAAATGACTTCTTCCTTGGCAAAATTGAAAATCTAAAAACTGTATTTCCCAGAGTCCTTTGCATTATTGCTCTTGGTTTAACTGACACCAGATAGATGTACTCCTGCAATTTCGACAAACGAAAGGGAAGAATATTTTGTAGGCTACTATTATTTCTATATTATTTCTTCAGGTACCTATCATCATGGAAGTTTTCAGTGCTTTTCTCTCAGCTTCCTGGTACTGATAGTTTCTGATCATGGTGGCTTCTAATCATAATTGCCTTACTTAAATTGTGTTTGTCTAATCATAGTTTTGTAGTCAGAAGTTGTTATGGCAGCTTCCTAAATAGGGTGCCAGAGCTGCCTTAGCTACCTGGTTCTTTAGAATAATCCCAATGTCATTTCTAAAATCCAAACTGAAGTTTATTTCTTCAATATTAGTATTGTAATGAATAGTATTGTAATGAATTTCATAGATAACAATATTTTCTTTCGGATAGAAAGTATATTCCATAAATATAGGAATATGGTCTATTTTATTCACTGATACATGCAGACACAAATACCTGAAACAGTGCTTGGTCCCAAGACTGTGCTTCATATGGCAATAAAAGCCCAGAACATAATCACTTGTTAACAATTTATTTTTCTGTAGACTCCATGCAATTAGAAATTCAGTCCATTTCACCAACTATACATTTCTCTTTTCACCGTAAAGTCTCTCAGCTTTTAGCCTATTCAAGACATGTATTTCAAGAAACCAGATGTCAATCATGGACTACCAATACATGACCTTCTTATGCTAATGGAAACCTCTTTTGCAAGAAAGTGATGTTATTCTTTTGAAAATTTAGAGGTCTTGCTCTTCTAAAACATTTCTGGAGATACATTAATTTGAATTCGTTGGGCTATTGTATCCAAGCAAAGACAAAGGCAAGTTGTTTTTTTTGAGTACTTGCTATATTTCATTGTTCTGTGTGCTGGGATATAAACATTGCAGAAAAACAGACAGAAGTGCCTGTCTTTATGAAAGCATGAAGTTCGGAAGAGAGGTAGTATACATGATTGGTATGAAATAATATAACTTATTAGATGATAATTATTGCAAAGAAGAAGTATAAATGCAAATGCTGGTCCTTTTCCATGTGGGCCTTTTAACTTGGATTTTATAACACACTAGATCCAAAGGTGTTTGAAATGCTTTTGGCAGATGAGTGATAAGCATAATAGGAACATAAATAGAAAAAATATAGATTTATTTCTTCTTTGGAAAACACATATTTTCTTTATGAAAAACTCCTGGACTTTTTAGGTCTTGAACAATCCTCAATTTCTAACAGTAAGTTACCATTTAAGCATGCAACATGAGCTAGCCATATCAAGTACAGTGTGATACAGAAACTCAAAAATATAAGTGGATATAGTAGCAAGATTCTACTGTTACTTGGAAGTTGCCTTTTCAAGGAAAGATTCAAGTAAATTTTAACTGTACTAATAAATTGGATCAACATGTGGCTTGTGCTTTCAATACACCTACTTCTGATTCAGTGACACTTCTTCCTCAATACACACCTAGGATTCCAGGATAAATTTGTTATGATCTTTGCCTGAAGAAGAAACAATTGGCTTTGATTTATGCATTTTGCATAATGTGCTAGTACCAGCTGGGATTAGACTATTAGAGGATGGAAGCACCACTTGAGGGTGTTCTCAAAATAAGATAAAAAAATAGAATCTCTTTTAATGTGCTAAACTTCAAGCGATATATCTTTGCTGTCTGCTATAGAAGCAGAATTGTTTAGAAGTACTAGTCTATGATTCATAGACAGTTGCTAATTGCTTTGTAAAACTATCAGCTATTTGCAATCATTGAGAATACGCATTGGTTACAAGGAAGTTTGGGTTATGCACGTGGAACACTTAAAATGTCTTCATATAATAGAAATGACTCCTTCCATTCTGAATGTTGACTAATTATTGTAATAAACAGATGGTCAAAGAAGATATATTCTATGAATTGTTTCTGTTGTTTTATTGAGTACTTGTTATAGCACAAGCATTTTCTATGGGATTCCAAACATTACATATAATAAACAAAAATGCCTATTTTCACATAAACTTTCTAAATTTGTGTAGAAAGAAAAAGGACATCATCAATATGAAATATATATGCATTAGATAATTCCTATGGTTTGAAAGTGTGTGCCCCTCCAAAATTCAAGTTGAAACTTAGTACCCAATGAAGTATTATTAAGAGGTAGGCCTTTTAGGTGGTGATCAGGTCATGAGGGGTCTGCCCTTTTGAATGGGATTGACACCTTTATAAAAGGACTTGAGGGAATTTGTTAATCTCTTTTCGTCCTTTAGTCCTTCTATCATTTGAGAAAACAGGCAGAAAACACCATAAATGAGAAACAGGTCCTCACCAAACTCTAAATCTGCAGTGACCTTGATCTTAGACATCCCAGTTTCTGCAACTGTAATAAATAATTTTTTATTGTTTATAATTTGCCCTTAATAAAGTCTAAGTTACTTTGCTATAGCAGCAGGAACTGAGACAGAAATTGGTACCAAGAAGTGGTGTGTAGAAGCAGCTTTAGAACTGGATAATGGGTACAGGCTGGAAGAATTTGGAAGTGCAGGCCAGAAAAGGTCTATATTACTGTAAATGAAGCATTAGGGAAATTTTGGTGAGAGCTTAGAAGAGAACTGTAGAGAGAGACTATATCTTCTTAGAGATTATCTATGTGGTTGTAAATGGAAAGTTGATAGAAATATAAACAGGAAGGTAACTCTTTTTTTTTTTTTTTTTTTTGAGACGGAGTTTCACTTTTGTTGCCCAGGCTGGAGTGCAGTGGTGCAATCTCGGCTCACTGCATCCTCCGCCTCCTGGGTTCAAGCGATTCTCCTGCCTCAGCCTCCCAAGCAGCTAGGATTACAGGCATGGGCCACCACGCCCAGCTAATTTTGTATTTTTGGTAGAGACGTGGTTTCTCCATGTTGGTAAGGCTAGTCTCGAACTCCCGACTTCAGGTGATCCACCCACCTCAGCATTCCAAACTGATGGGATTACAGGCATGAGTTACCACGCCCAGTCGGGAAAGGCAATTTTTATGAGATCTCACATGGAAACAAAGAACATGATATTGGAAACTAGAGGAGAGGCCATCCTTGTTACAAAGTGGCAAATATCTTGGCTGACTTATCCCTGTCTCAGTCCTCTATAGAAAGCAGAACTTAAGAGAGATGAACTAGGATATTTAGGGAAACAATTTACTAAGTAAAGTGTTAAAGGTGTGGCATGGCTTCTTTTGACTGTTTATAAGAAAATGCAAGAAAAGAGAGGGATGAATTGAAGAAGAAATTACTAAGCAAAATATCAAAGCAGCTGTGGAGCTACTTTTAACCATAAGATGCAAGAGGGTAAAAAATGACTTAAAGATGCAATTTTTAATT
>NW_012116977.1:572031-595617 GCF_000951035.1 Colobus angolensis palliatus
AGAGATGAACTAGGATATTTAGGGAAACAATTTACTAAGTAAAGTGTTAAAGGTGTGGCATGGCTTCTTTTGACTGTTTATAAGAAAATGCAAGACAGAAAAAAAAAACACAGAATTTTTAATTAAAAGGGAAATAGAATTTAATGAATTGGAAAATTTTCAGCCAGGCCTGGTTGTGAAAAAGGAGAAAGTGTGTTTAGGACAGAATATCAAAGGTGTAACCAAAGGAACACCTGAAGAGGAGATGAGTTTGAATAGAAAGATGCCGAATGCTATTCATTAAGTCAACAGAATAATAACCTCAAAGGTATTTCAGAGAGTGTCAGGGCCTAAAGGTAGAACAAATTCAAGGGAGGGGCCCAGCACACCTTTGGTACCTCAGGATTCATTGCCAGGGACTCTTCAGTTTTCTGCCCCATGCATTCTGGTGCAGTGCTCCTCAGTCAACCCAGATGTGGCTCAAGTATGCCCAGATGCAGCTTAGATTGTCCCTCCAGGAGGCACAGGCAATAAATCTTTATAGCATTCCTGTTGTGCTAACTCTGCCCAGGCAGACAACGGCTACAGAAATGGAGCCACTGTAGAGGGCTTCCACCAGTGCAATGCCTAGTGGAACTATGGAATTGGAGCAATCACAGAGAGTCTCAATTAAAGCACTGCCCAGTGGAGTTGTAGGGTAAGGACCACTGTCGGGAGCATCCAGTAGGGCAATGTCTAGTGGAGCCGTGGACATGGGGCCACTTCTGGGACCTCAGAACTGAAGAACGACCAGTATGTAACTCCAGCCGGGGAGAGACACAGGCAGAAGACTCCAACCTGTGAGAACTGCAATGTGTACTGTATTGAACAATTCTGTGGTAGTAAGGTTTCCCAGAACATTCGGTTTCCAACTCTGGGTGCCCCAGTATATCTGGAAGGCAGAACATGGAGTCAAGGAATATTATTCTCCACCCTTAACATTTAAGGTTGTTTTCCCCGTTAGATTTTGGACTTCCTTTGAACCTATTACCCTATTTCCTCTTTTCTAACGGGAATGAACTTTTAAAAAATTTACCAACTACCTTCCAATCTGCCATTTATTTGCCTTTCCTCAAGGGACTCAAACTCTTTTCCCCTGTCTTGTCACTTCTCTAAAAATGTTCTGCACTTTATTGAAGACACAATGTATGCTGCAATTCGAAGTCATCTCTTTGAGAATTCTTCATTCTGTGGTGTCTCCTGTGTATATATAAAATGTTCATGTTGATGAATTTTTCTTTGTTTTTCTCTTGTTAGTCTGTTTAGGAGGTTAAGTTTCCCTGCACGAGGTTGACATCTTTCTTTCCATAGGTAACCATTTTTTTATCTATTTATTAAATCTGAGAATTGTTAATATAACACAATTTGACACAAATTTCAAAAATATGAGAAAGTATTTCATGACAGTTATATAGACAAGAAAACTAAAATAAGAAATGAATTAAAACATAATACAGGAAATCATAAAATATAATCAATGTAAAACATATTGTTTGTTTCAATATGTTTTTGTAAATTTTTTTTTTTTTTTTTTGGACATGGAGTCTTGCTCTGTCACCCAGGCTGGAGTGCAGTGGCAGGATCTCGGCTCATTGTAAGCTCCACCTCCTGGGTTCACGCCATTCTCCTGCCTCAGCCTCCTGAGTAGCTGGGACTACAGGCGCCCACCACCACACCCAGCTAATTTTTTGTATTTTTAGTAGAGATGGGATTTTACCCTGTTAGCCAGGATGGTCTCGAACTCCTGACCTGGTGATCTGCCCACCTTGGCCTCCCAAAGTGCTGGGATTATAGGCGTGAGCCACCACACCCAGCCTATTTTTGTAAATATTAAAAATACTTTAGTACAAGGAAAATGTTTTGACCACACTTTGGAAAGAGAAAATATATAACCCTTGAAATTACTGATCCTTTAAGTCTTTTGCTAAAAGAAAAAATAAATACGAAATGTGTGATAAAATCAACTTCTCAGTACCTGGATGAGGAAAGGTTACTCTGAAGGGCAAGACTGCAACTGAGAGTTATTGTTCATTTGCTTAGTGACCTGAAGAATAATTGGCACTTTTTGGAATTTTCTTGGTTGGAGGGAGTAATACTTTCCTGCTTTTGACGGCATGTTTGCCTCCTGGCCAGTTAACAGGGGAATTAGTCTGGTCTATTTTAAAGAGGTAATTTACCCTTGGAATTAGTTAATACCAGCAATGGCTTTGTAAAGTACGAGTCCTATCAAATTAATCTAAACTTGATCAATCAAAGGCAAGCAATAGATGCAATCTTTCTTGACATGAGCAATGATTTTGGTGCTAACTCACATGAAATATTTCTCAGAAAACTGGGAAAATGTGTTCTTGTTAGAGCCTGATTTTTAGTTCATTGTACAACTGTTTGGTCTTGCTAAACAAATATTCACTGCCTTTTTGGCAATCACAGTATAATAACAGCAAGAACAACAATAACAAACATAAAAAAAAGTATTAAGAGGAAATAACAAATATCCTTGATATATGAACTAAATTTAATTTTACTTACTAACAATGATAATGTCAATTACATTTAGAGTAATATTGGGCACTTTACATACAAGTATGTACTAGTTTACAGTGGGTCAACCGTGTGTTGGGTATTATTATAAGGATGATAAATTTATTTCTGCTTAAGAGCAAAAATTTGTAAACTATGGCTATAGCTCCTAAACTGATGATTACTACATTTTATTCTATCATCTCCCAATGCATCATTTTTAATCTGACTTTTTTTTTTTCCCTCTGATGAAACAAAATAATGTTTCACTTCTCAATATATTTTTTGGAAGGGGTAGATAATCCCTATTCCAGGCCACTCTTATTCACCTGTTAGATAACTGAAATGTATATACAAATACAGATAGCTTTCATTGGCATGAAAAATATTTATTTCCTACATAAGCTTGCACTTCTTTGACCCCTTTTTCTAAGTATTTGACTTCTATTTTTTAAGTATACCAGAAATACTTCTTCACTAGAAATGATTCCAAATAATTCTGATATCAAAGAATCATTTTAATGCATTTCAGAGTTGAAAGGGATATTTAAGCTTATTTAAATCACTCTTTCTGTGCTTGAATTCCTTTAAAAGCATCAAATTAAACTTTTCAGTTAAATTCAATTACAATTGCATTTATTGAGTACTTCTCCTTAAGTTAGCACTATGCTAGTCTCTAAATATACAAAGATAGGTATAAGGTTTCAGCCTTAGATACTCGTTATTTAATGAAGAGGTAAGGACAAGCATAAATACAAATATAAATTGATAAAATTAATTTATTAGGCAGGGCATGGTAGTCCATGCCTGTAATCCTACCACTCTGGGAGGCCAAAGAGAGAGGATCAGTTGAGGCCAGGAGTTCAAGATCACCCTGGACAATATAGTGAGACCATTTCTCTACATTTTTTTTTTGAGTAGTCAGGTGTGATGGTGCATGCATGTAGTCCCAGCTACTCAGGAGGATGAGGTGGGAGGATTGCTTGAGCCCAGGAGTTTAAGGCTGAAGTGAGTTGATTGTGCCACTGCACTCCAGCCTGAGTGATGCAGCCAGACCCTGTCACTGAAAAACAATAAAAATAAAAGTAAAAAATTAATTTATTAAAGTTTTCATGGTATATAATGACAGCACAATGTATAGATTCCCTAACATTGTCTGAGGAAGTCAGAGATTTTCAAATAGAAGATTAAATTTAGGACAGGACATAGTGGAGTAGGAGGAGACATAGGAGGAGTCTAGAAAATAGGCATTTTGATAGAGTGTCTTATTCACATATGCATAATGGGAAGCAACTCAATATACTTGAGACATGGCACTTGCCATATCACATCAAATTTTGTTTTTTGCCCAATTGTCTCTGAATAGATTGAAAGGATTTGCAAAAAAAAAGTACTTTATTTTCCTATTTCTGGTTCCCAGCAAAATATCTAACTAATTAATAATCTTTTTAAGAAAAATTTACCAGACTGTAAAATCATGACTCATAATCATTAACGGTATAACTGGAGAGATAGGTTTAGATGAGATCACTCATAATGTGTATCTAGAGTTAGATGAAATGTCTCAAGATTTAACTTAATGGATATCAATATTGAAAGGTGAAAATGAGTAAAAAAAAAAAAAACTACACAAATAATTAAAGAGTAGTTAGACATGTTAGGAAATACAGATACTAATGAAAAGGCAAACAAAGTAGACATGTCTTTCAAGAGTATGTGTTTAGGCAAATGGTAGCAAAATGTTAAGCAAGGGAAATGTATTCATTAATTATAACTGGTAGAAGGTAACTGAAGACCTTTGGGGGATTGTTTCATAAAGGGGTTGGGATTTAACTCATTATACTGAGCTGAGGAGTAAACTTGTGGTAAAAGAATCACATCAAGTAATTTTTAAGAGTAGTCCTATAAGGCAGGTTCTGCACATATCCCATATTACAGGTGAGAGCACTATGATTAGAGAGCTTAGAGAATTAAATAAATAATCATGGTTATTTCAGCTAATTATCTGCATATCTGAGATATGAATCAAGGTTACTGACTCATGGTGGTGTGCTAGACCTGGCTCAAATTCTTGAGAGCCATTTATTAAATGTCTGGAAAATGTGAAAGCCAATGGTCAAACCATTGGTAGTTGGAAATATGTCATGAGGTCATGTTGAGAATATTTACACCACAAAAATTGAGAAGCGCTATGCCAAACCTTTTTTTTTATTTTTTATTTTTTAGTAAGATAGCCAGTTTACTGCCAAATCACTGCAGGATCCACATTATTAACTACTCCTGTACTATGTATTTAGGTCTAAGAGTAGTTTATAATTAAAGAAACTTATGTAGACTCAAACTTCAGGTGTTTTACTCAAACATGTTATTATTTTTATTATTTTGGAGATGGAGTCTCACTCTGTCATCCAGGCTGGAATACAGTGGCATAATCTCGACTCACTGCAACCTCCACCTCATGGATTCAAGTGATTCTCCTGCCTCAGGCTCCCAAGTAGCTGGGACATAACACTTCTCATATCACCTGCCACCACACCTGGCTAATTTTCGTATTTTTAGTACAGATGGGGTTTTGTCATGATGGTCAGGTCAGGCTGGTCTTGAACTCCTGACCTCAAGTGATCGCCTCCCAAAGTTCTGGGATTACAGGCGTGAGCCACTGTGCCCAGCCATATTATTATTTTTGATGGCAGCAAAGGCCAATCCAGAACAGCTGCTGCAAGGATGCCAGCTGCAGCAGGGGAGGCAGGGCCAGGGCTGCATGCTCTGCAAAGCCAGTGGGAGCTTGAAATAGGCAAGATCCCCATCCCCTACTAAATTAGCAAGGCAGGAGATTAGATTCTTGGGTGCCACCACAGCTGCCCAGCCATGGCTCCACATCACAGCACCCCTGTGTTTTCCCAGGCCCAGGAGGATCCCTGCCCCTGCAGGCCTGAAAGTGCCTGTTCCCACTACCTGTCCTTTCTGGGCTCCTGATGCCCACTCCAGGGCCAAATAAATTTGTGGACAATTCTGGGTGCTGTTTCAACTTGGCTGGGTGGATGTGCCCTCAGGGTGGCGCTAACATACCAGCCCCTTGCTACCTTGGCCGTCTCTGGACTTTGGGCACCAATGACAGCAGGAAGGGAGCCAGAGTCACTGAAAGTTTCCCGGCATGGGCCTACAGGCACCTCTTGAAACAGATAGCCTGGTCTCCGTGGATGGCATGTTAAAGGCAGACAGGTTCCTAGGTGGGAAGGGGTGGGTCCCTAGTGAAACCCCACCTTCAGGCCAGGGACATTCAGAAGCCTGGGTTCTGCACTGCCGATTCTGAACAAAGTCTGCTCCCAGAGAGAGAACTTCAGTGATGACCTTCAGCCAATCAGATGGTGCTTTTTCCAGGTCTGCTGGTGGCTGCCCATGGACGAATCAGCATGCACGTCCTCCATTCTGAGCACATAAAAACCCCAGACTCAGCTAGACTCTCTCCTTCATCAGGATAACCTTCTTGTGGAAAGGAGCTGCCCTCTACAGGTCTCCTCTCTGCTGAGAGCTGGACATTGGTCAGGATGTCTTGCTTAAGGAAAGGAGCTACTCTCTTTGGGTCTCCTGAGAGCTGTTTTGTTGCTGAGAGAAGCTCCTCTCTGCCTTGCTACCCTCCAGTTGTCCACATGTCTCATTTTTCCTGGATATGGGACAAGAACTTGGGACCTGTCAAATGACTGAAAGAGTAGTAACACAAACAGGGCTGAAATACACTCCCCTTCCCCACCCGCACCACATTGTGGGTGACAAGGAGAGAAGACCTGCTGCCCTTCAGGGAGTGAAGACCTAGGGGCTCCCCAAGCCAGAGCTGTGATACCCTTTTTGGGGCTCTTTGGTTTCTGGTGTCTCCAAACTTCCCAGTGCCACCACATTCCCCTGGTCCAGATGTGGGTACCTGCAGCAGAAGCCACTTGTGGTACATCTGATCATTGCACAGAGTTGGCGCCTGTGCTGGCGCTTGGAGCTGCCCACCCCACCACAGCAGCCAGCACGCCTGGCTGTGTGTAGTGCAATGTCTGGACACCATGTTCACTCACTCAGACACCACTTGCCACTCTACACCTGACTTGCCCTTGGCAGGTGTGGGATCCAGTCTGGTAGTGTGAGCCAAGTGGTCTGAATGAGTCCAGTGGGCTTAAGCAAAACTGGAGCAAAGGCCCCACTGGTCACAGAGATTTCTGTCTGGAAAAATGTCACCCTAAGGATCCTGTGACATTTGGATTCTATGTTTTAGGATGCTATATGTGTTCCAGATCTATAAACTTCTGAAGTACCATTTAAAATGTTATCTTACAAACAAATGCTGAGGCAGGGAATTTTCATATATAGTGGTATATTCTTATTAGCATTGCTTAATATTGAAAAACTGGATGCAAACTAAAAACTTTCATACATGGAATACTATGAAGCTTTTAAAAAGAATAAAGCAGTTTTACATATTTGCACAGGGAATAATCTCTAAAATATATTATTAAATGAATAAAACAAAGTGTATAGAATTGCATTTAATATGTTATTTGTGGTCAATATTTAAGTACAGGTCTACATGCATACAGTATGTATGAAATGTTTTATAAGAAACTGGTAGAAGTTTCTTCATTTTGGAAGAAGCTCTGGGAAGCTTAAAGAAAAAATTTGGGGTGAGACTTCTAATGTATTGTTTTGTGCTTAGATTACCTATTAAAATAATTCAGTAAAAACATTAAGAAGATGGATACTTAATGAAGGATTGTTAACAGATATGAAGACCTTCCAATTTTAGATATTTTAATGTTTACATAGATTTTTAAAATTATAGATATCTTCAGAACCAGCTTTCTTACTGTATTCCTCCATCTCCTCCCCCAAATATGCCCCTAAGGAACTCCTGGAAATCCCTTTAACTCATTAAACTAAATTTTTGACCCTTGATCGCTTATTGCTAGATCAACTTAAGTACTTATATGTTCAGTAGATAATCATTGGTACTTTTGATCTCTCTGATAATACTCCAAATTTGCTACACACCAAATATTATTTATTCTTCTCACAAGGAAAATGTTTCCACTTTTTCTGTACAACTCTCATTGCTGCTATATTAGGTATTACTTTTAGCAATAAGACTACTACTACTATTTCCTCTTTCCTAATATTGTACCATCCCATTGTATTTTTAATGTATTGCTGTATTTATTTTTCTAAATCACTAATTTATGTTATCCAATTAATTAAAATGTTCAATCAATGGCTTCTACTTTGTACAAAATGAAGGGAAAATACTTTAATCTCCTAGCTAAATCTCTTTACATTGTAGTTTGGAATTAATATAATAAGATCAATTATATAAATTAGGACCAAGTACAGGAAAAAGATTCACCCAAGATATGGAAGCAGTTATTTAGCATTAATGTGAGGATGCAGTACACACAAAGTAATATAAAAGCACAGAAGTTATGATAAAATGATCTAAAATCATTACAAAATATGAACTTCAATAGATCAGAGAGCTCTTACTAGTTGGTCAAATGGCACCACTTTATGACAGTAGAAATAGCATCTTTCTGTCTATAAGGCTGTGGAAGAAAAATACACCTCCAAAAGGCTGATAAAGTGAATGTAGTTATTGATTCACGGAATGTTTCCCCCAGAGACTAAATTAAATGTTCCATCTATCAGGTCATCATAGTCTGTGAAATTGTATGCATGACTAAACCTGCAGTTTTGAAATTGACATTGATGAGTATTATCTGCCACAAATACAAAGGTCTATATAGATATAATTTAAAATTCGTATCACAAGCAAATTTCAAATCTAATGATCTCTATTTATTTGCCAATGCAGGTCATTAGTGGCCAGGTCCTTGAGAAATCAGGCTTCATATTCACTTACGTATGTCTGCTTTAATCTCTTTATCTCACATCATATTATTTATTTCTGATAGTCTACAGACTTACATTGTAGATTTATTTATTATTATTTTGCTATACAATACTTTAATATCTTTAGAATTTACTTATATATACGTTAACATATGGGTATCTATTTGTCAATCTACCTTATCTATCCTATCTATCATCATCTACTAATATTTTCAATTCTATTTGCTCAAAAAAAAAATTGCAGATTTTTTTCTTTATGAATTAAGGTAGATCCTGTATCACATTTTAAAATCACTTATTTAGGTATAATATACATATAAAGGGAACAAATCATATAGTTCACAACTGGATATGTTGAATTGAACATGCCTATGTAACCAGCTCCCAAAAACCCAAGAAATAGAACATTGACATCATCCTTCAGGCTCCTGCTGACCTCCTTTCTTGTCCTTAACCCCAAGTGTAACAGCATAGAAAAATTCATCTGTTTCTGTGGTTGATACAAATATAATTATATATCATAATTTTTTTTTGTTTTTAGCCTTCTTTGATGAAGAGTATATTTGAAGGATTCATGTTTTGTTTCCTGTCCTGAGAGACCATTCATTCTCGTTGCAGTAGGGAGTTGGCATGTTAGTATGTCACAATTTATTTATCCATCCAACTACTGGTGGACATTTGAGTGATTTTCAGGTTGTGACTATTAGAAATAATGTTAATATGAACAGACAGTACATATCTTCCTAGGTATGCATTTCTGATGGATATATGCCTAGGAGTAGAATTACTGGATCATAGGAAATGCATATATTCAACTTTAGTAGGTGATTCCGAGCAGTTTTCCAAAGTGTCTGTAACAATTTACAGTCACACTATTATTTGTATATGACAGTTCTAGTTGCTCTAAATTCTTGCTATCAATTACTTAGAAGTTTTTTTTTTTTTTTTCTGTAGTCATTTTAGTGGGTGAGAATCAACACTTTTGCAAGTCTATCTTAATTCAGTATTTATGATAAATTGCTTTCTATTGATCTGTGGATCATCGTATACTGACTGATACTGCAACTAGAGTATATTTGTATGACTCCTCACTGAATTTCTCTCCCAAATTATTACTTTTCTCATCTGTTTGTGCAAATGTACTTTAGAATAATATTTCTAGAAATTCTGTTGAGATTGCATTAATTATATAAATTAATCCAAGGAAACATAAAATCTTTACCATAGTCAGTGTTTTTTTCCAGGATGACTCTATTGCATGTGCATATATTGTGTGTCAAGGCATTAGGCAATGAGGTGGCCCTGTTCACATACATGGATATAAGTGATTTTTCATTTATTCCTGAGCTCTTAAGACTTTCAGTAAATTTTACCATTTTTGTCAAGATCTCTGAAAGATCTGAGTTTTCTTTTTTTTCTACATAAGAGCTGTATGGATTTTCTATCGATTCTGTATCACACATTTATTAGATAAAACAGCATCTATTTATTATCTCAGATCTCTGTAGGTTAAGTGTAACACCAGCCTTCTTGGGCTAAAGTCAAGATATTGGCATTGCTGTATTCCTTACTGAAGGCCCTGGTGGAGAATCTGGTTTCCAGGAGCTTCAGGTTATTAGCAGAATTCAGTTCCATATAATTGCAAGACTGAAATATCCATTTCCTTTCTAGTTATCTACTGGAAGTTTTTCTTAGCTACTACAGTCCATGGACTTGACTTAAATCACACTCCCCACTGTCCCTTCCAAAACTGGTAATGGTACACTGAATCCTTATTACTGTTTGAATCTCTCTGACCTCCCTTTAGGCCTCATCTGTCCTGCTTTGCTCTTCTGCCTTATTTCTCTGACTCCAGCTGCCAAAATGTCCCTGCCGTTAAGGGATTTGATTGGGCCCACAAGAATTATCCATATAATGTTTCCATTTGAGGTCCATAATATTCATTACATTTGCAAAATGTGTTCATATCAGTACCTGCATTAGTGTTTGAATAATCAAAAGAATGATGGGAGTTATTTCACTACTACATGAACTAATGGGTTAACCTGTTACCCCTTCATGGATGCTGGTACCCATTTGGGACTCTAATGAGACAGATAATTTTATTACTCATGTCATAGCAAGCAGTACCTGTATTAACATATTTGCTCAAGTTAACATTTCCCCTAAGTCCCTCAGGTGCCATGCAGAAAGCCAGATGATACTTGTACAGGCAGTAGGTTGGACTGGAGAGGAACCCAGACCCACGGGCCTAGCACTTTTCAAGCAAGCCATAAATAGTATAGTTAGCAGCAAATAAGCCAGTCCTCCTCCCATCAGGGAGCATACAGTTTCAAAGTTTTCACACTGTAGTTTCTTCAATCTATTTAGTTGTCCATGTGACAAGCCATAGAGACTATTATCAAAAGGCAAGACAAACCTGGCATTCTGGCAAACTAAGCAAGAGTGTGCAGGGATGCTCAGGGCTTGTGGCAAACTGCCTCTCTCAACACGTTTCTTCACATAAGTATTTCATCTGTGGCTGCTCACTCAGTTCCTCTTTTATATTATTTCTCACTTATTTTCCTCTTGTTCTTTCCATGCCAACCGAATGTTTCTTCAAATGGCACTTCCATTCACGTTTATGCTGTGTATGTATATGTACATGTGCATATGTTATCTTTGTATATGCTTCTAACATAAGGTCCACATAAGTCCAGTGCTACCAGAATAATTTTCTGCAACGATGGAAATTGTATGTCGTTTGCACTGATCATATGTGGATACTAAGCACTGATATTCAATCACATAATTAAATGTTTACATTTAATTCAATTGAATTGATTTTATATAGCCACTGTGGCTAGTGGACTGTGCAGTACTAGATGTTCCATGTACTTGCAGTAACCATCTCTGAATACTTGCATGCCTAACTCTACAATCTTCTCAAGCCTTTGTCCAATTGATGCATTTTGTGTGAGACCTTTTCTGCCTTCTCTATATAACGTTGCAACTACTTCCCTCCTCACTTATAACCTCCATCCCCTATCTGTTCTACAGTTTTACTCTATAGCACTTATTGCTTTGTTACATAAAATGGGATTATACATTTTTAATGTTTATATTTATTTAAGGTTTTTGGTGGTATTTGACTGATATAATTTATCTTTTCCCAATTATAATTTTTGTCCTTTGTTTTCTGAAATCGAATGTATTACTTTTTATTTTTCAGTAACTTTCATTCTAAGATTCTCAGGCTTTTAACTTATTTCTGCACCTAATAGTCTCTACTAAAAATAAGCAATTCATCTCTTCTGTAGGCTATAGAGTATTGTATGACTGACTATCACTTGTTAATATATTTAAAGAGTGAAACTTACTGTACACATATTAAGAAGAAATAATAAACAGATTCAAAAGTCTCCACATGGAATCCTGAATGTGACAAATGAATCCAACTTTATGACATAATTAAATTGAGGACAGTGGAGGGATAAATAACCTTGAAAAATTATTTGAATGGATAACTGTGAGGCTAAGAAAACAAAACAATAGCCATAAATAGCACATTCTTCTTGGGAAATTCATTTCTCACAGGAATGCAGGAGTCTAGTTGACAAATTTCAAAATTACTTTCTATGTATATTAAGTTTGTACAAATACGTTAATAAATTATAGATAATGGGAACCAGGTTTCTCACTGCCAGAATAAGAAGTTAATAAAGCAAGAGAGGGAGGTTATAATAAACTCTCTGGTTCTAGATCAGAGTCAAAGATATTATTATGAGCTCATGTTTATTTTAATATATATGTGTGTATGGGTATATATGTATATATAAAAACTTGCAAGAACCTTTGAATATTTACATGGTTCACTCAGACATCTATCAGTAGATAACTGGCTTTCATCAAGTTGATGGATATATAAAGAGTTATGTATGTATATATGAGTTAGTGTAATTATATAATTACTAGGTCTATCAACTGAAAGGGCCTAGAATCAGTGACAACACTGCAATAATATAGTTTTAGTTGTTTTTCTTAATTTATAATTATACCATATAATTATACCTAAATTAAGGCTTTTTTTTTTTTTTTTTTTTTTTTTAACAAACCATGCTTAACTTTTACTACTAAGTGTGATTTGGGACATTATCAATTACTTTACTTTTGATTCTCTAAACAACTTAAGTATATTTCAGTTACTCTGATAAATAGCATAGGCTTAAATTGATTAATTTTATCTCTTTAGTGTAAACTGTATTTATAGTTTAGACAAACTTCAGCATATAGTTCGGCATATAGACCTAATTCTGGACCATCAGTGTACATTTTGGAAAGATTTTCCCTAGTATATTCATATACCTTTACTTAAATTAGGTCTTATCTAAGATTCTCATTATTTCAATTGTAGTGAATAGAAATCATCTCTACATTGATAAGAATTTGTCATCTACAATTAAATTCGTAGTTAGTCCTAAACAAGATGCTATTTTAATCTATTTATATACAAGCATAAGTTAAATATTGTAAAAAACTAGGTGTTAATAGAATCATCACTTTATTTTATTTTATTTTTTTATTTTTTTGAGACAGAGTCTCACTCTGTCACCCAGGCTGGAATGCAGTGGCGTGATCTCTGCTAACTGCAACCTCCACCTCCCAGGTTCAAGCAATTCTCCTGCCTCAACCTCCCCTCCTGAGTAGCTTGGATTACAGGCGCCAGCCACCACGCCCGGCTAATTTTTGTATTTTTAGTACAGACGGGGTTTCACCATGTTGATAGGCTGGTCTCAAACTCCTGACCTCGTGATCTGCCCCCCTTGGCCTCCCAAAGTGCTGGGATTACAGGCATGAGCCATCACACCCATCCTAGAACCATCACTATTGTAGAAGATTGATTGGTGGTCTCCCCAAAAATATGTCTATACTGAAACTGTGAGTGTGACCTATTTTGGAAAAACGATCATTACAGATAAAATTTCGTTAAAAATCTTGAGATGATAATACTGGATTTTAAGTGGACCCCGAATCTGATGACAAATGTTCTTATTAGATAAAAGAAGAAGAAAAACACAGAGTATAAAGTGATGAGATGATAGAGGTCTATTGTATTTATATCGTCACAGGACAAGGAATACCTGGAGCCACTGGAAGCCAAAAAAGGCAAAAAAAGGATTCTTCTCCAAAGCCTTCATGGAGAACACTTGATGGAAGCAAGTGAAAAAGTTGATTTGAGACCACTGGCTTGCAGAACTGTGAGAGAATACATTTGTTTTTTCTTAAATTTGTTTAATTGCAATTTAATAATTGCACATATTTACAGGATACAAGGTGATTTTTTTTTTTTTTTTTTTTTCTACACCCCCCCACTGTCACCTAGGCTGGAGTGCAGTGGCATGATCTCGGCTCACTACAACCTCCACCTCCTGGGTTCAAGCGATTCTCCTGCCTCAGCCTCCCGAGTAGCTGGGACTACAGACACCCACTACCACGCTGGACTAATTTTTTGTACTTTTAGTAGAGACAGGCTTTCACCGTGTTAGCCAGGATGGTCTCGATCTCCTGACCTTGTGATCCGCCCATCTCAGCCTCCCAAAGTGCTGGGATTACAGGCATGAGCCACTGTGCCTGACCAGGAGGTGATTTTTTATATCTATTTTGTGTAGTGATCAGTTCAGTGTAATTATGTATTTATCATCTCAAACATTATTTGTTTCTTTCCATTGGGAACGTTAAATATGCTCCTACTAGCTCTTTGATATTGTATATTATTGTTAACCATTGTCATCCTGCAGTGGTATAGAACACTAGAACTGATTCCTCATGTCTAGCTGTAATTTTGTATTCTCTTAAGCCACCAATTTTGTGATGATGTATAAGGCAGCCTAGGAAAGTAATATACCTTTATTCAACTTTAATTGTCCTTCAATGGAAATTTGCTGAAAATCTTTGGTGGCATAGATCACTTCTTTCACTATACCTTTTCCTTCCCTATCTATTGATCTGGTTTTTTGGCCCTTTTTTCCAAAATAGGTCACACTCACAGTACCTGTTAGTACTAGAATAGCCATTGACCTGCATCAGAGGCATTAGTATAAACTAAACCAAAACAAAACAAAGCAAAGTAAAAAAATCCTCACTTTGTCTAACATGAAGTACAAGTTTCACAGTTTATTAATTAAATGGACAGATAATTTACTTTCTCTCATAAAGTCAGCAAAATATGTACTTCTGGTTCCTTTTTATACCAGCTATAGTTTTTCTTTCTGTAAAATATTAGGAATCTGCCTTCTTATGTAATGTCAGATTTCTCAATATTGTGTTTCACACTAAAGATAGAAGCTCAATTTTCTATGTATTCACCCCACCTCAAAAAAAAAAAAAATCTGTTTCAAAATCTGGTTTACTATAAAAATAAAATATTAATTTAATACATTTTGATTCTAAGATATTTCTAATTTTATAAATTATTGTTCTTAACGCACTGAATTTTTATTGCCATATGACTTTTTCTGTACCATTATTATGAAATAATGAATAAACTAAACTTTTGCTTGTGAAGATACAATAATTATTGAACATTCAATACAATTGAATAAAATGCATTAAAGAGGAAGAAGTCAACATTTGTAAAATAAAAATGAAGATTTGGTCAGAGAAAATTCACTCCTTTGACCATTATGATGAATATCATGAACATAATGAACACGTATAAGTTGAAAAAAAAGCTGAAAGCTGATCAGCTAAGAACAAGAATAGAGAATAAATTTTTGAGTGTTTGAGGAGAAAGGGGAATTTTAAAATAGTCACATGGGAAGGGGGAGAGATGACTCAACCAGTGATGATTGCCTAACAAGATGAAACATGCATTTTAGGCTCATTGTCATGAAGCTGAATTTTTGAAGTATTTGTCTTGAGGCAAATTCTACTGTGCTGAATATAAGGAGAACAGTATTTCTGTAAGGTACTGGCTTTGTCAAGCAAGACAAATGGAGGCAGTCAGTTGAGAGTTTGTTGGGGAAGTAAGAGGAAAGGAAGGAGAAGATATGGAGCCATGAGGCAAAGTAGATGATGTCAAGTAGATGGTGTAAAGTAGATGGTAAAGTAGATAAGAAACAGACACTCTTAATCAACATCTGTAGGAAAAAGTTAAATCTATTATCCTTTAAAAATCCTTTCTTAGTATGTAGGTGTTTCTAGGGTATTATTTTGCTTTTTTTTTTTTTTTCTTTGAGACGGAGTTTTGCTGTGATTGCCCAGGCTGGAGTGCAATGGTGTGATCTTGGCTCACTGCAACCTCCACCTCTGGGATTATAGCGACTCTCCTGCCTCAGCCTCCCGAGTAGCTGGGATTATAGGCATGCGCCTCTATGCCAGGCTAATTTTGTATTTTTCGTAGAGATGGAGTTTCTCCATATTCGTCAGGCTGGTCTTGAACTCCCAAACTCAGGTGATCTGCCCGCCTCGGCCTCCAAAAGTTCTGGGATTACAGGCTATTATTCTGCTTTTAATATTATTTTATTATTTTTAGATAATTTGTCTCTCTTGTTTTTCCTTACCTAATATATTTTGTAAACTCTTCATGAGAAGATAATTTATCTTGTACTTTATACATACTCTGAAGACTCCTAAATTTTTATACTCATGCAATTGTCATTCAATAGAAATGTGAAATGAATATCTCTTGATGTTTTTGCCAATCTTCATTTTCCAATTTTTAGCTCATATACATAATGCATAAATATACAGTCTACGTTTTGACTCATTTAAGTAGGGCTATTTTAGGATATGAGGTTTTATAAATGTAGATGATCCTTCTTAGCTTCAATAATATAGTGGCATTAATTCATCTAAATGGAACTTTTAATGTCACTGTACATTTCCTGCTAAATGGCATGCATATATTTCTGCATATATTAACTTTTTGGCATAAATTTAACATTTATTTTTTAACTTATTCTATACATATGTGAATATATATGTATATGTATGAAGTGTATACTTTTTCCTTGTTTGATTTTTCATATTTTCATGCAAATGGATAAATATGTTAAAAAAATCATAATGGGTGTTAACTGAATAATAAATCCAAATAAATTTGGAAAGAAGTACTTTCTTTCTCATAAAAGGTTGCAGCCTTACAGTGTGGCCATGCTGACAGGTTGGGAACCATAGGTCTTGGTCAGAAGCTGGAAACAGACATTTCAAGGGAGTGGCAAGGGAACAGGAATTTACGCTCAGCAGGATGGCCAGATATAGAGGAGTCATGAATATTTATGAAAGGAGAAACATGCACATGTACAGTTGAGCTTCATGCCTGTCTGTGGGTCCCATGTCCAAAAAATTAACATGATCCAATGGTGGAGTTTCCAGTCCTCTGTACTCAAAAGGTGAAGCAGAAGACAAGAAAAATCCTCACTGTATATTATTCATAGATTGGCCAGAACCACCTTCCTGGTTGGTTGTCTCTTATCAGGAAGGAATACTGGTAAGTTGTTTCATTGAAGCTGCTAAAAGGGAAGAATTTGCATTATTAGATGGTTGTTAAAAATTGGCTGTGCAGAGCCTTTTGAAAGGGCTGTTTTGCCTGGGTGGGCTGGCTCACACCTGTAATCCCAGCACTTTGGGAGGCTGAGGCAGGTGGATCAGGAGGTCAGGAAATCGAGACCATCCTGGCTAACACAGTGAAACCCCGTGTTTACTAAAAATACCAAAAATTAGCCAGGCGTGGTGGCGGGCGCCTGTAGTCCCAGCTATTCGGGAGGCTGAGACAGGAGAATGGTGTGAACCCGGGAGGTGAAGCTTGCAGTGAGCCTAGATAGCGACACTGCACTCCAGCCTGGGCGACAGAGCAAGACTCCATCTCAAAAAACAAATAAACAAACAAACAAAAAAACAAAAACAAAAAGAAAGGGCTGTTTTCTGTTTAGTCCTTAGGGAAGAAAGCCTAATGAGGGGCCCCAGTGTAAAAATGTATGTCCAACCTCCCATTCTGTCATGGTTGGGAACTCAATTTTCACGATTTCTCCTAGGTTCCCTTGGCCAAGAGGATGTCCATTTAGTCATGTGAGAGGCTTGGGATTTCTTTCTTTCTCACAAAGGAATTCATAGGAAGTCAGATACCTGCACATTAAGGCCACATGTTTAGTCATTCACTGTTACTAACACAACCTAACTTTTAAGCTCAATTTTCTTCAGGTTTCTCATCTTAAAAAAGTTGAATTTACACTGAGTAATTTGTAAATTTGTGTTGCTTATGATTTAAGGCTAAGTGTTTTTTTAGGTAATGCTGCTGAAAAAAAAGTGTAAGAAAAACAAAAGGTTATAAGAATAGATTCAATGACAAAAAACTATTCCCATAAAAGGGTTTTGTATAAAAATAATGAACGTTTGCCTAATTGTGCTCATAACGTAGAAATTTTATTAAATTATGCAAATATTTTTGAAGTTCCCTTATAGTTTATAAGTATAATGGTACATTATTAATTGGAATAGGTATATATTTCATTTTTAAAAATTCCACTATTTCAGAAATATTATTTGAGTTTGCAGAGATATGAGTTAAATAAATAACACAAATTGCCAGCGTGGATTGTTGAGAGACTGTTTTCTCTGGTTGTCTTGCATTTCTGAACATCTTGAGATGAGGCAATTATGCTTGTTGGTCTCAGCTATCTTTCTAAAGATGTCTGTATGCTAAATGGGTTTGTAATACATGGATAAATATCTATTGCCTTGAGGCAAAGGGCAGATTTGCTTATAGGATTGGAATATGGAGATAGTGTTTTCCTCTATAGCAGACAGTGAATGTGTTCACTCTCCAGTTCAATCAATGCAGTGCCTGAATTCAAAGCAAAGAATGAGCATGCTTTAAGTCATGACTGTTTTCTAAGTGGAGGGCCCCTATTCTTTAATGCAAACCACTTCATATACAGGCATCCACTGAGTCTACATTGCCTTGAATCTGTGAGATTTGGCTGGAAATCAGATGTTGATATTCATCCTGACTGCTGCGCTGTGAGTAATGGGGTCCTTTCTCTCTGACTCATAAGTGTTGTCTTCTGCCAGTAACTATGAAATTGTGGCAGGCTAACTTGTTGACTGGCAGGTAAGGTAAAATTTCAGACCCTTGTTATTTCTTGACATTTTGGTGTGAAAAAGTGAATGCTCATAGTGAGATGGCTTTTTCTGAAGATTTGATAGACAATTTATAGGACTTGAGGGAGTCCATAGACATTAGTAGCAACAGGTACATCAGTTTTAAGGAAAATTGGTGATATGCTCCAGGATTTTGTTGACTTTTAGTAAAGAGGAATTGAGACGTGAGTGTTGGAAAATGGTTCAAAAATCAGTCTTCTGAGTGTCGTCTTGGTTGGTGGTAATTCTTCTTCCAGAAGAGGCATTTTCTTGCTGTCTGGCATTCAGATAAGTTTGTTCCACTGCAATCATTAATACTGTGATTTATCCTGGGTGAGCGGAAGGTGCTGACTTTTCTCTCTGACAATAGATACAGAGATATGTTAACTCTGCTACACAAAAAAAGAAGAAAATTCATTAATACTATCAGTCAAAAATCAGAGAATTTTTAAAACTTTGGGTCATTGGGAGAGAAAGAGGTGCTTGTTAGGAAAACATGGCAAGAGGTGGCCATTGTACAGTTCAAAGTCCTCTATCATGACAGTATTGTATTAATTAAGAAATAAATATAGAAATAATTTTTATTGAGTTATTGACAGTGAGTATAGGGTATTATAAGGGATTTGGTAGTCTTGGGAAAATTTCTGTGAGACAAACAACTCTCATGTGAAAGCACAGATAAAGTGTTGAATACTATTGTAGATTTTATTGCTCCAAATCAGGTTTAAAATACCAGTGAAGTGAACTTCAAGAGAATAAGCAACAGACTCAAATAAATCTACATAAATTCTTGCAATCATCCTTTCTAACATGAAAGGCACCCCTCTCTCACTTGAGTTAAAACTGGCCAGAAATATGAGATAGTATCGGGACAATTGCACAGAAAATGACTCAAATAAAAATAAACTTTTAAAAAGGGACTATTTAAGCATCTTATAGATTTTGGATATTAGACCTTTGTAGGAGGCATAGATTGCAAATGTTTTCTCTAGCTCTGTAGGTTTTCTTTTTACCCTGTTGATAGTTTCTTTTGCTGTGCAGAAGTTCTTTAGTTTGATTAGGTCCCACTTGTTAATTTTTGTTTTTTGTTGCAAATGCTTTTGAGGTCTTTGTTGCACAATTCACAATGAGTGGATAAAGAAAACGTGGGCCACGTACACCGTGGATTACTAGGTAACCATATAAAAGAATGAAAGTATGCTTTTGCAGCAACATAGGTGCAGCTGGAGGCCATTGTTCTAAGCAAATTAATACAGGAACAAAAAAATCTAAATACCACATGTTCTCATTTATAAGTGGGAGCTAAACAGTGAGTATCAATGGACTCAAAGAAGGAAACAATAGACACTGGAGCCTACATGAGGGTGGAGGGTAGGAGTAGAGTGAAAATCAAAAAATTATCTATTGGATGCTATGCTCACTACCTTGGGCAACAAAACAGTTTGTACACCAAACCTCTGTGACACAGAATTTACGCATAAAACAAAACTCCACGTGTACCTCCTGAACCTAAAATAAAATTTGGAAGGAGAAAACGAGCCTAGGCCAGCCAGAGAGGTAAACTGTATGGTTCCAGAGGAAAAGCAAAGTGATGTGGCTGTGATTGATGAGTCAAGGGATCCTCAAAGCTGAAGTTGTTGGTGCTGGTAATGACTTTACAACCAATGTGAGGTACAAAACATTAGAACAAAATATTGTAAATCTGGTTGAGCATCAAGCAACTATAATGCTGCATGAAACTAAAAGTAAATATTCCTCAATCACTGGTTTGGAGACACTCTTGTCCTCTATTGATTCTCATCTGTCTTCAGCTGCTTTAACATGAAAGATGATTTTCTTCTCTCTTCAGCTGATTTAACATGAAAGATGGTTGGGGTGGAGATGAATTCCAGTTATTTCCAAGAGTGACTATGGCTATACATTCTCAGAGAAATTTGAGGAGGGAAGAGAACCAAACTTTTATGTCTCTTTTAAATATTGATGCAGAAGTTTCTGGATTTCGGGTAAGTTTTTGAATGGAAAAAGCACCCTAACATGAACTTGTGTGTGGCACCTTTTAGGACCATGTAATGTATGTTGTTGTTTCTATCTCTATATGTATAGTAAGAACTGATGTATTGTGAACTGCTTCTTATATTCTATGCTCCCTCTTCCCCATCCTATAAGTCCCAAAGTAGATTCTCTGATTGAGGAGAATTGAAAGTGCAGAACCGCTTGTATTTTTAAGATTCCAATATGCTAATAAAACCTATGAGGTAAAACCTCTGCTATAGATATTTTGATGATTAGAACCTCTGGCAAATGAAGGCAACCTCCACCGAGAAGCACTCTTTGGAATTTTGAATGTGTTGCCTATCTGTTATAGGATCGGTTGTGGACAGCTATCAGGTATACCCTTTTTTGAAAAGCACCTCTTGTCTTGCTACTGGAATTTTGTTGAAACTACATATCTGACCCAATGAGGCCATTTGACTCTCTAGTTTGAAATTCTCAATTTGCTGTAGATCATCTTGGATTTCATGACTAACATGGTGGGTAGTATACAACAAATCTCACTAGTCAAATGGAGATGATATATTCTAGAATGCAGCCGAACAGCCCCTGTAGCAACTTGATTATACATAAAATAGTAGCAGTTGTCTCTCTGATGAAACTTTTATCTCTCATTTCACCATATGAAGAAAAAGCGCTAGCCTGATAGGTGAAAGTCTGTAAGTGGAGGACCCTAAGTGTCTGGTCCATATTACACACACAATGCATTTATTAAAACATGCCAAGAAGCTGATACATAAGTTTGAAAATTGTAGTTAAATTTACTAATACCAAAATTTCTTCTTCCCTGGGACCATGGACCCCTAGTTTGAGGTTAAGGATATATAACATGCTATTGTTTTTATTTCAGGGGTATATTCTTTTATATAAAAGTTTTATTCTGGTTTAATTCACACATACATTTTACCAATTTAATGTATAAGATTCAATGGTGTTCATTATATTCAAAGAGTTGTGTAACTATCAACACAATGTTAAAACATTTTCATCATCATAAAAAGAAATTCTGTGGGGTGGGTACAGTGGCTCATGCCTGTAATCCCAGAACTTTGGGAGGCTGAGGCGGGTGGATCACCTGAGGTCAGGAGTTCAAAACCAGTCTGACCAACATGGTGAAACCATGTCTCCACTAGAAATATGAAAATTAGCTGGGCGTGGTGGCGGGATCCTGTAATCCTGCCTACTTGGGAAGTTGAGGCAGGATAATCACTTGAACCAGGGAGGCAAAGGTAGCACGGAGCCAAGATCACACCATTACACTCCAGCCTGGGCGACAGAATGAGACTCCATCTGAATAAAAGAGAAAAAGAAACCCTGCACCATTAGTAGTCTTTCCTCATTTCCTCCCATACCTGACCCGTGGGCAAATGCCAGTCTACTTTCTGCCATCATAGATTTCACTATTCTGGACATTTCATGTAAGTAGAATTATAAAATATAATTTTTTACTAGTTTTTTCACTTAGCATATTATATTCATTGATATCGTATCATTGAACATGCTATGTTATGTTGAATGTTTAAACATTCAACATGTTTGATTCACACTGTAGCATGTATTAGTTATTATTCTTTTTATTGATGAATAAGATTCTATTATACATATATACATTATCCACTCATCAGTTCATGAACATTTGTTTAGTTTCTGATATTTGGTTACTATGAATAATACTCTTATAAACATCCACATGAAAGTGTTTGTGTGAACATATGTTTTCATTTCTCTTGAGTACATACCTAGGAGTGGAATTTCTGGGTTATGTGGAAACAGTACATTTAAATATTTTGAGGAATGGCCAATCTGTTTTCAAAAGTAGGTGCGCTATTTTACATTCCTACGAGTAGTGTACGTGGGTTCTATTTTGTCACTTTCTCTATAACACTGATTATATTTTTATTTTTTTAAAGCGATTTTAAAAAATAGCCTTCCTAGTGTAGGACGAGGTTTTTCATTATGGTTTTGATTTGCGTTTCCCTAGACTAACGATGTTCAGCATTGTGTGTGTGTGTGTGTGTGTGTGAGAGAGAGAGAGAGAGAGAGAGAGAGAAATAGGGTGTCAGCCTGTGCAACGGTGTCATCTTGGCTCACTGCAACCTCTGCTTCCCAGGCTCAGATCATCCTCCTTCCACCTGAGTCTGCTGAGTAGCTGGGACTACAGGTGCATGCCACCATGCCCAGCTGATTTTTGTATTTTCTGTAGAGACGGGTTCAATAAGGTTGCCCAGGCTGGTCTTGAATTCCTGAGCTCAAGCGATCCCCCCTCCTCAGCCTCCCAAAGTGCTGGGATTACAGGCATGAGCTACTGAGCCTGGCCAGCATCTTTTCATGGGCTTATAGGCCATTTGTATATGTTATTTAAAGAGCTTTCTATTATTATCCATTGTCTATTTTTAATGAGTTTTTCTTTGTATTATTGAAATGAAGGGGTTATATTTTATAAATTAAAGTCTATAATCAGATGTATATTTCACAAATATTCTTGATTATCTGAGTTGTCTTCTCAGTCTTGATGGTATATTTTGAAGCACAAGTTTTTAATTTTGATGAAGTTCAACTTATTCTATTTTTGTGTTGCTTGTGATTGTTTTATGTATGTTATAGCTATAAAGGCTCTATCAAAACCAAATTTATAAAGACTTACTCCTATATTTCCTTCTAATAATTTGATAGTTTCACTTTAACAGTTACGTATTTCATCATTTTGGCTTAAATTATTTATGTGGTTTGCAGAAGGGAAACAATTTCATTCTTTTCCATGTGGATATACAATTATCCCAGTTATTTTCCTCATCAAAATTCATTTGCTCATAAACACAGGGGTTTATCGCTGATCTCTCCATTCTATTTCATGGAACTGTGTCTATCATTATGGAAGTGTCACAATGTCTTACAATTTTTGGGTAGTTTTGAATGCAGAAAAGATAAGTCATCTAATTTTTTTCTTTTTTTTTTCTTTCTTTTTTTTTTTTTGAGACGGAGTCTCGCTTTGTC
>NW_012116977.1:595810-603102 GCF_000951035.1 Colobus angolensis palliatus
TCGTGGTCCGCCCGTCTCGGCCTCCCAAAGTGTTGGGATTACAGGCTTGAGCCACCGTGCCCGGCCAATTTTTTTCGTTATTTTATAAATTGTTTTTGCCATTTTGGGACTCATATGTAATAATTTTAAAATCAACCTGTCAATTTCTTCAGGAAATGCCAACTAGGATATTGATAGGGATTGTGTGAATTAATTAGGTAATAGCATTTTATCAATATTAAATCTATGAAAATGTGTTTTTTTCCATTTATTTATTACTTCATTTCTTTAAATAAAATGTTTTGTAGTCTTAAGTGTACATATCATGTCCTTTTTGATTAAATCTTATCTCAGTATTTTGTACTTTTTGATGGTATTTGAAATAACTTTTTTCCTCATTTTGATTTTCATTTAGTTCATTGTCAATGTGTACAAATAGAATTGATTCTTGTATATTGATTATGCATCCTGTAACCTTGCTGAATTCACATATTTGATTAATATATTTAGTAAATTCCTTAGACTTTTCTATATGCGAGATTATGTTGTGCAAATAGAGATTGTCGTTACTTTTTTATTTCCATTGTGTATGATATTTACTTTTGTTGCCTGATATATCTGGTGAGAATTTCCAATACAGTATTGAATAATAGTGGTGAGAGAAAGCATCTTTTTCTTCTCCTGAAGTTAGAAGGAAACCATTCAGTCCTTGACTATAAAGTATGAGGTTAGCTGGGGTTTTTTCATAGTCACTATGATAAATATCAGGGTGAAGAAATGTTCTTTTATTTCTAGTTTGTTGTGTGTTTTTTTTATCTTAAAAGGTGTTGGACTTTATCATAGAGGTATTGAATTTCTGTCTATATCAAAAGTTTTTTTTGGGGGGGGGTTCGTGGAGATGATAATGTAGTTTTGGTCTTTTGTTCTATTTATACAATATATTGCATTAATTTATTTTGGGATGTTGAGCCAACCTTACATTCTGAGGATATTTTCCATTTGGTTATGGTGTGTAACCTTTTTCAGTTAATACTGAATGTACTCTAGTTGTATTTTTTCTATATTTTTTATTCTCCATTTCACTCTAATCTTTATTATTTTATGTCCTCTCTTTATATTAGATTTAGTATGCCCTTCTTTTTAATGTTTTGTTTCTTTGATTGTAGGCATTATAGGCATACATTTCTATCTAAGCATTGATTAAGCTGTATTCCATGCATGTGGGTATGTTTTGTCTTCATTTTCATTAATATCAAAGGGCTTTCTAATTTCTCTTGTGATTTCTTTTGTGATTTATTGATTGGTTATTTAGGTGCATGTTGTTTAGTTTAATAGTATTTGTGCATTTCCAAGATTTTTTTCTGTTACGGATTCTAACATTATTGTATTTCAGTTCCAAAATGTATACTGTGTGCTTTCAATTCTTTGAAATTTATTGAGGCTTATTTTATTACTTATAATTTTTTTAAGAATATTCTGGGTGCACTTGAGAAGTAAATTCAGCTTTGATTGAATGAAGTGTTTCATAGATGGCTGTTTGTTAGGAACAACTGACTTGTAAAGTTTAAATCTTCTATTTCCTTTCTGATTTTCTTACTATTTGTTCTATTTATTATTGAAAGTGGGATATTAAAGTTTCTATCTGTTGCTATTTAATTGCCTATTTTTCTTCAATTCTGTAAGTTTTTGTTTCAGCAAATTTGGCACTGTATTTCTGGTTGCATATTTGTTTATATTGTTATATATTTCTGATGGATTGATTCTTTGTTACTATTAAAATAATTCTGTTTCTTCTGTACATCTGAAACCATTTGTCTGATAATAAACTCACTCAATTTTTTCTCCTAATATATTTACTCTAGCTTTCTTAACTGTTTCCATAAAGCACAGTTTTTGCCCTTTAATTCTGAATCTATTTGTGTCTTTGGATCTAAAGTATTTCTCCTATAGATTGCATACACTTGAGTCTTGATTTTTGTTTGTTTGTTGATTGGTTGGTTGACTTTTTTCTAGTCTCACATTCTCTGACTTTTGATCAGTTTGTCTAATCCGTATATATAGTAATGTAATTATTATGATTTCATTTTTAAGTGTACTATATTTAAATTTGTTATATGCCCAATGATGCAATGGTATAACTATTGTTTTATAGAATTACTACTTAAGTTGGTTAAGTGTATAAGAAGAAGAAATATGCATTTTTACTATCATTCATATTTACATAATTTATTTTTGCCTGTGCTGTTTTTTCATGTGGATTCTAATTACATTATGGGGTCACTTGCTTTCACCATAAAGAACTTCCATTATTATTTCTTGTCAAACAGTTTTGCTTGCAAATAACCTCTATGGTTTGTTTATTTGGGCATTTCTTTATTTCACCTTTATATTTGAAAACATGTGCTCTCAGTATAAGATTCTTGGCTGATACATTTTTCTTTCAGTGCCTTGAGTATGTCTTCTCACTTCCTCTGGCCTCAGTTGTTTCTGGTCAGAAATTAGCTGTTTCTCATATTAGAGCTTTTTTGAATGTAATGAAATGATTTTTCTTGCTGCTTTAAAGATTTTTTCTCTGTCATTGTCCTGAAGTATTTTTACTATGATGTATGTGGTTATGAATCTCTCTGCACTTATTCTACTTAGAGTTCATTGAACTTGTTGGTGTAAGGATTAATGTCTTTTATAAAATTGTTAAGTAATTACTTGAAATATTTATCTGCTACTTTCTTTCTTTCTTGTTTTCTTTCTTTTGGTGTTCCCTTTACATATATATTGTTGTGCTTAATAGTGTCCCATGTATTTCTGAGGTTCTATTTATGTATTTGTTTGTTCTTTGTTTTATAGAGCACACAATTTCTACAGATTTGTCTTCAAGCTTGCTGATATTTTCCTCTGCCAATTCATATCTACTTATGAGCCCCTTTGGTAAATTTTTTATTTCAAATATTGTACTTTTCAACTCCAGAATTTTAATTTGGTTCTTTATATTTTCTATATCTCTAGTGATATTCTATATTTGATGAGGCAATTATATTTTATCTTTTTTTTATATCTTTAAACATGGTTTTCCTTAGGCTTTCAAATATAATTATAATAGTTAACTTTGAATACTTTGTCTACTAAGGCTGACATTTGAGCCATCTCACATCCAGTTTTTAACACTGCTGCTCTCCATCTCCCATTTCTGGGGGTCACAGTTTTCTGTTTAGGTGCCTCAAAATTTTTTGCTTAAAGTTGGACATTTGGGATAATTTATTTTATCAATTCTAGATATTGATTTCCCTTTTCTTTTTCTTCAGGGATTATATTTGTTTTTATTTCATTGTGTGCTTATTTGTTTAGTAACTTGGGCAAGACTATTTTAGTAAAGTGTATTTTCTTTTCTGTATCTTTTTTTTTTTTTGAAATGGAGTCTCCCTCTATTGTCCAGGCTGGAATGCAGTGGCTCAATCTAGGCTCACTGCAACCTACAGTAAAGTGTATTTTCTATACAGTGTAAAGCCTCTGTTGTCACTTCTCCAAGGTATAACGAGATCATCTTTGTGTATGAAGGCAATCACCCTGGTATAATAGTGATTCTACAGGGCTTTCATAGATAATCTTTCCCTGATATTTCTGTTAACCTATCTACCTCTGTTGGCATATCCCCTATCTGGTAGACATCATGAATTGCCCACTGATTGCTCTATTGATTTCAGCAATTCCCTGTGGCATAAATTACTTCACAGTCTCTTTGAAACAGTAGTTTTTTGAGACTAGATTTTTAGGTTTGTTTTTACCACATGAATGGTCTTTTTACCTTCCTTTTCCTGGTGTGTGTGTGTGTGTGTGTCTGTGTGTGTGTGTGTGTGTGTGTGTTGTAACTTGGTAACCTATAGTTTGTCCTATTGTTATCATGAGATATCTAAACTCCCCTCTATTGCTTACCACTAAAATCTCTGTTTTGCAAATGCCTTTAAGTTCCCTACATTGTGGTCTAAATGAAGTCAATTCTCCTGGAGAATGCTTTGGAACTACCCTGTCTTATGACCTG
Organism: Colobus angolensis palliatus; assembly: GCF_000951035.1. Lineage (NCBI taxonomy): Eukaryota > Metazoa > Chordata > Mammalia > Primates > Cercopithecidae > Colobus > Colobus angolensis. The sequence continues at coordinate 599,823 of NW_012116977.1, forward strand.
TTTCACCCTCTATGAAAAATCTCTGCATGCCTTCTCTATAGCTTGGAGTAGGGAGAGTGGCCCAATTATTTTAGAGTGACACACTAGCTTCACGAACAGAGCACTTTTTTGGGATCTCAATGTCTTCTCAGCTTGACTCTTTTAGTATGGAACCCCTCTGCCTTTTGAGCAAGTTGGTTGAGGGGCTTTATTATTCTCAGCTTTCCATGCCTGACTTGAGATCCTACCCTCTAAATGGGGTGGAGAAAGTAAGCCCTTTCGCTCTAATATATCCTCATCTGAAATATAGCCTCTGCCACACACTGCTTGGCAGAATGAGAAATGACAGCGGCATGATTCTCCTGAAGTAGTACTGTTGCCCTTGGCTGCAAGCTGTGAAAGAATAATCTCTATCTTTTTGGCTCACCCCTTCAGAGTGGAGCTTTCATTATGCTGAATTGAGGCGGGAAAGATTGGTTCATGGTTCAAGTCCACACACTCTTGTTTTTCTTATAAAGATTTAGTACATTTTCTTGAACAAGTGTTTATTCATCTTTTGTATGCACTTAGAACAATTTCTGGAAACTGTTTTTTTTTTTTTTTTTTTTAAATTTGTTACAATTATTTACTGGGGAGAGAACTTTTCATACCACAATTCTGGAACTATTTTTCCTCCCTTGCTATACTTTACAAATTACTAAACTACTCTTAATGACAGCTATTTAGTTTGCAACTTGGAAAATAGCACATTAGCAGATTCAAGATAACCCTTTTAATGTCTGTGGACAGTGGAAATAAATTTCTGCTATTGGTCAAAGTATCTAGGTCATTTATGAAGAGCTTCAGAGTCAGGGATTGCTGATACCAAGTGTAATCAAATTGCTGATTGAGCTCAGATAACCATCTCTGGGGCCCAGATCAACCATCCTATAACATTCATTCATTGTAACACATCCACTCTATAGGCTAATCACAAATAATAAGACTATATGTTTGTAATATAAAGGCTACTGCTGCGTGTCCAACTTTAACCTAATGCCATTTTTTTTCCTCATAAAAAGGCACATTGTGCAGGACTTTGCATCTATATGCTCTTTGTAAATTGACTTTCTTGACATCCTCATGGGACTATCAGTGGTGCTTCAAAACTGTTGACAAATTTTTCGGTTAGAATTTTACTGCTCTAGTCTTATCAGCTAACTCCAGCCACATAATTGTCTTATTTGAAACTTACATGTCATATTTTCAAAGTTCCAGAAAGTTTATAGTCTGTTTTATAGCTATATAATCTGTTTTTATATATATATTATATTCATAGTCTGAAATATATAATCTGTTTTTATATATGTTATTTTTATGGACATATATACATGTTATGTCCAATATACATAAATGTCAGATATAAAGGTTATATACATGAGATATATATAACATATATACACACATATATAACATAATATAACCTGTATATCAGATATATATATATGTATATATAACATATATGCTATAAGGACATATTTTTATATATATGTCACTCAAAAATGAGCTGATAGTCAAGGCATATTGATGGACATCCACAGTGCGTACTGTAAAAAGTGAAGTAGAGATTCCTTTTAAAAGAGACTTTCCTCCCCGACTAATTAAGAACAAATAATAACTTCTCTTAAAAGCAAAATGTACTGAAAGACCTGTGCTACCACTCTTAAATATCTGTTAGCCATAATAAAGAAATCAATATACTTTGTGTTCTTAGCTCCCACAATTTAGCCTAAATATTTGCCCTGGCATGTTTATACTGGTCCAAACAAGCATTAGGTCATAGTCTGTTCCTCTTCCTTATTTGGAGGTGTTTTTACCTTTCTCAGCATTCCACAGGTCACTTCCTCCTTCCTTTTTGCTCCTCCATCTTTGCCTCTTTTGAAAAGTTTTAAGTTGCTAGCCAATCTGGACAAATACAGAATGTGAGGTCCCATTCCAGTTCCAGCCAATGGAAGCCGGACACAGCAGCAGGGTGGATGCTTCAGGTTATAAATAACTCTGTCTCCTTTTTTCAGTGTATTCTCATGGTAAAACTGCTGATGAGCGTACCCTTTCTGCAGAAAGTGAAAAAATGGCCTTACTGAGAAAATTGAAATTATATTCAAGTGTTATTTCTTTGCAGCACTGGGGAACAAACATTTGCAACACTACCATCATTCTGTTTTTTGAACCTACCCCAATGTCAATTAAAAAAAAATTTCTAACCCTGTCTCTCTTACTTCCTCGAGGGCCAAACATCTTAATAAGCTGATTTGCTGTATGTATATAGTTGGCACAAGCAAAAAATCTTCTCTTAACCACTTCCTGAAAAACAATTTTTTTAAACTAGGGAGTTTTATTAAAATGTTTTTGAATATTCAGGATTTAATCTTTATCATTCCTAGAGATACTTGTTTTTTTTTTTTTTTTTGCACTTATCACTACACCCAGACCATCTGGTTGGTGCAGCTCCAAAATGATATCCCAGTGAAAACGGGATCTAAGAGATTCAATTTAATTTTGATTGAAGCATCTGCATTCACTAGTTTGACTAACATGATCTCAGTTATGAAAAATAATGATTGAATACTTGGTTGTGTATTGTGTTTTCGAAGTCCACCGAAACTGGCTCAAGAGGGAAATGGTTGTGCAAATAAGGGATTTCTGTAAGTTTTATACAACTGTGTTTGTCCTTCTTGTACCCAGTCCCTCCAAATGACAAATCTGGGTGTGATTATGTGATATTTAGAGAAAAAATTAAGTTATAGTTACTTGAATAGAATACATCATTTCTGTCATAGTGGAAAGAGAGCAACAACCTTAGGCACCTGTGTAGGAAACTCCTTAGACCTTGAGAAATACGGGAGAAACAGAGACATTAATGAATTTGTCTTCCAGATCTGCCCCTTTAATCTTTTCTCTCAAAGAGAAAGAATCTGATGTGGCTCCTTTAAACTAGTATAAACACCTTAATTTGGCTGGGCGCGTTGGCTCACACCTGTAATCCCAGAACTTTGGGAGTCTGAGGCAGGTGGATCACAAGATCAGGAGTCTGAGACCAGCCTTGCCAATTTGGCGAAACCCCATCTCTACTAAAAATACAAAAATTAGCCAAGTGTGGTGGCACATGCCTCTAGTCCCAGCTACTCGGGAGGCTGAAGCAGGAGAATCACTTGGACCTCGGAGGCGGAGGTTGCAGTGAGCTGAGATCACAACATTGCACTGCACCCTGGGCAACAGAGCAAGACTCCATCTCAAGTAATAATAAATTAAATAAAAGACT
>NW_012116977.1:603152-626547 GCF_000951035.1 Colobus angolensis palliatus
CAGAAGAATGGTGTGATTACTTGAGGCAGAGGTTGCAGTGAGCCGGGATCGCAACACTGCACTCCAGCCTGGGCAACAGAGCAAGACTCCATCTCAAGTAATAATAATAATAATAATAATAATAATAATAATAAATAAACCTTAATTTAACCTGACTTTTGGGTCTGCATCTCCCTGCCAAATGATTCTGATCATAATTTGATCAACACATCTGTCAATATTACCAAGAAGTCTTCTGGAAACATCAGGAGGACCCTGATATTGTCCCTCTCACACGGAACACCTGGCAGCAATTATGGATGACTTTTGTGCATGCAATTCCATAGCCATTTCTCAATTATTCTGTGTAGCAGATGAATGCAACCTGGGTGATGAAGTAAACAGAAAGCATGGCTTGGATAGCTGTCTTCTAATTGAACTATGATGATATTCAATACTTTAAACCGAACTAGGAATTTAAAGACCAGCTAGCTATCTGGAAAACCACATTGGAATCATTGACTGATATAGGTCTCACCTGGGAAGCCTCAACAGTTGTACTCAACATATTTCCAAGGTCACCATATGTGCCCTAGGACTGAACATCTTATGTAAAAGTAAAGCATTTGCTGTCTCTTTCCTGGAAACACAGCCTTAAACCAAAGAGGTTGCTATAGGAGTTTAAAGAAGCACAAGCAGTAGATCATGTATCTCTCAGATGACTACATATTCCTCCCCAAAATGAGGCTTCTAATGGTCTTTGTGGGAGCTTTCTTATGGGGTAAGTGACTGATTACTTATGCTTACCATTTGGGACATTATCTCTACAATGGGAGTCATCAAATTAGAAAAGACAGTAGAAAGATTCTTCCTGACGTTAGCTGAAGTGATCAGTAACACCTCTTCAGTCCCCAAAGTGATTTAAATCAGTCTCAACTCTCTGGTCAGGGTTGTTCTGCGTTACATAATTTCCCTACTCTTTGTTCTCACCAAATTGAAGTCTGTGAAATAGTTTATGGAATTTTTTTTTTTTTTCTTGGATCCGGCTAGATGTGGAACTCAGGGGTGAGGCATTGCTGAAGTCAATATTGTAGGTTGGTTTCATCTTCCTGTATAGAATCCTATTGAAAGTCGTTTTAGTTGAATGCTGTATGGCACAAATTAAGTAGATATGGTTCCAGTCTTTTTAAGTTAGATTAATTAGATTGCAGAGTGGTATATTCATGAAAAAGATGCATAAGCCAAAAAGTTATTAAAACAAGGTAGGAATCTCTTTGAATTTCTTGTGTTTGTATATCTTTCAAGCAAGTAACTTGTTGTCCTTAGCAGTGGACAATCTTTTTACTAATGTTTTTATAGCATACCTTCTTAGAAGATTAATAGTGTCTCTCTCTAAAACCAAGTCCAGTTATGCTGACTATGTAGTATTGTAAAGACAGTGTATTCTTCCTGAAAAAAGGGGCAGTCATGCTTATCGCCCAATATAGGAGATTCAGATTTCCTTTCTTATAAGTTAACTTACTGCAAGTGCAGTGCATCTGGGCCCATATTGTGTTGTTTCCTTGGGACTTGGAATCTAGGGAAAGCAACACAGATGCTGATGCTCATGAAGCTGACTAATCTGTGACTTATAAGGTTTTTAATCCTTGATTCATAAGGTCTCATGTCTTACAAATAGCATTCAAAAGATTGTGGCAGGCAAAATTTTGGGGATGCAAGTGGCATAAAATGGCGGATCATGAACATTTTTTGGCATAGATGTAACATGTTTTAATCATATCTTTTGGATTATGTTAAGTGAAGAGTAGGTATAGACAAAATTCCAAAAGGAAATATTTTAACGAAAATAATAATTTAGCTAAGTTTATATTTTTTTCTTATTTTAAGACAATTTTAATTTTATTAAAAACAAAAAACAATGAATTTTCTTTGTTTAAAGACAGTTAAACTCCTTTGAATTATTTACAGAATAAAAATTTTTGCTTTGGGACTTTAATATAAGGCATTATACATTCTGTAAATAGCATGAGTAAGAAATATAGACCTTAGAATGATTAGAGTGTTCATTCTTGAGTGCTTTAATTGGAATATATGTACATACTTATTTGAACTATTTCTATATTTTATGAAATATATTTCCCCATGCATAGGTTAACATATTTTGTAATATTTTATTTAATATGGTTTAGCATAATACAATGTCCATACTTGAATATGAAATTAATACAAGTCTAAGTTGCAAATGTGGTGACATTCAACCCTTCTTTATTTTAGGAAATAAATGCTAAAATCTCATTTTTATAGTTGCAAGATAAGCATTTTTCCCTCTATTTTGTATTCTTAGAGGTCATTTGACTGAAGGCCACCAAAACAGTTGTCTCATCAAGTGTGAAAAGAGGTATTTACAAAGACTTGAAACATTCTTTCATATTCCCAATGACAATATTTCAAGCAAGTAGTCAATAATGCTATAATGTTATAAGGCTAGGAGAAATACATCTTAAAATAAATGATTAAGTTTATACAGTTCCAGAACTGAACAAACAATTTTTCTCTGTTTTCCAAATATTTGAGTATTGTAGTAAAATAGCTATTATGACCTCTCCTATGGCTCATCTTTCATCTTTAGACAAAATTTATTTTTAAAATCAAATAAGCAACACTTAATTGGAGTTTGCATCTGACTGTTGCCTAATAAAACATAACAAATCATATAATAATTTCAGTTTGAGCATTTTATTTATCAGCACTTGCTAGACAGATTAACTGTAACTTAGCATGTGTGAATCTGAAAATGCAACCCTATTTTGGAAGATTCTAAGAAATATATCTGATTATGCACAAAGTTCTTACAATATAGACAAGTCAATAAAACTATTATTTTCATATCAAATAAGTGCTGGAAAATTTTAGTTAAATTTTTGTTAGAGATCTTTGAAGAAGCAAGTGGTTTATTTTAGAGATAAATAGTAAGATTTGTTCTTAATAGTTTAAAACAACTGTTTGAGATTATTTCTTTCTTCATTGTATCATTTTAGATCACTATATTTTGTATAAATGAAGAACCTGAGTTAAAGAAAGATTAAATGTCCCAAATGATATCAATAACTAATGACTAATGGGGTGGTAAGCCTAGAATTTTATCTTAATTGGTGACACTCAAGACACTCATGGTGAAACACTTTTTATATGTCTCTCATCGACTCAAATATAAAGGAAGAAGTCACCATACTAAAAATCCATAAACCCTATCACCACTATCCTGTAGAAATCTCTACTTAGTAGTAATATATTTTTTGTTTTGACATTGAAAAAGTATCACTTGAATTGCTTTTAAAATACATTTCTTTTTCAATTTAAAATAAAAAGTTATAGAGCACTAAGAAAGAAGCCACATATTTGCAGTTGATATAATTTAGGAAATATTTCACCAAATTGCTAATGAATTTTACCTTATTTACTTACAGAAATTCAAATTCCACATCTCAAAATCTTTAAATAGAAATCAATAATTTTAAATATGAGGAAAATATTATAGACATGACTAGCCCACATATAAGCTCATAATACTGCCATGTGCCAGGCTATGTGAACAGCCTACACATAGTACCGTTACACATAAGCACATAATACTAAACACATAATACATAAACACATAATACTACTAAAAGAGGGACAGTCACTTTGATCATTTTAAATGAAAATTTAAAATAATTTATATTCAATTATAATTGTCAATTGTCATCTAGAGTGACTATATTTAAAAATATAATTTCTTAAGTTATTACCCTAAATAAAACTCTAGGTTATTGAAGATTGTCTTAAAAGAAATTGAGTATAGTACTATCATTTTTATGATCATGATTTTGGTAGATTTTCTGCATCATTCTGTAATACTTCTTTATTAATTAAAGGTATAGTAATATGGGCATAAATTATGCTATGTAGCCACTGCTTGACTCTCTAGGGCAATTCAATAGATCCCACAAGAAAGATTTGTACTATTCAAATGGAATAGACTGATTTCTTTGAAGATTTTCAATACCAAAGAATACACTACATGTCTTTAAAAGTCATACAAGTGTGTATACCTAAGGATGTAAGAGGAGAGAGTGTTTTGCATTCTATTTAATTTTTCAAGCAAAAATGTTACTAACAATAGTCTATATGTTAATCTTTTGAAAATTGGCTTTGAAAAGAGTAAAAAATAAACTAGACATACTCTATACTTTCTAAAACATATGCCAATTTTGAGACATATTCATTAATGTCTCAAATGAATTGAGACATATTCATTAATGTCTCAAATTCTTTCATGTCTCAAATGAATTGAGACAAATTCATTAATGTCATGTGTACAATTCAATACTTATCATAAAAGTGTTTTAAAACATTTTGTAACCTAAATAATCTTGTCCATTAATTGTTAATTCTCATTCTCTCACCTCTTCCCTATTTCTTGCACCAGGCAACCAGTGTCTGCACTTCCTTGTCTAAGTTGTGACTTTGAGATTTTAGACTTACAGAAAAATTATCAAAATTCAGAGATTAACATTAGTATGATATATTAGTCTGTTCTTATGCTTCTAAAAGGACATACCTGGGTAATTTATAAAGGAAAGAGGTTTAATTGCTTCACAGTTTGGCATGGCTAGGGATGCCTCAGAAAACTTATAATCATGGTAGAAGGGAAAGCAAACACATCCTTCTTCACAAGGCAGCAGGAAGGAGAAGAATGTGGGCAAAAGAGGCAGGGGTAGGGGAAAAACCATCAAATCTCAGAACTCATTCACTATCATGAAAACAGTATGAGGGTAACCACTCCCACGATTCAATTACCTCCCACCAGGACCCTCCCACAACACCTGGGGATTATGGGAACTACAATTCAAGATGAGATTTGGTAGGAGACACAGCAAAACCTTATATGGTATGATGAACTGAACAGCAGAATTTACTTGGATTTCACCATTAATATTCATTTTCTGGTTTGGAATCTAATCTAGGATTGTTTCATTTCTCATCTTGCTGTGATAGGTAGAATTAAGCTCACACTGTCTTCTTCCCCAAGATGTCATGCTTTAATGCCCAATACCTGTGAATATTTTACTTACATGGTAAATAGACTTTGCAGATGTGATTAAAGGTTTAGGTGCTGATTTATGCAAATTATTCTTTATTTCCCAGGCGGGTTCTTTCTTATTGCATAAATCCTTAAAAGCAGAAAATTGTTTCTGGGTGTAGTCATAAATAGATGTGAAGATAGAAGATAGGTGACAGAGATGTGAAGTTGTTGGCATGAAGGATAAGGAAAATGGGCCAAACCAAAAAAAAGTTAGTCATCAACTGGACTCTAGAACAGCCAAGGAACTGAATTTTATCCCAGAACCTATATAAAGAAACACAGCCCCATGAATACCTTCTTTTAGCCCATGAGAACCATGTCAAACTTCTGACGTACAGAAGAGTAAGACATTAAACTTGCGTTAGCTACTAAATTTGTGGTAATTTTTTTTTTTTTTTTTTTTTTTACAGCAGCATCAGGAATCTAATACAGTTTTCTCCAATCTGTGACAAATTTCAGTGTTTCATTACATTTTATGATCTTGACATTTTTTAGCAGTCAGGTCATTTATGTAGAATATTTCTTAAGTTTTGTTTCTCTGATTTTTTAATGATCAGATTGGAAAGGACACCCCAAAACTGGTTTGTCCTTCTCCGTGCATAAATCAGGGAGTTACATGGTGTTAACCCAAGCATTGTTGGTTGTATTGACCTTGAGCAATTGGTTAAAACAGTACCTGCTAAAAATATACACTGTACATTTACTAGTTTTCTCTTTTATAATATAGTTTATAATTCTCATTTTGGAATTCTATTGGTGATTTTCTATCCCTCAAACGTTCTACAATTTTAATTGGGTCTCTTCTCTAAACAGTTGCGTCTTTTTCTTTCTTCCACTCTTTCTTTCATCATCAGCGACTCAGGCGTGCTTATTTTATTCTTTAGGCTATAATTCAGTGTTATCATTATTGATTTTGTTCATCAAGGCATTGTAAGTTTGCTGTGGGGAAAATTTTCAGGTTAGTTCCCTATGCACTTTTGACATTTCTCTGTTTTCTTTCCTTTCTCCAGCACTGGAATCAATGAACTCTAGAAAGATCCTGGACTCCTTCTGCTGCTGCATAATAAAGGTCTGGGCACTGGGTCTGCTTCTTGCTTCTGGGGTATTACTGATAGATTTTGAACTGTAGAAGGGAAAAATGTTCTTCAGTGATTTTTAATATTATTAATTCTCAAAGTGAGTTTTGGGTTACAGAGGCAATTTACATGTTAATTTCTGTTGTCTTAAGTCATTTATTTTTTTATTTCTATTACTTTGAAATTTTAATCAGAAACCGGTTTTTGTTGCGCTTATTATCATTGTGTAAAATGAGCACAATGCTATAATAGGGATATTCAAGAAAACAATCACTGCAGATCATTATTGATGATTATGTTTTGAGGCAAGATAAAATTAAGCATGAGAAATACTATTATAAAAGAAAGGTAGAAAGAAATATAATTAAGTATCAAAGATTATCTCAAATAACTATGATAATAATGCTGTTCTTAAAGAACTTAAATCCTGGGCAAACTATTTCCACTGTCAATCCTCAGAGCTGTCATAAATAGCCTTGTATGTGCTTTTAGTATTGATTTGTACTAGGGTCTTTGGAAAATTTACTTCTTTAGTCACAACCATTGATAGTAGAAGCTTAGAATTTCATATCCTAAAATAGGTCTTGACTTCAGGAAAGTGGCTTGACACCCAAGTAAAAACTATTACAGTATTATTTAACTTTATTAAACTTTAGGTATTTTATTTAAAATTAAGAATATGAAAGTTTATTTTGTAGGGGTTAGTTTAAATGCTATAGTTCATTCATATATATATATATATATATATATAAAATTTTGGAACATTCTTTAAATAGGTATCTTGTACCTCCATATATTCTTAACAATACTACAGCTAACTTGGGTAACTTGGTATTGTTTTAAATGAATTGCTCAAATATGTTGTGCAATCAAAATAAACTAGGTAGACAATTTTTTGGCATTATTTTCCTAGAAAGGTCAGAAATATCTGAATGAGAGCCTAAGGACCTCTTCTATGAGTAAAATGCATGGACATTGGTGCTTAATCCTCATATTATCTAATTTGGCAGCTCTGAGAAATTGTTTGTTCCTTGCTTCTTATTTGCCCCAAATTGAACTCTTTCATGCTTCAAAGAGTGCTTCTAAATTTAATGTACTTTTGGTTGGATGACAATGCCTTACTAATCCTATCCACATCCCCCATTAGTTTAATAAAGACTAGGCAGTCGTAATTCCAAAAGGCTTAGTTTTATTAGACAAAGAGTTTTGATACTTTTAGCTTCTCCTAAAAAAGCAGTTACAGTGTCTTTCTGCCACTTTCACCCAAGGTGAAATATTACTAATGATTTACACTCAGAGAATATTGAACGTGAAAGAGGGTACTAATGGCTACAGGACAAATGAAATACGCATTGGAGTACATAACGTCTATTGATCATGCTACATATACACTTTTCATAATTTTAAATAACTTTAAGTGTTTTTCTAATCAGAGTAGTATTCCAATAAGGATGTGCTATGGTTTGTAAAAGGGTTCAAATTATTTGCATTTAACATCAGGATTTTACTTTTGTCAAGATCTTTTTTGAGAAGAAGATTTACCAGAGTTTTTCTTTCTGTCTTATTCTGTTTTCTATCAATTACTAGGAACCATGAGTTGCTCAAGCTACTTAGATTTTTTTCATATAATTGTCCAGCATATGCATGATATTTATATGATTGCATGTTTTCACATGAGAAATCCAAAGCTAGGAGAATTTCATTGTAATCTCTAAAACTTCTGCTAGAACAGAGGTTCAGATTTGCAATCAAGTGCCATATCATTTCAAATCCTCATTCACAAATCTCATGGAAAAATCTCATGGAAAAAAAAATATATTACATTTATATTTTAGTTTTCCTCAACTTTAAGTTTCACAATTTATTAATTATTAATTGTTCAAAGACAAGAAGTGTGGATAATATGAGATTATACACTAAAGCTATATTTCTGAGATGAAATCACAGCTCTGCTACCTACAAACTATGTGATCTTGGAAAAGTCACAAGCTTTCTGCCCTGAGGTCCCTCATTCTGCGAACCCTCCCGGGGGAATCCACAGTTGTTGTAAAGAATAAATCAGTTTATGTAGTTAAAATATTTATCTATTTTATAATAAGTTTGTTATCTTATGTAAAGTGTTTATTTCATTTTAATTATTTTGAACTGTAATTAGATTTAATATATCTAAATATTTAATAAATACATTTAGTTATAGCTAATTAAAATATAAAAAGTTATATAAGGAAATATAAATATATTCATACATGTTTTATTTTATGAGCATTTTATATGTGTATACATTTTTTAAGTAATATACCCTTTTAAGTAGATCTGCTTATATATTTTACAAATGTGCATATGTAACTATAAGTGACATATATTTGTAAATAAATATAAATATAACATGTAAGGTAAGTGAAAAATAATACTGTAGAACAATTTGGATAGTATATGTAAAGTGCTAATACTTATTACATCTTAGTTATTTTGATACTTCATTACCAGGAAGAATTCTATGTTATCTACAAACTTAGAAGTTTTCACTTTAGTATAATTTCTACACTGCTGAGAAAAATGCTCATAAGAGACTGGTCACAGAACGGGGCAAAGGGGAAAAGTTGCTATTTATTTGATTTAGATGTTATAATAAGAATATACCTATAATCTTTGTTCCCATTTTCATACCCTATATTAATTTCTCATTCATCTAGGTACACTTCATTAATCTCAGTAACCCTATTTTAAATATGGTATACTTTAGAACACTGCTGCTTTTGAAAATTTGAATAAATAAAACATATCCATTGGTTATACTTTTTCTCTATGCTTCTTATCCCCTCAAAACAAACATTTAGAAAATTGTTATCACCAAAGCTACTTTTTTTTGAGCTGTTGTCATACACTCCTCAGAAAAATGTTGCAAAGTTGGTATAAAGTTCAGGCAATATAACAACAAGAACAAGACAGTTGAAATGTGAGGTGTCAGGGCACTCGCCCAGGCCTGGAGAATTGCCAGTGATATAGCTGTGGTAAAAACTCGTATATGCTTGGCTCCAAAGTGACTGTCTTTTCACTGTGTTGATATTTTTCTCACAAAGTGAAATTCTGCTTCATCGATGAATAATAGGATCTTATATAAAACTTTGAATGACATAGGAGGGACAATTTGCATAAAACAAGTCCTCAAATTGGCCACAAGGTATTCATAATGTATAAGCTAGGTTGTAAATTTTGTTATATTTGTTAAATTCTGTAAATTTTCTTGTATTTCCATGAAAAATACAATTAATGCAAATTAATTGTGTGTGTGAGAAAATGGAAGTTTAAAATTGTTAGGTAAAAAAATCGTTAAGAATACACTAAAATATGTCAAAATTCATGTATATTTTGATTTCCAAACTGAATCTTGGTACACTTTAGGCCAAAATGTTTATTTTCTCTATGGATTAAGTAAAAGCATAATATGTACTAAATAAATTGTCCAAGGTCTCATGGTAAATTTTGTGAAATCCTGCATGAGAACTTACTTCGCCTGACATTAAAGAGTTGTTCTTTATTTATTCCTAATGCATTTCCTATACATTTCATACAGAAGTATGTTACATAAATATTAGTATAAACATTAATAAGTAAAAAATAACTACTGTGTAATAACTTTTCTTGTCTTCTCAGAAATAAGAAATACTTTCATTAATGTGGTCATAGATGCTTTGTATGTCACATGTGTATTTCATAAGTGCAAGTTATTTAACAAGTAAAAGTTCATAGAATCTTCTTAAACTTCTTTCTTAGCTGCAAGGTGAAATCCCTGTAATAATTGCATATAGTGAATAATTTCTATTAATTATAATTTGACCTTATTCATGAGGATTTAATAAGCTATAATGTCTGGAATTTTATTAAATGCAGAGGCTCTGAATTGAGAAATATTTTTTACAAAATATGTTATTGTAGAAAATTTATTGTTCTTTCTGTGCCTCTATCATTTTTCTATAACGTGGAAATGATAATAATACGGGAGAAGTCAGTTACGAGGAATAAAAAGTTCATCTACAGCATTTACAAAACACCGCTTTGTTTTTGGCCTTATTTTTTTTCTTTTAAGTTTAATGTAGCATATACCTTTGTAAAGTTTTTATAAGACTTCATTAAATACATTTTTAATGAGGCTGGACTGTACCAAAAAACTGTTGGTATTTTGAGTTTTGCTTTATACTTACCTTTCTTGCTGAAAGACTGCCATGGTCTAGAATTGTGACTGTCTTAACAATGAGAAAAAATAGTATGTTCTCCATAGTATTATGACACTCATGCAATCAGTTTTTGGAAGAAGTGGTCTACATGTCACAGTGAGGTGCTTAAGTCAGCTTTGCCTCTAGCAATATCTACCACACAATATTTCTTCTGTTGATATACGTTTCTCTAGTGGAAAGCAGTTTTGTGATATCAGACAGCAATGATAACGCTTGGTAATGTTAATTTTCCTGTGTACCCTAAGAAGATAAGTTTTTATAAGCAATTAAAACTAATTTCTTAATACAGTAGAAAAAGCCATAACATGTACATTTGTTTTACAGTTACCATTTCTCTACTTTTCCTTCTTGTCGAGTGTGGTTTAGTTTAGCGATCAACTTGGATCTCATAGCTCAACTAGAAAGTAGAAAGTAGCAGTATCTCTGAAGTTACTCTAAACTGTTTTCACCTAAAGTTACTACTATTTCTCTTTAAATGACTACTCCATGATAGTTATGTATATTTTTAAGGTCTTACCCTACCTAGCTTAGATTTGGTCTAAGTCACCAAATTTCTCCCTTAGCAACTGATTTCAACTCAGTATTTATAAAGCATATTCATTGCCATATGAGATAACTGCAATGACCTGGAAGAATGTATGCAATATATAAATGAAGAATAATTATATATTTCCTCTGTGCAAGAAAGAATATAGAAAAGAAATTGCAAGAAGTATAATAAAATATATATTAGAATAAAATATGAAACATTAAAGCAAAAGGCTACATTAAGTGCAAAAGAGGGCAAAAGTAAATATTATATGTTTTTAAAATAATAGACAAGTTTATAGAGATATAACTTGAAGTAGTGTGGACATAAGCATATATCAAGATGCTTTCAAATCTGTATCAATATAACTTTGCTTTTCTTATATTTAATGTTATAATTTCAATGTATCCTCATATTAATAATGGAAATATTAATCCTTTCTAATTCTTCAGAAAAATAATTATTTCTTCTGGACTAAGGGCTGATGATGCTTTTTATTTTAAATGTAATAGCTAATAATAAACAGATAAAATCAGAAGAAAACCAACATGAATGTTCTTTAGTAAAATTATTAATGATAAATTACACTCAGTAGATTTAAACACTACTCACCTTATAAATTTTATTTTTTAAAATTATACTGCAATTCTGAGGTCTCTTAGGGAATATTGTGCTTTAACTGAATGTATGTATCCTACAACTGTTGTTTTACCAAACAAAAACATCTTGAATGTGTTTACGTTGTAGACAAATTAACGGATTTTTTTCATATTCAAAATACCAAGACATTTCCAGATTAGAATATTGTCTAATTCAAGGCAACCTAACATCAATATTGAATTATTACTAAAATTTGTGTGTTCCATAAGTATTGTTTAACCAATGATTTTTTTTTTTTTTTATTGTTAGGAACAGTATTATTAGGTTGAGAGATATTTAACATAGAGGATAATTTCTCTTAAATCTTCTCAGTTAAGAGCACCAGGAAAATTAATAGACATATTATATTTACAAGCAAACTTTTCAAACTTTCTTCTCCCCCTTGCTTTGCTATTATCCTTGCCTCTGAGTGTTAATTCGTCATTCTTTTTATGTCAGCTGTCTGCACTATTAGTTGAAGATTTCCAAAATGCCGGAAGGTGCACCATCAGCTGTAGATACTTGAGTCAACAAGGTAATATCGGTTGATTTTGTTCTAGACAGTACACATACACATAATTGCACAGAGTACACGTTGTGGAGGCACTTGACACATTTCAAAATATAACCTTATGTTATTGCACTAAGTGCCTAAAGCAGCACAGAATTTTCACAATAACATTTCTGCCCCCAATTATTTTTTTAAATTCTAAAAGTTTGGGTACCAGGTATTCTTCAAGAGTCACAATAAGAAAATGTAATTCTCATAATGCTTGGATAAATTACTAAGCAATGTAACCGCTGCATTGCTCTACTTCTTAAATGCACTCCAGCGAATGAAACTGCATGTCCCTATTCAGGAAACACGGTCATTGCATCGGTGGAGTTATACCACATATATGCAGGTTGTTAATTTAAAGTTTAGATAAAAAAGCAATCTCTTATTTATGGTATAAAAAGAAGAAAAGAGGATATATAGAACTAGTCACAAATATTGCACCTGAAGAACTTCAATGTCTACAGGGAAATACAATTCTGATCCTTTAAGAGTAATCCTGTTGTTATTAAATGAAACTATATCTAGAGAGTTATAAATTTAGAAACCTAAATTTCCCATGTCACATATTATTTGAGGGTGTAATCACTCCAGTCTCTCAGATAATATGCAGAACATACATCTCTGGTAGATCCATCATCACCCGAATTGATTGCATCACAGTATACTGAAAGTGTAAGAGGCTACCTTTAAAGTATTAGCAAAGGGAATGATCAGTTAGTGAGTTCAATTTTCCAGAGTCCAGGCAGGATGGAAAAACAACTTGGTCTGTGGCAAGCTATGCCCCTACTGAATACAATAGGAAAGCAAACTGAAAGCATCCTGGAGAATACAGAAAGCTAGAACCAGGTCAGAAAATCAAAAGTAAGAACACGGAACAGTGATTCCAGTGACTACATAGAAAACCATCAGGAGAAATACCTAAAGAGTCAGAATTCAGGCTCACATTTCATGTGATGCTGGAGATGAATAAAATAAAATTTAAAAAAGACAACATTTAAATTTCTTCCACTTTAAAAATTATGATTGCTTGATACTTTCTCTTTTACCAGTTCTGGCTTATGTGTTTACTTTTAGAGGCTGAGTTCACCTCACCCTTTAAGAAGTTACGATCTATAATATCACGGTCAAGAACACTCTTTCTGTACACTCCGACAAAAATGGATTACTAGAGAAATCTAACTTGTTTTAAAATCATTGCCATAAATAATGTGTTGTCAACTTTGTAAAGTCTTGCACATATGTATACACATTTGAGAGGAACCTGCATTTGTATAATTTCATAGATATCTAGCATCACGAACATGTATATTAAAATTATTTTTATATGTATGCCAATATAATTGTATAAACATGTATTTGTATTTAATGGCAAAAGTTGGTTCATAAGCTGGGAGAAATAATTTTCCCCATGATGTTCATATGTTTATATGTTCATAGCATAATATTCTAATTCATTTTCTAAATGCATTGTATTCAAGCTTATATCTAATAATTTTTTTGAATCTAATTTGAGAAGTTGTCATAATTCACTATTTGAAAACATATTACTCAATTTTTTCTTCCTTGCAGAAACTTCTGTACTTTTTCTCTCAAGGTTATACAGCCCTGAATCTGATAGCAACAGAACTTCAGCAATAACAGCAGATGCCATCTTAGATTAATGTGAGTGAATGTTTTTTTTTCACAATATTTATAGTTTCTCTTCTTTGCACCCATTTTGACAGGGAACAATGTTGGGTTCAATGCTGGATGCCCTAGAGGTGCCCTAGAGTTATTTTTAACGGATTCAATTTGCTTTTTCATGTAAGAACGGTTTTTCTTCTTAGATTTTTTTTGAGGTATAGGAGAAACTATTTCTTACATAAAATATGTTTAAAAGTTTACTGTTTATATAAGCCTTCATTATAGAATCATAGAATTAAAAAAACAGAGACTACAGAGATCATCTATTCTACTGTTTCCCAAGGATAATAAGTCTACCACTCATTCCTATTTTTGTTTCTTTTCATGAGTATAGTGATTCTCACCTACTTTGCCCACTTTTCCTACTTCTTTAGGTCAGCAGTGGATAATTTAACTAGTTTACTTCTTTGTAGTATATTTTGAATTATGAAACACTAAAGTGGTTTTGTCTTCATTTCACATAAAGAAACCACGTTGCAGAACAGCTTAGCTAATTACAAAAGAGCAAACAAATATCTAGTAGCAGAAGCAGGTCCTGAATGGCTCAGTAATGCAGGGCTGTTTCCCTCCGAGAATTAAAACCCAGGAAGTCTACACGTGAAACCAGAGCTTTGACTCCTTTCCCAATGCACATAACTGTCTGGCAGATACTGGTCAGTGGCCCTGTTATTCTCCTGCCAGCACCTTCATAATTTCCTGACTGAAAAACCTCAGCTCATCTCTTTCCATTCTTTTTTCTTTATGATTGCTATTTTAATTTTATCTTCATTTGCTTTCTTCTTAATTTCAATAAATTTCCCGTATTAATATATGTAATGCCAGAGTCCATGGAAAAGTGAAATCAGATTATGTAACGTTCTGGCTTGAAATAATCCAATGATTCACATTTCATTTAATGTCCTAATTACAGTGTTTATTCCCAAAATTCTCAGTGATTTGGCCACAGTCTAACAGGCAGTTATGTGCAGTAAGAAAGAGTCAAAGCTCTGCTTTCACATGCAGACACCCTCCATTAAACTCTTGTGGTCTACCAACTATTTACAGTATAATCTTGGATGTATTATTTTACTGCTTTATTGCACAATTCCTTCATCTGTAAAGTGTGCATAATAATTTTACCTACCTAATGAAATATTTCATAGGATTAAATGAGTTCATCTGTGTAAAGAGTTTAGACTAGTGCATGGCATAGAGTGTAAGTTTGAACTCTGTTATTACCCCTACTGTTACAATCCCACAACACTGACCTTCTTTCATTTATTTGAACATTACTCTTAGGCCTTTAACCGTTAAGATTGCACTTACCCTAGGCCGGGCGCGGTGGCTCAAGCCTGTAATCCCAGCACTTTGGGAGGCCGAGACGGGCGGATCACAAAGTCAGGAGATCAAGACCATCCTGGCTAACACGGTGAAACCCCGTCTCTACTAAAAAATACAAAAACTAGCTGGGCGAGGTGGCGGACGCCTGTAGTCACAGCTACTCGGGAGGCTGAGGCAGGAGAATGGCGTAAAACCCAGGAGGCGGAGCTTGCAGTGAGCTGAGATCTGGCCACTGCACTCCAGCCTGGGAGACAGAGCGAGACTCCATCTCAAAAAAAAAAAAAAAGATTTCACTTACCCAAGTGTTTTCTATGTTTATCACTTTCATGACTTACAAACTTTCACTTTATATGTCATATCCGTTACAGAGATTACATCTGACTCAAAAACACCCATCATCACATTAATTTATTTTCTGTCACATCACCCGTTTTCATCTTCTTCATGTCAATTTTAGATCTGATATTTCTTGTTTCTTAATTTATTTGCAAGATCCCCTACAAAGATCTTTATATTCCTGCAAATAATAAAATTGTCTATAATAGTTGTTATCCATTAGAGTAGCTTAAGATTTATCACTAGGGCTTGAACAGCCATAGAGTAGCAGACTCTCAAAATTATTGCTGAAGGAATGAGTTTTCTATTTATTTATTTTTATTCATTTATTTATTTTGAGATGGAGTCTGGTTCTGTCACTCAATGTAGAGTGCAGTGGCACTATTTCTGCTCACTGCAACCTCCGCCTCCTGGATTCAAGCGATTCTCCTGCCTCAGCCTCCCAAGTAGATAGGATTACAGGCGCCAGCCACCATGCCCGGCTAATTTTTGTATTATTAATAGAGATGGGGTTTTATCATGTTGGCCAGGCTGGCCTCAAACTCGATCTCATGTGATCCACTCACATCGAACTCACAAAGTTCTGGGATTACAGGCGTGAGCCACTGCACCCGGATGAGCTTACTGTTTTTCAATATTCCTTTTTTCTTTCATTCTGAGCATTTTGTCTTAAAAGTCCTCAATTCTTCAGATATTACTTCATACATTTATGAAAAATGTAAGTGGAAAAGCAAATAATTTGTCGACAATTTACGAATTAAGGAACCAAGCAATATAATTTTATTTCCAAAGAAGGTATTTTTGTCCTGGTTATCTAGCCTGACTCCATCAACAGTTCTTTAGGTCAGGGTCCACGTATGTAACGCATCTGCTTGCCTGAAATAAAGAATTGTAATGACATGAACCTCCTTTGAACCCTGAAGGTGGGTGTGACTTTACTGGGATGAGGAGAATAGTGCAACCAATGAAGATTTCACAATTGTATGTGTATATAGAAAATAGTGATTAACTAACACTGTTACCTAAAAACATACCACTAAAATGTTTGTACATTTTGTGAGTTCAATAAACATGTTGATGAAACAATACACCTAAATAAGATAGGTTAAAGAGCAAAACAGATTCATTTCACTTGATTTTCAAATATTTTAAACAAGAGCAACACTTTTAAAATTAAATCCATTGCCTAAAATTTGGAAATATATATGTTTCTAATGCATTA
The DNA here is from genome assembly GCF_000951035.1 of Colobus angolensis palliatus. NCBI lineage: Eukaryota > Metazoa > Chordata > Mammalia > Primates > Cercopithecidae > Colobus > Colobus angolensis. The sequence goes on from NW_012116977.1 coordinate 619,856, forward strand.
CATCATGATTATGCAAATTTTAATTTTATAATACTGGATACTTCTTGATATGAACTATGCATCTTATATTTATAAAAAATTACATTCATATGCAGCTATGAGAGTTTATGTGTAAAATATTAGATAGGAAAGCAAAGTGACAACTATATTTGTATTAATCTACTTTTTTAAAGAAGTTGGAATTTTAAAAATCACACACCAGTCGGGGGGACCTGAGGTTCCTTTATTTGATTCATTAGATCTTTGGTTTGTTTTATTCATGTGTTATACAAAGCATAGTCACATGTAAGTAAGCTATTATTCTATATTCTTAAACTGGTAAAATTATCTTTAATTTTTGCTTATTGTTTCCTGGGTTTGTTTTTTCCAAATTTTCTTGCTTTGCTTATTTTTCACCTATTTGGTTTGTTACATATATGGTGCTTTGTAATTTCCTGTTACACAAATGTATTTTTTCCTCTTCTATCCATACATTTTGCATATGTGATTTAAATTCTCAATGTGAACCACAATTAAAGATTTTACACATTTGTCAGAGCATGGTGTTAAAAAGTATGAGTTGGTTCTTTAGACTAAAATTATAGAATAGGCAGACATTGATTTAATCACAACTATAGGCATTGTTAAAGAATTCTAATTACATGTATAGATGAAGCATGGTACTAATGTATATTAGTTCACGTATTTATTATGATGATTATTGATATTGTTATTAGTATTTAAATAGCCTCATCCATTTCAGAGTATCTTTTACTACAAGTTGGTAAGTGAAAATAAATTATGATACATTGGAATAAAAGTGACTTTTCTTTTGAATTTCATAGTTTCTTGAACAACATCCTCCACTACTTGACTTTCAAATTGTTCTAGTGTTAGGAGTTGCTTCATTATATTTTAACTGGTCGTTTATACTTTATTCTGAGCCTGTCTCTCATTATCAATTTTATTGGGAAAAAAAGTGAAAATAACACCTAATTCAAGAAGAATAAATTGATTAGACAAATATAAGTAATTGCTTAGCAAAATGCTCTATACTAAGCACAAGTTAACAAAAGTTAACTTTTTACTTCCTAAAAATTGACAATTCTTACTTTTATTTATTTGTTTATTCATTCATCCAATCATTTGCTCTCTTTTTGTTAGTTTGTTTCTAAGTCATAGAATACTATTTACTTGAAAATGGTTCTTAAAATGCTAAGTATAAAAAGGTGCCATTAAAACAAAAGAATCCTGGAGAAGTGACGGTATATGAACCCCTTACCATCACAGATCTGTGCACAGAATAAAATAAAAACAGAATTGCACATTAGAGACATCCCTGGCTCTGATTTCAGAGTTCAAAATTTAGCCTTGATATCTGTGCTATGTAGTTAACGTTTTATTCCCAGACCTTCAGTTATTCATCAAATAAAGAGAAAGGATTTTCCTTATTTTATGCTCTTCCACTATAAAAATACAGATGGTATACATAATAATATCAATTTAATTTTATGTTGTGAAAACTAAATATCACTGCAAAATATCCCTTTTGCAGAACTTTCACATAGCAGTAAAGAAGTAGATCTGGCCGGGCGCAGTGGCTCATGCCTGTAATCCCAGCACTTTGGGAGGCCGAGGCAGGTGGATCACGAGGTCAGGAGTTCAAGACTAACCTGGCGAAGATGGTAATACCCCCTATCTACTAATACAAAAACATTAGCCAGGCATGGTGGCAGGTGCCTGTAATCCCAGCTACTCAGGAGGCTGAGGAAGGAGAATCGCTTGAACCCAGGTGGCAGAGGTTGCAGTGAGCCAAGATCCAAGATCCAAGATCACACCACTGTACTCCAGCCTGGATGACAGGCTAAGACTCCGTCTCAAAAAAAAAAAAGAAAAAATTAGTTCTATTACTTCTGTCTTTGAACTACAGTAAGAATTAATTTAAAAATTTCTGATGATGATAATGATGACAATCTTGAAGAAGACAGTGAGGGCTATTATAACTTTCTTAGTCATTTTAGGTTCATATTTTTCATTGCATCTTTATGTGCATTATTAGTTTTGTATATGTCTATGTCTATGTCTAAATACTGCAAACTCTCTGAGAGGAGACTTTAGGACCTTTTGTTTGTATTCTCCACAAATAATGTAAAAATAGATTGCACAAATAACTGAAAAATATTTTTAAAGTTAGACCCAAAGCAAAGTGCTTAAATTTACTTTCTTTACTCCTTTTCTATGTTTTATTTCTCCCCTAGTCAAATGCTTTAAAATAACACTAATGTCCTTCACACTTTTCTCCAGTAGTGTGAAGGCACAAATATTTGTTTGTATGGATATTGAAGTTGGAAGAGTTTGGGAAAATATTCACTTTGGGAACTTTCTTTTTAAAAAACAAATTTTTATTCTTGTCATTTTTGTAATCTACTTTAAGTTAATGATCTAATTCCCATGAACTGTGCAGCTAAATAAGTGCATAAAGTCAGTTTTTTCAGTGTTATTTGATGCTGTTATAGGCAGACATTATTGAATTAGTTGTTATTATATCTGATAGAATTACTTTCTCAGCATATCTTATTGTCTAAACAAGGGCATCTATAAGATATAACTTACTGTTATTATTTGTATAGATTTAGAGGGTTACAAGTGCTATTTCTTTTTACATGAATGCATTGTGCAGTGGTACAATTTAGGCTTTTAGTACAGCCATCACCCAAACAGTGTACATTGTACCCCTGAAGCAATTTTTCATTTCACAACCCGCTCCCCTCTCCCATCTTTCCAAGTCTTTGATACCTGTTATTACACACATTATGTCCATGTGTTCACATTATTCAGCTCACTTATACGTGAGATCATGTGATTTTTTGAAATTCTGTTCTGAGTTATATCACTTAAAATAATGGCCTCCAATTCTCTCCATGTTGCTGAAAAACACATGATTTCCATCTTTTTATGACTAAGTCATATTCCATGGTGTATATGTATATATGTGTATAGATAATGTATATATCTACATAATTATACATGACTACATATATCATATATACACATATAGGTGTATATCAATTTATCAATTATCTAGATATATTTCCAATCATCTCTTGATAGACACTTAGACTAATTCCGTGATTTTGTAATTGTGAATAGTTCTGCATTAAATATGAGTGCAAGTGTTTTTTGGATAAAATAATTTCTTTTCCTTTCAGTAGATACCTAGTAGTGGGATTGCTGATCTAATGGTAGTTATATTTTTAATTATTTGAGAAATTTTATACTGTTTTTTATAAGGTTCTACTAGTTTAAATTCCCACCAACAGTATATGAGCATTCCTCTTTCTTTGCAGATTTGCCAGCTTCTGTTATTTATTTTTTAATAATCTCCATTCTTACTGGTGTAAGATGGTATCTAATTGTGGTTTTGATTTGCATTCCTCTGATGATTAGTGATGTTGAGCATTTTTCATATGCTTATTGGCCGTGTGTATGTCTTATTGTGAACAAATGTTCATGTCCTTTGTCCACTTTTTAATAGGGATACTCTTTGTTGCTGTTTGTAGATTCTGGATATTAGTTCTTTGTAAGATGCATTGTGTGCAAATATTTTCTCCTATTCTCTAGGTTTTCTTTTCACTGTGTTGATTATTTCTTCTGCTGTGCAGAAGCTTTTAAGTTTGATAAATCCTATTTGTCTATTTTTGTTATTGTCACATTTGCTTTTGAGGTCTTGGTCTTGAATTTTTTTGCCTAGACCAATGTCTAGAAGAACTTTTTCTAGGTTTTCTTCTAGTATTTTTATAGTTTTAGGTCTTACCATTTATGTCTTTAATCCATCTTCAGATTTTTGTATATGGTAAGAGATAGGAGTCTAGTTTCAGCTGCCCTTTTAAAGAACTATGATGTAGCTGAGATTTTTCAGTTTACTTGAAAGCTAGCAAGTTAGCCTGATACCATTACATGGATGTTGATAGAAGAGTCAAGACTTTTTGTCAGATTCAAAGGTCCTTATTCAGAAATTACAATAGCCTCAGCCGCAGTCATACAGAGTGATGTCAAGAGGGCCAGGTGAGACACGCACATGCAATGTGATGCATTATAGGAGAGGGACCTGAAACTTAGAGAAATCCACTTTTATAATAGGCAGTAAACATGCCTTCTTTGTTCTGCGGGAAGTCACTAATACATGCCAAGCTCAGAAAAGTTTGCTCTTTGCTGTGGAGAGAAATACTGTATCTTCCAAGGCAGTTCACTAAACATTCTTGAAAACACATTTAATAGTTTTTTCTTTTAAATGGCAATCAGCAATCAGTGTGACAGCTCTCAAAATGTAGAAACATAACAGACCAGGGATCATTGTTTCCCACCAACACCTTTCTACACAATGACAATGTCTTAATTGTGAGATCAAAAAATAGCACGAGTTTAAATTGGAGCATGTCATATTTTTTGTCATCATAAACTATCTTCTATTGTTACAGGATCAACCAGTATGTACTATTGTTTTAAGGAATACCTTCATAGATGCACTGAGAACATTTTTTCTGACACGTTTGTTTGTTTTTATCTTGTATTCTATTACTCCAGTTAAAGTCAAGCTTCTAATATTTCTTAACTTCCTCATAGAACTGAGAAAAAGATTATGAGTTTTATGAAGAACTACCTTGACTCACAGCTTAGCTATTACACAGACTAGATAGGAACATGTGGCAATTTGTTGGGGTGATCAGATCCAACACCAGGTCATGGGGATGACAAAGTTTGGTGGTGTCAAAGAATTGAGAAAGACAGTTTGAGTGAGAAATGTGGGACACCAGGGGGCCATCGCTATCATTGAGGCTGCGAAGGCATCACGCTGTGGGACCCCACATTATTTATTGGTAATCCAACAAAGAAACAGATGATGAGAATGTGGAGGTCGAAAGGGCATGTTGCATTAACCACGATTTATAGCTGTGATGGTTTAGCATTTATGTGGAACATGTTCTGCTACTTGAGATAATGGAACTAGGAGCCAGAAAGTCTCGACACATTCCAGAGGACATTATGCAAGCCCCATCCTCAGTTTCCCTCCCAACACTCAGCTTTTTCCCAATATGTCCCCCTTCTCTTTTTTGTAAAAGAGAAGGTATCATTATTACTATCCTTACTACTAGCTATTATTTCTAGCATAAAAGGTGACCTTTTAAGTGAGCAAGGCGATTGCAGACTGTACAGCCCTTAATTGTCGGCTGGTGATCCAGCTTCATTTTTCTTAGCCCTTGTTCAAACTGGAGTCACTCTGGTTTGAATGCTTCCCACATATCTCCCCTTTCCCTTTCACAAGAGGACCCTTAATCCTAGGAGTTGCAGAAGGATGAAGGCCCGTCTTCTGTAACTTCTTCATGCTGAATAGGGGTGATGATATTCCTGCCTATTAGGGTCTTTTGTATTCCGGGTAGAGAGGAGCTGAGTCAGAAAGCATTGGTCCATTAAGCATCATGACACCGGTTGGTCCTCGTTCCATCTTGGCATTCAGATTCATCTAGCTCATGGCTCGTACTGGGGGAACCTCGTCCATGGTTGGGATCCATGGATCCCTCCAGCCTCCTGTTTCATGGTTGTACACATCTTGAGGACATCCACACGTTCATTCATGTCCTGCAAAAACACAAACATACTCTCAACACCATGTTAGTAAATCTACTGAAACAGAAGCAAAAACTTCTGTGGCTGTAGCTGGGAGTCATGCCATTGCTGAAGCATTTGTTAACTCCATTTCTGCCTCTTTGGTTAATTACTGTGAGGTAAAACTTTCCACTGATAATGAGAAACAGGCCTTTTCTGATTAACAGAAGGCATAGAGAAAGCAAATTGAGGCTTTTCAAACCTTCAATTCACACATACAGGTGGGTCCACTAGATGCTGCGGCTCATGATAGATCTTCAGATGTTTGGTGGGCATCCACATAGGCACCTGATTGTCACCTGAAGAGACAGGAGCAAATCCTCTTCCCCATAAAATTATCTTTAGGCAGGGATTGGAGGAAGGAGACTCAGTGGTAAGGAGAATTTTGGGGTCTAATGGCTTCCTGATGTTTGATAACTGTTCCCTCAGAAGTTAAGAATTCCCTTTCTCTCCATATTGCTATGTGGGCATGGAGGACTAGGTAAGCATACTTAGAGTCTGTATATATATTTACCCCCTTTTCTTCTCCTAATTCTAGTGTACAACGGCCCCTGTTTTTCCTAGGATGTCTCTGCCTAACAAAGGAGTGGGGCTTTCGGACATAATTAGAAAGGCATGTGAAAAGAGTAAAGTTCCCCAGTCACAACTTAGTGGCTGGGAGAAGTATCTAGTTGATTGCCTGTCCTAGGACCCCTCTGATAGTGACAGATCTAGAGGATAGTTGTCCGGGACAGGAGAGTAAGACTGAGAAGGCCATACCAGTGTTCAGAAGACAGTTAACCTCCTAGCTCCCGGTGGCCAAGCATACCTGGGGAGGGTGATGGCATGGGCTGGCACTTGCCAAGGGCACCCTCATTCCTGCTGCTGGATCATCTGGTTAGTGGCTTCTGACTCAGAGGATCTTTGTCCCCTGGGGCAGTGGGCCTTCCAGTGATTCCCTTGACATAAGGGGCATGGATGAGGGGGCAGCTTATTTCTATTCAATCTTTTTTAAAGTGTCCTTGTAGACTGCACTGGAAGCAAACCCTAGTAGGCATTCAATTTTCCTA